>NC_134546.1:78359179-78696797 GCF_050624435.1 Tenrec ecaudatus
CATTTGAGCCTTTCTTGCAGATACCCTGTACCCCAATTGGCCAAGGACTATTAACAGGTCCTCGGTAGCCCTTTGGCATTCCTCCAGGGTTTCAGAAGCCAGGAGGAGGTCATCTGCATACTGAAGGAAGGTGGTTTGGGGGTGTTCCTCCTTGTATTCCTGTACGTCTTCACTGGGTTGATGTACAGGGGACAAGGGTATGGAGAACATAGTGTCCTGTAAGTCCAAAACAGTATAACAAATTCAGTTTAACGGAATAGTACTCAGGAGGGTCTCGAGTTTTTGTACCGGGGGTGGTGGACAGTTTCTACTCTCGCATTTACCTCTCCGAGATCTTGCACCGTTTGGAAGTCCTCAGTTCCCAGCTTCTGCATGGGCAGCAGGGGAGCATCCCATGTGGACTTGCAGGGCACCAAAATGCCTGTCCTCTTTAGTCTGCATATGTGAACAGCAATACCCAACTTTGCTTTCCATGGAGTAACGTTTTGCTTGACACCAGTGTGGCTGAGCTCAGAAGTTGTACGACCTAGGCACCTGATGTTCAGCAAGGTGTGGCAGGTCCTTCTCTGCCAAAAAAAAAGGAATATCATTTAGCCATTTATCAAGAAGTTCCTTTGAGTAGGTCTCTTCTGTTCCTTGATAAAACACATATCCCTCTGACAATAGAGTGGTGAGCAAAACCTTTGCCTTTTCAAGTTCAAGGGTAATGTGGTTGCAGCAGATGAGAAAGTAATTATGGCTGCCATTTTTCATAATAAGTCACGACCAATTAGGGGATAGGGGCATTGAGGCATTACCAGGAAGAGTGTGTAACTATCTCTTGTGCTAAATCTGTTATTCAGGCCTTTGTCCATGGGTGTGCTTGGGTCAGTCCTGTGACCCCTGTAATTAAAATCTTTCCTTTTGACAATGCACCTGTAGTCTTTTCCAAAACCAAGAAGGTGGCCCCTGTGTCCACCAAGAAATATACTGTCTGGCCCCCTTTGTGGAGAGTTAGCCTAGGATCCTGGGGGCCAAGTGAAACAGAGCCCTGACATTTTCCTTCAGCTTTTTCAAGCATTATTGTTTCTTGCTTTGGGTTTTTCTACGTGAGGGTGAGGCCCATCCTCTCTAGTGGAGGGTCGTCCGCCTCTCCTGGGGTTTTCAAGGCACTGATTTTTCGAATGTCCTTCTTTTCTGCAGTAGGCACATTGATCCTTTCCCAGGGATTGGTGGTGCCCACAGGTCAGTCTCTCCGTGAGTGGGCCATGATCTCCTTTTCCTGAGCCTCTGGGGTCTCTCATGGCAATTACTAGTATTTTATTGAGTTTCTTTGTCTCTGTCGTGTTAGGGTCATCTTGTTGTTATACACCCACTGAGTCACTTCTACCAAATCAATAAGATGTTTCCCTTCAAACCCTTCCCAGTTCTTTTTCATGTCTGAGGCAGACTGAGTTAAAGAGGCAATACTTATTGCCCTCCTGTTCTTGGGGGCCTCTGGGTTGATAGGGGTTTAAAGCCTGTAGGCTTCCATCAACCATTCTAAAAAGACAGGTGGATTTTCTCTTGTAGGAGTTGAAAATTCTCACTGATCTTAGATAAATTCATAGGTTTCCTAGCTGTTCTGTGGAGGCCCTGCAAGAGCAACTTGTGTTACTTGCTTAAGCCCTCCTGGCCTTGCTAGGAGTTTGAATTCCACATTGTTCATGCTGTGGGAAAAAAGTTTCTCTCAAGTGGGGAGTGCCGGCTGGCTGACCATCAGGTCCACTGACTGCCTTCTGGGCCCCTGTCTGGAAGGGCTCCCAGTCCTCTGACATGAACAGCACCTGGAGACATTGCTGGCAATCATCTCAGGTGGGCTGATGAGTATGTAAAACCATTTCAAGCAAAGAAATTAGTCCTTGTGGTTTTCCATAAAAAGGGATTATGTTGGTTCCAATTATACAAATCACTGGAACAAATGGGAACATATAACCAAAAAAGGGACTCGGGGGTCTTCCCCAGATGTTGGGGCTGCTTGCCTTAAGGGGATAATGGCTGCTGCCGAGTGATCTTTCTCTGGGAATTAAGAAAACATGTCATCACTAGTGTGTGTGTTGTGGGGGAGTGGGGGGGGGGCTCAAAAAGGGGTTGTGAGAATTCCTCTCTCTCCAGCCCCTAGGAACCTGACAGGGTGGCAGCGGCACCAAGGGTCGGAAGCCAGCTCTCCTTCTCCCAGTGTCCTCTTGCTAAATGGGATAAATCTGACAGGGAAGGGAAGGGAGGGGGAGGGATGGTCTCCACATTGTTGGTTTTAGGAACTTGGACCGGTTGTTTTTCTGGTCTTGCTGTGTTTCCTGGAATCTTGGAAACAAGAAACCATTTTGTTGGGGAGGGAGTAAGTCTTTTATATGTGCTGGCTTATTAGCGGCAATGTCAATCCACATATGAATTGAAGGGATCAGATCGGGATGTCCTGGTTCCCCATGAACATAACCATGAACTCCGAGTAATAGGGGAAGGGAAAACGAGTCTTCCGTGGGCCAATCAGAGACTCCTTCTGCCCAATAACCTTTAAACAAATTGGGGAGTCTCCAGGCTTTAAGGTTGAAACCACATGCTCTTCATGAGCGCCTAGAGCAGGGGTCTTCAAACTACATCCTGCTGGCCACATGTGGACAGTCGGGACAGTGATCCTGTCCGCTGGGTGTTTGTGCCCGTTTAATTTTTGTTTTTAACTTCAAAATAAGATATGTGCAGTGTGCATAGGAATTTGTTCATAGATTTTTTAAAAACTATAGTCTGACACTCCAACAGGTCTGAGGGACAGTGAACTGGTCCCTGTTTAAAGAGTTTGAAGACCCCTGGCCTAGAGAAATCAGAAATCCCCTAGTTCTGGGGATAGCACTCCTATCAAGGAGGTCTCCTTTCTAAATAGACTCAGACAGTGGCAGTTGGATCTCGGTGCACCTCGAAATGTTGTAGCTACTGTCCATTCCCAGAAAGAAAACAAAGACCGCTGGCATTTCAACAACAAAAAAAAAGTTTTATTTCCTGTGCAGGACCGTCAGTCCTCTTGAGAGGAGAGTGAGTGGGCCCCAATCTAATTTTCCAATGGTTTTTATACTTTTTCAATGTGCAGGTGTGCAAGCAGGTAGAGTACAGAAGCTGGGTATTGCAGTTAGTCGTTCTTAGTTGAACAAAAATTTCTCTTGTTCTCAAAAACCTTCTGAAAATCCATTTCCTTCTGTACATTCCCTTGGGCTATGTCTGCACAGCCTACCTCCCAATATCAGCTAGTTCATTTACAGTTCATAGCTACTCTATTTATCTTTCATGGTGGCTTCTGTCAGCTCAAAATGGCTTCACTCATGTCAAGGCTGTTTAAGCTTTTCCCAGAGATCCCACATAGCCACCATTGTGGCCATGGGGAAACGGGGCCTGTGACCCTGGCCAAGATGGTGCCCACCACTCCAAGCATGAGGAAGGGCGCTGCCTAGGGAGCTGGTTGACTAGGCCTGGGAGCTAGCCCTGCCTTGTCCCTGGAGCCAAATGTTTTCCTTTTCCCCTCCATTCCCTTTGCCTTTCTCCTGGTTTTTAAAACAAGCTGCTTTAAAAGCCTTATAATGCCGAGGACAACATTTTTGTAACATTTAATTAAAATGTATCTGGTACCAAAATTATAAATATGAAAATTTGGCTATATTTCAAAATGATTGAAAATTTTATACTTTTAAAATATATTTGGTTGTCATAAATATTGATTACTATGAATGTTAAGAATAAAAACAAAAGAATAATTTCCTGAATTTAAATATTGAGGCATTATATGGTTAGTGTTCTCTCAGTGTAGGTTTGTTCCTTGTTACTGGCTGCTTTTCTCTTGCCCAGGCTTAGTCCAAAGGCCTTCAGAAAGCTAGCCTGAGTAACTGTTACCTTTAGGCTTTCAGTGGTGCTGCTTCAGGCACTTTTGGGGACAGCTCTCAATACAGCTCCACTGCCATGATGTTCCAGGCAGAAATTCCAACTTCTCTGAAGTTTCCATGTGCTGCCAGATGTCCCTTCCTTTCAGAGATTTGAGAGTCTGCTTCTGACAGCAGGCATCTTGGGAGGCCGTGGGGCCAAACCAAGCAGTGGTCCTCCTAGCTTGCTTTCTAGAAAATGGTTGGACTTAAAGTTGCACACAGCGACTGCTCTTTGACCCTTTCCCTACGGTGGGGGCACCTGTCAGAGGCATCAGTTTAATAGCACACCAGGGGTGTGCTCTGAAGCGCGATTATTGACCTTGAGGCAGCAAGCTCTCAATAGGCACCTTGTTTTTGCTTCCTTGATGGGACTTAGCAGCTTCATTCTCAGGAATTGGCCCTTTGCATGAATCCTGCCAATTGGGATAGAGTTGATACAGAGAGGCTGGACAAACAAAAGCTGATACACTTTGCAATTCTATGTGGCCACAGTATCTTTTTGAGAAAGGAGAATCATGGCCAGAGAATGGTACACTTTCCCTTCCAACCCTGATTCAGCTGGAACAGTTCTGTAGAGTGATGGGAAAGTAGGTGGAGATGCCATAAATTAGAGAATTTCTCCTTTTGAGGAGCAGTAGAGACCTTCATCCCCAGTGCACCCAGGACCCCCTAAGGCAGGTGTCCTCAAACTGCGGCCCATGGGTCCCTTGCGGCCTGACGAGAATATTTATCCAGCCCTCAGGGTGTGTTTGCTGCCACTGTCTGTCCTGCTAAGTAGCCAACTCGTGCAGTGTGCATAGGAATTTGTTCATAGATTTTTTAAAAAAAACTATAGTCTGACCCTCCAAGGATCTGAGGGACAGAGATCTGGCCCTCTATGTAAAGGGTTTGAGGATCCATGCCCTATGGGATCTTGGATTTAGGGGTTACTATTCTCCCATCCCTGAAACCTCCCTGAACATTCTACCCATAGTAGAGGCACCAGGAGAATTTGGTCCCCGGGTAATTTACAAGCCTTTTACTCAAATTGAACCCAAGAAAATTAAAAATGACTTAGGCAGTTACTCTATTTTGATCACTGTTGACTCTCCCTGTAGTACCCCAATATTATAATTTAACCCTATAACGCTGAGCATATTTCCATAACATTTTAAAATGTATATATATATATATATATATAATGAAAATAAAAGAAACAAAAAAAATTTCCCTCAAATTAACAATTGAGTCGTTATAGGGTTAAAAAGGATGGGTCTTATCACTGGGTGTAAGACCTTAGGATCATAAATGAAGCAGTGGTCCCACTGCACCTAGAACTGCCAAACCCCTGTGCCCTCCTAGGGAAAATTGTTAAAGCTTTTATCCCGGTTCCTGTATGACTGTGAACAAACACACATGCCTGATAATCCTAAGTTAATTTTTTTCCTCACCTAACTTGAAGGGCACTACCTCTTCAGAATCTTAGCCTTGTCTCAGTTAAACTGTTCACCCTTTGTCTTTTGGTTTTTCCAGAAGTTCTCAGGTTACCAAGGCCTCTGAACCAAATGTGCCAGCTGAAGGACCACAGTTTCCTGTACAACCTCAACCTTATCCATCCTGGGACTTGAATGGACAATCCCTTCCAACAGAGGAGGAAGGGTATGGACCCAAAGCTCCACTTCGCCCATTTTGCGAGCAGGAAGTAGCTAGAGATATCGTTGCCCAGTACCCCCAAATATTTGGGTCCATATCTCTTCAGGGTGGAAATGTTAGGAAGCTAGCATAGGGACTGGGGTGTCCATTATGCATGCCCAGAGGGCCAAGGTAGGGGCCCAAGAAGGAGTGGCACACTGTGCATGCCTAGAGGTTCAGGTTTGTGGCCAGGAAGAGGAGGTACACCTGGGTGGGTGCTGCACTTTGACTGACCCACCTAGGCCAAGTAAATTCAATTCAGCCACTGGGGTCAACCAGCCACTGGGGTTGCCCACCACGCCTCCCTAACTCTCATAAAATTCACTTGGATCACAATTAGGCTTCCGCGTGTATTCTTTCTCATGCAGAGCCAAGGACCGAGGTCTATCTGTCCCCAGAGAGATCTGACAAACCTAGGAAGGCTCTTTGGAGGTTGCAGGACTGGACATGAGTGGCTGGTGGATACTGTTCAGATGCATGTCTTTCTACTTGGAAGGGTCTAATCTAGCCTGAGATGATCCTTGCATGAGCCCTCTGCCCAGATCTTTTTTTGTTTGTTTGTTTTATCATCTTTTTATTAGTGGCTCACACAACACTAACCACAATCCATACATACATCAGTTGTGTAAAGTACATTTGTACATTCATTGCCCTCATTCTTAAAATGGCCACTCTCCACCCAAGCCCCTGGCCTCAGCTCCTCATTCCCCCCACCCCCTGCACCCCATGTGCACTATGCCTCGCTTATCAATCCTTGGTAATTTACAAATTATTTTGTCATATCTTGCACTGTCTGATGTCCCCCCTCACCCAATTTTCTGTTGAAATAAAATGTAGATCCTTGTAATCAGTTCCCCGTTTCCAACCTACCCTCCCTCGACCCTCTCAGTGTCTCCACTCATAATATTGGTCCTAAAGGACTCGTCCACCCTGGATTCCCTGTGTTTCCAGTTCCAATCTGTACCAGTGTACATTGTCTGGTCTAGCCAGATTTGTAAGGTAGAATTGGGATCATGATAGTAAGGGGAAAGAAAGTATTTAGGAACTAGAGGAAAGTTGTGTTTTATCGTGGCTATCTCATACCCTGTCTTGGCTCATCATCTCTCTCAGACCTTTCTGTAAGATATTGTCCACTGGAATTCAAAAGGGCTTTGTGTCTCTACCCAGCACTCCCCTCTCATTCGCCATGATATTTTGTGTTTTGATGATGCGTGGCACCTGATAGCATGTGCTGGTGTGCTTATTCCATGTGAGCTTTGTTGCTTCTGAGCTAGATGGCCGCTTGTTTATCTTCAAGTCTTTAAGACCTCAGACACTATATATTTTGACAGCTGGACACCATCAGCTTTCTTCACCGCATATGCTTATGCACCCGCTTTGTCTTCAGCGAAACTGTGGGGAAGGTGATCATCATAGAACAACAATGTAATAGAACAAAGTATTCTTGCAATGAGGGAGTACTTGAGTGGAGGCCAAAATCCATGTGCTACCTTAATACGAAACCTATAAATATATGGATGTAAGTCTATTTCCCCATGCCCATATATAAATATATTTACATATGTACATGCCTTTTTTAGACCTCTATAACTGGCCCATGCTTCCTAGCTTGCTCTTCTATTCCCATTCATTTTCCTCTTGTGCCCACTGCCATGCACAGTCTTTATTTGTGTTTCAGTAACTCCTCTTGGTTCCATTACCCTTGATCACACCCTCCCAGGCCTCCTACATCCCCCTCACCACGGATTTGCATCACTTATTTTTTCCCTTGTCTCTGAGTTTCTTAACACCGCTTCCTTTTCCCCCACCACCCTCTCTCCCCTGTCCCCTGGGAAGTGTTGGTCCCATTTTTTCTCCAGATTGTTCATCAACTTATCTTATTTAGACAGACCTGTAGAGGTAATAACATGCACAAAACCAAGAGAAGTACCAAATGAAACAAAGCAACAAAAATCCAATGACAATAAAAGAAAACAAAATTCAACAAAAAGATCAGTTAGTTCAAGGGCTGTCTGTTGGGCCTTAATACGTGTTTTCCATCCAGTCTGTTGGGGCACCCAGTCTTGGCCTCAAAGTCCATCTTTGGCATTTCCTGGAGAATTTGCTGCTCCGTTTCCTTGCCCTTCTGCTGCACCCACTTAGTGGTATGCCTCGGTGTGGCGGGAACAATTAGGGCAAAAATTCCCACACTGTGTCCCAGTGTTGTACCTTCTAGGGGTGTGGGCCTTAGAGGGACGTCGTGTCTCATCGTGGGGCTGGCCATGTGGTCTTATATGTGGACTGGCTTCTCTGAGTGGGAACACCATCCTCAATGCCTGGTGTGCCAGGATGTGCCCCACTCTCCCCTCCTCCATATTCATCTGCTCCATGTGCTCTGATCATATATGTCTCTATCCAGAGCTGCAGATTCAATGCCATCCTCTGAAATAAAATCTTCGTGGGGTGTGGGACATCTGCTCAAATCTTTTGATGGTCCAGGAGAGAGTGACTGCCAGGCTGGGCACAGGCATGTGGGACTGAGCTCTGCCTCCAGACACTGGTTGAGAATATGGCTTTGTTGTTAACCAGTTGTGTGCCTGTGGGTCAACACTTTTGTGTTTTTGATGGAGTTTTCTCATCTGGAAGGTAAAAGTACTCCATTGTCCAGACACCCACGTCACCAAGTTATCGAGAAGGGCTAACCAGAGACCATTCAATTAGTGGGTACGTGCCAGATGCATATTAGGCCTGGGGTAGCGATTCTGAGTCCAGGATAGAGATAGTGTCGAGCAGGTGACATGCATGGCTCCATATTGAAACGGGGAGCCCACTGAGGAGATTTTGTCCTTCTGTTGATGGCCACCGGGCACCCACGCTTCCCTGCTATAACTGCTTCACTGAATCAAGTGGAGCCAGGAGACAGTGCTTTCAAAACCATGTTGCTACTTGGGACAAAAGGCAGATAGATGTTTTTTATGTTGATGGTTTGGGAAGCCCAATTAACCTCCATGCAAACCTTCTGGTGTGAGTTATTTTTAGAAGCAATCATATGCTGACAGTAATTCAAATCTTTTCTTTAGGCAATGTGCCCGTACTCTTTTCTGAACCTGAGAAGGTTGCCACTGTGTCCACCAAGAAATATACTGGATGGCCCCCTTTTTGGAGAGTTAGCCTAGGATCCTGGGGTCCAAGTGCAACAGAGTCCTGACACCTTCATTCAGCTTCTTCAAGCGTTATTTTTTCTTGCTTGGGTTTTTCTAGGTTAGGGTGAGGCCCATCCTCTCTAGTGGAGGGTCCTCCACCTCTCCTGGGGTTTTCAAGGCACTGATTTTTCCAATGTCCTTCTTTTCTGCAGTATGCACATTGATCCTTCCCCAGGGTTTGGCAGTGCCCACAGGTCGGTCTCTCGGTGAGTGGGCCATGATCTCCTTTTCCTGAGCCTCTGGGGTCTCAAATGGCAATTACTAGTATTTTAGCTAGTTTCTTTGTCTCTGTCTCTGTCGTGGTAGGGTCATCTCTGTTGTTGTACACCCGCTCAGCCACTTCTACCAAATCACTAAGATGTTTCCCTTCAAACCCTTCCCACTTATTTTTCATGTCTGTGGCAGACTGAGTTAAAAAGGCAATACTTATTGCCCTCCTGTTCTTGGGGGCCTCCGGGTCAATAGGGGTTTAAAGGCTGTAGGCTTCCATCAAACACTCTAAAAAGACTTGTGGATTTTCTCTTGTAGGAGTTGAAAATTCTCACTGACCTTAGACAAATTCATAGGTTTCCTAGCTGTTCTGTGGAGGCCCTGCAAGGGCAACTGGGGATACTTACTTAAGCCCTCCGGGCCTTGCTAGGAGTTTGGATCCCACATTGTTTGTGCAGTGGCCAAAAGAGTTTCAAGTGGGGAGTGCCCGCTGGCTGACCAGCAGGTCCATTGACTGTCTTCTGGGCCTCTCTCTGGAAGGACTCCCATTCCTCTGTTGTGAACAGCACCAGGAGAAGTTGTTGGCAGTTCTCTGAGGTAGGCTGATGCATATGGAAAACCATTTCTAGCAAAGAAATCAGAACTTGTGTTTTGTCAGAAAAAGGGATTTTGTTGATTCCAATTATACAAATCCCTGGAAGAAAAGGGGACATACTCCCAAAAAAGGACTCCAGGGTCTTCCCCAGGTGTTGGGGCTGCTTGCCTTAAGGGGAGAATGGCTGCTGCCGAGTCATCCTTTTCGGGGTTTGTAAAGACATGCCAGCCCTAGTGTGTGTGTGTTGTGGGGTGGGGGGACTCAAAAATGGGTTGTGAGTCTTTCTCTCCCTCAGGCCCCCGGGAACCTGATAGGTGGCAACGGTACCAAGAAGTCGGAAGTCAGCTCTCCCACTCCCAGAGTCCTCCTGCAAAATGGGATAAAGATGATGGGGATGGGGAGAGGATGAAGAGGGGGAGGTATGGCCTCCAACTTGATAGTTTTAGGAACTTGGACCGGTTGTTTTTCTGGTCCTGCCATGTTTCCTGAAATCTTGGAAACAAAAACCCTTTCAGTTGGGGGAGGAAGTCTTTTATATGTGCTGACTTATTAGTGGCAATGTCAATCCACACATGAATGTAAGAGATCAGATCAGGATGTCCTGGTTCCCCATGAACATAACTATGGACTCCAAGTAATAGGGGAAGGGAAAACGAGTCTTGCGTGGGTCAATCAGGGACTCTTTCTGCCCAATCACCTTTAAACAATTGCGGAGACTCCAAGCTTTTGGGTTGAAACCACATCCTCTTCGTGAGCACCTAGAGCAGGGGTCCTCAAATTACAGCCTGTGGGCCACATGCAGACAGCCGAGGACATTGATCCTGTGTGCCGGGTGTTTGTGCCCCATTTATTGTATTTTATTTTTTTAACTTTAAAATAAGATGTGCAGTGTGCATAGGAATTTGTTCATAGGATTTTTAAAAACTAAAGTTTGGCCCTCCAATGGTTTGAGGGACAGTGAACTGGCCCCCTGTGTAAACAGTTTGAGGATCCCTGGTCTAAGGGATCCTGGACTTAGGTGTTACTAATCCCCCAGCCCTGAAACACCCCTGGACATAGTAGTAGTAGGATGCACCCGGGGAATTATGTCCCTGAGTAATTTATGAGCCTTTTACTCCAATTGAATCCTAGAAAATTAAAAATGACTTAGGCAGTTACTCTAATTTTGATCACTGTAGACTCCTCCTGTAGTACCCCATTATTGCCATTTAACTCTATAACGCCGAGCATGACATTTTCATAACCTTTCAAGAAATGTATATATTTCCATATATATATATATTGATAACTATGAATGTAAAGAACAAAAACAAAAAATTTTTCTCAAAATTAAAATTGAAGCGTTATAGCGTTAAAAGGAAGGATGGGTATTATCAGCGGGTCCAACACCTTACAATCTTAAATGAAGCAGTGATTCCACTGCACCTAGTATTGCCAAAACCCTGTACCCTCCTAGGGGAAATTGTGAATGCTTTTAGCACTGTTCTTGTACTTACAGTGAACAAACACATGCATGATAATCCTAAGATTTTTTTTTTAATTCCGGTGACACCTAATTTCAAGGGCACTGCCACCTCACAAGCTTAGCCTTGCCACAGTCAAACTGTTCACATTTTTGACCGCTTGTTTTTCCAGAAGTTATCAGGTTACCAAGGCTTCTGAACCAAGTGTGCCAGCTCCACGACTAGCATTCCTGGACCACCTCAAACCTGATCCATCCTGGATAAGGTTGCCCTGAAACAGCAGTATAGGAAGGGTATGGACCCAAAGCCCCACCTCGCCCCTTTTGCCAGCAGGAAGTAGCTAGAGATATCGTCGCCCATTACCCCAAAGATTTGGGTCCATATCTCTTCAGGGGGTAAATGTTAGGTAGCTATCCTAGGGACTGGGGTGTCCATTATGCATGCCCAGAGGGCCAAGCTAAGAGCCCAGGTAGGAGTGGCGCCCTGTGCATGCTCAGAGGTTCAGGTTTCCTGTCAGGAAGGGGAAGTATACCTGAGTGGGTGCTGTACCTGGATTTGAGCCACCTAGGCCAAGTAAATTCAATTCAGTCACTGGGGCAGACCAGAGTTGCCCACCATGCCTCCCTAACTCATAAAATTCACTTGGATCACAGACCAGGCTTCCGCATGAATTCTTTCTCACACAGAGCAAAAGACCGAGCACATTCTGTCCCCAGAGAGATCTGACAAACCCAGGAAGGCTCTTTGGAGGTTGCAGGACTGGACATGAGTGGCTGCTGGATACTGTTCAGATGCATGGCTTTCTGCTTGGAAGGCTTTTTGTCTCAGCTGACTGGAACGGAGGAGGTAGTATGTCTGGATCACATAGTACCCATATCCACAAATGAGCTGTTCATTCCATAGTCCTGGCAGTGTCTTTTGAAAACCCTCTGCTTTGGAATGTCACTCCTTGAAGATTACAGTGGGAAGGGTTGGGACCAAGGTATGCTGCCTCTTACTCTCAGCTGCCAGTATCTGGATCCTGATTGTATGTCTTACAGCATCAGTTAGTGGGCTTGTTTTCTGCCCCAGGCTTTGTTCATCGAGGTCCTCGAGCTAGGCGGTGGTTTGTGTGCATGAGTAGAGGCTTCCTGCCACTCCCCAATGAACAGTAGAGCTCCTATGGTGTGGACACCATGAAAGACGTGCCCCAGACAGCAGGATTACCGAGGAGGGTGGGCCCTGCAGGACAGGAGGACCATTCCCCCTTTGGAATGGCCTCAGAGCTCCGCCTCATTCACTGTCCAGTTGCTGGGACTGTGGATCCTAAGCTTCATGCCTGACTCAGGAATAGACACAGGGTAAGGTGACTCTAGAAGTTGTTTTTGCTGGTCTAATCCAGCCTGGGATCAACCTTGCATGAGCCCTCTGCCCAGATCTATTTTTGTTTGTTTGTTTTATCATCTTTTTATTGGGGGCTCATACAACACTAACCACAATCCATACATACATCAGTTGTTTAAAGCACATTTGTACATTCATTGCCCTCATTATTCTCAAAATATCTACTCTCCACCCAAGCCCCTGGCCTCTGCTGCTCATCCCTCCCCCACTCAATGCCCGCTACCCCTCCCTCATCAGTCCTTGGTAATTTACTAAATCTTTTGTCATATCTTTCACTGTCTGATGTCCCCCTTCACTCACCTTTCTGTTGAGGTCAATGTAGATCCTTGTAATCAGTTCCCCCTTTCCATCCTACCCTCCCTCCACTCTCCCAGTATCTCCACTCATAACACTGGTCCTAAAGGGCCCATCCACCTTGGATTCCCCGTGTTTGCAGTTCCTATCGGTACCAGTGTACATTCTCTGGTCTAGCAAGAGTTGTAAGGTAGAATTGGGATCATGAAAGTGGGCGAAGAGGAAGCATTGAGACCTAGAGGAAAGTTGTGTTTCATCTCATACCCTGTCTTGGCTCATCTCTTCTCTGAGATCATTCTGTAAGGGGAGGTCCAGTGGACTGCAAATGGGTTTTGGGTCTCTACCCAGCAGTTCCCGCTTATTCGCCATGATAAGATTTTTTTGTTCTCACGAAGCCTGATACTTTATCCCTTTGAAACCTTGTGATCGCACAGGCTGATGTGCTTCCTCCCTGTGGGCTTTGTTGCTTCTGGGCTAGATGGCTGCTTGTTTACCTTCAAGCCTTTAAGACCCCATACGCTATATGTTATGATAGCTGGGCACCATCAGCTTTCTTCACTACATTTTCTTATGCAGCCATGTTGTCGTCAGTGATCTAGTAGGGAAGGTGAGCATCATAGAATGCCAATTTAATAGAACAGTATTCTTGCAACGAGGGAGTACTTGAGTGGAGGCCCAATGCCCATTTGTTACCTAAATACTAAATCTATGATTATATGGACATAGGTCTATTCCCCCATGCTCCTTTAAAAATATATTTACATATGTACCATGCCTTTACTTTAGACATCTATCATTGGCCCTTGCTTCCCAACTCACTCTTCTCTACCCTTTGATTTTGCTCTTGAGCCCACTGCCATACTCAATCTTCCTTTGGGTTTCAGTAATTCCTCTAGGTTATATCACCCTTGATCACTCCCTACCAGGCCTCCTACATCTCCCTCACCACTGATTTGCATCACTTGTTCCATTGTCTCTGGGTTTCTTTAAACCACTTCCTTTCCCCCTACCTTCCTCTCTCCCATGCCGCCCCGGAAGGGCTGGTCCCGTGTTACTCCTCCAGATTGTTCATCCAGCCTATCTTATTTAGACAGGCCTGTAGAGGTAATAACATGCGCAAAACAAGACTGAACAAAACCAAGTAGCAAAAGAAACAAAGCAACAAAAATCCAATGACAATAAAAGAAAACAAAACTCAACAAGAAAGAAACGCTCATAATTAGTTCAAGGACTGTGTGCTGGCCTTCAGGAGTGTTTTCAAGTACAGTCTGTTGGGTCCCCAAAGTCCACCTTTGGCATTCCCTGGGGACCTTGCTGCTCCATTTCCTTGCTCTTCTGCTGCACCCCCTTAGTGTTATTTCTCAGTGTGGCGGGATCAGTTTAGGCGCAATTCACACATTGTGTCTCCAGTGTTGTCTCCTCTAGGGCGATGGGTCTTTGAGGGACGTCTTGCCTCATCTTGGGGCTGGCCATGTGATCTTCTATGTGGACTGGCTTCTCTGAGTGGGAACATCATCCAGGATGTGCTCCACTCTCCTCTCCTCCCACTTCTTCTGCTCTCTCTAGTCTGATCAGATATGTCCCTCCCCGGGAGCTGCAGATTCAGTGCCATCCTCTGAAATAAAATCTTCGTGGGATGGGAGAGCATGTGCTCAGATCTTTTGACAGTCCAGGAGAGAGTGACTGCTCGGCTCGGCACAGGCATGTGGGGCTCAGAGCTCTGGCTCTGACACTGGTTGTGAATATGGCTTTGTTGTTAACCAGTGTGTGCCTCTGGGTCAAAACCTGTGTCTTTTTGAGTGAGTTTTCTCATCTGGGAAGTAAATGTACTCCATTGTCCAGACTCCCATGTCACCAAGTTATCGAGAGGGGGTAACCATAGACTGTTTCAAACAGAGTGTACCTGCCAGTCACATTCTAGACCTGGGGTCGCGATTCTGAGCCCAGGATAGAGATAGTGTCGAGCAGGTGACATGCGTGGCTCCATATTGAAACAGGAAGCACACTGTGGAGATTTTGCCCTTCCATTGATGGCCACCAGCCACCTACTTCTCTCCTGCTATAAGTGCTTCACTGGCTCAGCAGCTGAGCCAGTGCCTTCAAAACCATGTTGCTACCTTGGTCAAAGGGCAGGTAGATATTTTTTATCTTGATGTGTTGGGAAGCCCATCAAACTTCCATGAAAACCTTCTGGTGTGAGTTATTTATGGAAGCAATCATATGCTGACAGTAATTCAAATCTTTCCTTTAGGCAATGTGCCCGTACTCTTTTCTGAACCTGAGAAGGTTGCCACTATGTCCACCAAGAAATTTACTGGCTGGCCTCCTACTTGGAGGCCCCTGGGATCCCGGGGACCAAGTGACACAGAGCCCTGACACCTTCATTCAGCTTCTTTAAGCATTATTGTTTCTTGCTTGGGTTTTTCTAGGTGGGGGTGAGGCCCATGCTCTCTAGTGGAGGGTCGTCCGCCTCTCCTGGGTTTTCAAGGCACTGATTTTTCCAATGTCCCTCTTTTCTGAAGTAGGCACATTGATCCTTCCCCAGGGATTGGTGGTGCCCACAGGTCAGTCTCTCTGTGAGTGGGCCATGATCTCCTTTTCCTGAGCCTCTGGGGTCTATCATGGCAATTACTAGTATTTTAGCGAGTTTCTTTGTTTCTGTCATGGTAGGGTCATCTCTGTTGTTATACACCTGCTGAGCCACTTTTACCAAATCACTTAGATTTTCCCCTTCAAACCCTTCCCACTTCTTTTTCATGTCTGAGGCACACTGAGTTAAAAAGGCAATCCTTGTTGCCCTCCTTTTCTCAGGGCCTTTGTGTCGATAGGTGTTTAAACCCTGTAGGCTTCTATCAGTCACTCTAAAAAGGCAGGCAGACATTCTCTTCTAGGAGCTTGAACATTCTCACTGACCTTAGATAAATTCATAGATTTCCTAGCTGTTCTGTGGAGGCCCTGCAGGGGCAACTGGGGATATACTTGCTTAAGCCCTCCTGGCCTTGCTAGGAGTTTGGATCCCACATTGTTTGTGTAGTGGCAAAAAACGTTTCCAGTGGGGAGTGCCCACTGGCTGACCATCAGATCCATTGACTGTCTTCTGGGCCTCTCTCTATGGAAGGCCTCCCTTTCCTTTGACGTGAACTATACCTGGAGAAGTTGCTGGCAATAGTTCCAGGTTGGCTAATGAGTATGGAAAACTGTTTCTAGTAATGAAACTGGACCTTGTGGTTGTCAGAAAAAGGTATTTTGTTGATTCCAATTATACAATTCCCTGGAAGAAAAGGGGACATGTACCCCTAAAGGGACTCAGGGGTCTTCCCCAGGTGTTCTTGCTGCTTCCTTAAGGGGAGAATGGCTGTGGCTAAGTGATCCTTCTCCGGCGTTTGAAAAGGCATACCAGCCATAGTATGTACATGTGTGTTAGGGAGGCAGGTATGGACTCAAAAAGGGCCTGTTAGTATTTCTCTGTCTTTTGCCCCTGGAACCTGATAGGGTGGTGGTGGCACCAAAGTGTCAGAAGCCAGTTCTCCTGTTCCTAGAGTCCTCCTGCAAAATGGGATAAACGTGATGAGAGGAATGGGCGGGCTCCACCTTGGTTGTTTAAGGGACTTGGACCGGTTTTCTTTCCCATTTTGCCCTATTTCCAGAAGTCTTAGAAATAAGAACCCTTTCTATTGGCAGGAGGAGGAAGTAAGTGTTTTATATATTCAGGCTTTTTAGTAGCAGTGTCAATCCACACAAGAATTTAACGGATCAGATCGGATGTCCTTGTTCCCCATCAACATAACTATGATCTCTAAGTATTAGGGAAGGGGAAAATGAGTCTTGCGTGGGCCAATCAGGGACTCCTTCTGCCCAATCAGCTTTAAACAAGTTGTGGAGTCTTGAGGCTTTAAGGTTGAAATAACATGCTCTTCGCGAGCGCCTAGAGCAGGGGTCCTCAAACTACAGCCTGGGGGCCACATGCGACCAGCTGAGGACATTGGTCTTGCCTGCCTGGTGTTTTTGCCCTGTTTTTTTTACTTCAAAATAAGATATGTGCAGTATGCATAGGAATGTGTTTATAGTTTTTTTAAACTATAGTCTGGCCCTCCAATGGGTCTGAGGGACAGTGAACTGGTCCCTGTTTAAAGAGTTTAAGGACCCCTGGCGTAGAGAAATCAGAAATCCCCTATTTCTGGGGAGAGCACTCCTATAAAGGAAGTATCCTTTCTAAGCAGGCTCAGACAGTGGCAGTCGGATCTCGGTGCACCTCGAAATGTTGTAGCTACTGTCCATTCCCAGAAAGAAAACAATGTAGACCCCCGGCAAGTTCAACAGAAAAAGTTTTATTTCCTGCTAAGGGACCGTCAGCCTCATTGAGAGGAGACAGAGCAGGCCCCAGTCTAATTTTCTAAAGGTTTTTATACTTTTATAATGTGCAGTTGTGCAAACAGGCAGAGTAGAGAAGCGGGGTACTGGATTAAAGGAAAATGCAATCACAAGACAACATACTGTGGGATTCATCTGAAGAGAACTTAGAAGGGAATTCTTAGCAACACACATTTGTATATTATAGAAGTAAAACTCTGGAATTGATGACCTCCATTTCCAACTAATGGGCCAATAAAAAGATGAGTATGCATAGGTAGTATCCATAGCATAGGTAGCAGGAGGGGAGGAGGCAGTAAAAAAGGAACCAAGATAAGTGAAACTACAGGAACGCCATCAGTAAGCTGATTATATGAAAACGGACTCTTCTAGAAGATGACGAAAATTGATAAATAGCCAGTTTTCCTGATCATGACAAAAGAAAGGGGACTGGAATCTCCCAGATCAGAAATCAGAGAGGAGACACCATTCTGCATGTTTGTATACATGCTTTTTGAACAGTTTCCTGTCCACAGGGTACAAATAACACTGAAATGTGGAAATGCCTTGGAAGGCAAGAAAATCAGTAAGGTTCCCACGCAAGAAACAGATAATAGAATGGTCCACTATCATCATGTGTATCCACGTCTTAAGGGGAACGAGAGTGGATGCAGCGAGCTGCCATACCACAAAGTTAGAAAGTTTGTGTATGTAATATAAAGTTTACAAATAGAAAACTACTTTATAAAATATTGATAATGTATAACAATTAAAGCAATGCTTGATAAACAGTTTGTATAAAGGCAGTTTTCCTTTGAGAGTGTTTGTGTTTCTCTGAGTCCGAGGGAGAATTATTGCCCAAATTTTCTAGTCATGTGCTTCTAAGTATCAGGGGACATGCAAATGCAGCTCTCTGTCTGCTGGTAAACTAGCCATAGTCCATGATGTGGGGCATCTCAGAGGACAGTCTCAGTCTCTGGGGTCTCTGCTGTTACTATTTTGAACTCAAGAGCTAGTCCAGAGGACACATAATGAGTTTCATACCAAACTTGGCTTTCATTTTGACCATTTTACATGGTAATTTTTGAGAGCTTTCTGTGTGTGTGCATAATTGTGATTGCCTGTGTTTGTATGTGTGTCGCCTAATCACAGTGCCTCTATGTTTGCAGGTGTCCAGTGTGAGGTGCAACTGGTGGAGTCTGGGGGTGACCTAAGAAAGCCTGGGGTTCACTGAGACTCTCCTGTGCAGCCTGTGGATTCACCTTCAGTGACTATGGCATGAACTGGGTCCACTAGGCTTCAGGGAAAGGCCTGCAGTGGGTGGCAACCATAAGCTATGATGGTGGTAGTACATACTACACAGGCTCCATAAAGGGCTGATTCAGTATCTTCAGAGACAACTCCAAGAACACACTCTATCTTCAAATAGACACCCTGAAAGCTGAGGACATGGCCATGTAGTACTGCGCAAGAGAGACAGTGAGGGGAAGTCCATGAGAACCCAGACACAAACCCCACCTGCAGGGAAGAGACTGATCTCCAGGGGGCACCCAGGCCCGCAGCGCACAGGTCTGAGACTCAGGAGCAGGTGCACCTGGATCTTCAAGGCTGGTTTCCTGTTTTCATATGTGGATCCTCTAAATTTCAGAGTTTCCTCAGGGAATCTCCATCTAATTTAAAAATAACAATTCTGTGCCACTCCTGATATCTGAATTCAAAAGTTATATTGTAACAGGAAAATATATTCTGTCCTACAGGAACAATCAATTTGTTAACTTTTAAGAACAAGAAATGAGTCTGCAAGGGGTCGCTGCATCACAGTTCTCATGATGCATAGATAAATACTTTCCAATCAGACTCCAGGAAAATGGCAGCTGGTAAAGTTAATTATTAAGTGTTTGAGTAATTGCTGAAATTTTAACAGTATGTTCTTCCATCACAATTGTGAGGTATTCTGACAATCATCTAGCTAATAATTTAGTTAAAATCCATGCAGTCAGCCAAATTTACATTGAATTTATTCTTCACATGACACAGTTTTAGTTGTTGTTGCTCTTTTTTGGTTTGGTTGTTTTCCTAACCTGAATGGCAAACTACGTGTGTGTGTCTTTTCTGGAACATACCTGAAAATACATAAACTCAGCCATTGGATTTTATTATCTTGTGCTAATATCTTGTATAGGTCTGCCCTTAAGAAACTGCAACTCATGATGGTCCAGAGAGACACGAACTTATCTGTGCAAATTCGGGATTCAGGGGCAGCTCAAGGGTCAAAGGGGATCATTCAGTTCTTCATGCTGGATGTTGTATCTTCACCTTCACAGCCCCACTCAATGTCGGCCACTCTTTATGGTTTTATCCAGAGGGTTCATATTTGTCACTCTCCTTCTGGTGGCTTTGCTACTGTTTTGTATTGGGATACAAGCAACATTCCCAGTATCTAGTGACACGCAACGTTACGTGAGGTTTTTCCTATATTTGAGTATAAGAATGTGTATAAAATGTAAGATTAGATGTGAATAACATTCTTAACGATGACTTTCTGTATGAGAAATGTCTTCCTGTGACAAAAGTAAATTGCTTTACAATGATATGCACTCTTTTCACAGTAGAAGGACTCTTGAGTAGACATAGCAGTGTCGTGGTTGAAGAAAAGCTCTTTCATTTTAGTGACTTACAAAAGCCATTCCTATTTACAGCAATCATGAATTAGAGCCACTTTGGGCTGAATTCAATGAGATTCCTATATTTAGCTGATCTTCTAACTTTTGAATAATTAATAATTTTATCATAATCTAATGGAGAAGAGAAAATGTGTATCCGACAATTTAAATGTTCTTGGTGTTGTTTGCATGTCTTATAAATATATAAGTTCCCGAGAGTAGAGGACCACTGCCTTTATTCCTAAAGTCATCCTCAATGCTAAGCCAAGTCTACCTCCTCAGCCATCTTCCCCATCACTTTCTGTGTTCTGGAAGAACAGGACCTTGGTCTTGGTGAATGGAAAAATCATGGACAGGATTGTGTTCTCTGAGGATACACTCAACATTCTCATCCCAGATGAACCCATTTTAAAATGTATTAGAAAGCTACCAATGACATGCAAATCTCCAACCAGATATAGTTTCATGATGTATTTATTTAAATTTAGGTCTCATTCACTCTTTATAATATATCTCAGAATCATGTACTCATTCCCAAGAATGTGTCGGTTTCTTCCTCTTCCTGGGGAAGCTCTCAGAGGTGAGTAGGTCAGAGACTGAAACATGAAGGTCTGGCAATACTTCATCTGAGCACCTGGATCTCTGTCTCCAGGCCAATCTGCTGGGGTTGGACCAATGTATAAAGTGTATAAGTTTTGTCTCAGTATTCTGTCTCCTGATTCTCTTACATCAGCCACGAGTCAGCATCTTATGGAGTGTGTGTGCAGACTACACTCCTCCTCTGATATAGCAAGTACACATCCCCAGTGACCCTGATCATAGTCACATTCATTGAACACTGAGCTCCTCTGCTGCGCAGGCCATTGCCGTGCATCCCTGTGAAAGGAGGCTGGGAGAAGGCAATGTGACTCCTGAACTCCAGGAGAAGAAAGGCGTATGAGCTGCATAATGCTACATGATCTTTTCTGTGTAGTCTTGGTTTTTCTTACACATAATTTACATTATTGGATAGAATGTTCTTCATTTTTTATAATAATAGTCTCCAAAAAATAAATACCCACTTTATGTTTTTCTTTATATTAGGTCATCTTTATGACCTTGTTACTGATACTATTTATAACACATTTATTGACATTTTCCTGTAGATTTTTTATCATAATTTTAGTGTCTCATATCAAACTTTACGGTACCCATCTCTGTGTCAATCATGTATCTCTTATTGATGTTGTATCACAACTTTTTCTTACTATTTTGTATTACCCATAATTTTTGTGGATAGATGGGCATGTTCAATATGCTCATACGTAACAGCATATTATGTTCTGAATGATGTTTCCTATTGAGGACTGATTATGACCAAAGTTATGCTAAACTTAATTATCAGGGTTTGTGAAAATATAGTCATGGATCCATTTGTAGTTAACTATAAACAATGTACATCACTGCTAACCTTGGTTTTTATTTAAGATACTAAAGGACTCAGAGTCCTCTATAAAACTCTTTTTAAAACGTGTCTGCTTCGTGTTCACTTGCACTAGTGCTAGAGAGAATCTCAATGCTAACTTCCCTGATGCACCCTGCTGTTATTTTTACTGTTTTGGCAGGGTTTAGGCTATGAGGGTTTCTCTGGTCTTTTGACTGAGCCTCATTCTAAGGGATTTCTCCTGGATCTGGCTCTGAGATGTGGCTTTTTAAATGTTCCTCTTAGTCTGCAAAGGTTCTACCGATTTACACATTCTTCCTGCCCTTTCCCATGGAGCAGAGAACTTTTCTTCCAAGTTGTTCACTCCCTTGCTACAAAGGTTTTCCCCAGTGCCTTCAGCTACTAATCATTATGTTCTCCCTCTTCTGATCGAAGACTTCAGGCCTAAATAGAGAGGTTGTCTGGGCATGATTTTAGACTTCTCCTTTAAAAAATAGATTTTTTACGAATTGGTATTGAGCCTTCCAGTCATTTTGTTCTTCTCAGAGTCAGGAGGGTGGATCTGGGTGCATTGGGGCATTGGCTACCCGTCTGTTACTGTAGCCATGATCAAGGGATATAAGGAAATCGGGTTTTGTTTATTATCTGCATCTTAAGGGATTGTTCTGTAAGAAAACAGTGCTCCTGGGAGATGCTATTTACTTTAACCCAAGGAACATTTAACTGTTTATTAAATGTTTCAGATTAATCTTATAGAGTTTAAATATCATCCAAGACATCTTCTCCAGCGAAGGTAAGAACTTGCCCCTTTTCCTTCCTGATAGCAGCTCTCTCTCTCAAAATACGATGTTTATGGTTGTTTTAAATGTTACTAAGTTTACAATTTGTGCTCAGGAAAAGTTTTCAGAGTGGTCATGTTTGTTATGGTGATTTTTGATAATGTGAATGCCTTTTTATCTCCTCTCTTTTTGTTTTCAACCTGAATTTATTTAAAAAAGGAACAAAACAAGAAACGACCTAAGTGTCCCAAAATAGATGAATAGATAAATAAATTGTGGTATACACATTTTCATGCTCTAAGATGTTGAGAAGTAGAATCAATTCATGCTGCCTAACTCTAAACTTACACCATGCTGTCGCTTGTCCCAACTCAGCTTCCTCTGGCGTGTAGGAGAGGCACCCACACAGGCACCTACACTACTCAGGTGTTCCTTTGCAAATGATCATGAGCAAAGCCTGAGCTACTGTCAATTTCAAAAAAAAGAATAAATAACCATATCTTGAAAAGTTTCATTATATTTTAGTAATTTTTCTAAGATTTCTCCTAAAAAATCCATTTTTAAATGCCAAGTTTTTCACCTCTAACTTATGAAGAAAATTTCCCCTCATTTATCCTTAATTACTGTCCCCAAGACAGTTCAAGCATAGGACAATGTGCACTGATGGTGCAGTGCCAGACAGTGTTTTGTTCTGCTGTGCACAGGTCACTCTGCGTCAGAAGTGACTCAGTGGCAACTAGCCACACCAACCACCTCCATAACATGGCCCAGAACTCTAATTCTTCCTTCATTTAGAACATGATGCTTTAGTGGGAAGAAGGAATTCTAACTGCCCAATAATTGGACTACTTGTCAGGACCCCTCTTCTGGGGATCATCTTGTAGAAATTCTAAATGGCTATGGGATGATGACCAGGGCTCATATGAAAAAACTTTAGGGAAATAGAAAAGTGTACTGGTGAGAAAGAGGGCAAAGAAGTTGTGCCAAATATATATTTTTTTACCCTTCATGACTTTGTACTTATTCTTCAAGGGTAGAAAAAGCTACGCTGATAATTTAATTTGGAAACTTTTGCTCATCCACCCTACAACCCTGATCTTGCCCTTTCGAAAATCTCAAAGGATATTGAGAAGGAACATGCTGTGAATCCCTATAGAAAAAGAAAATTCAGTTCGCATATTTCTGTTTGTAGTATTATTCCTATAAAACAGAGACATATCACTGTAAGCATGTGTACTGTGTGGTGATAGAACAATAAAATGAATTATTGTGTGATGATAAATTAGCATATAACAGTCACATAAAATACGTTTCTAAGGTTATTATCCTTGTGCCATTCACAACACACCTAAAACACTCAGATCTGTTCTAGGATCCGAACACGAATATCTCAGAAGATGTGCGACTTCATTTATTGCTACGCAGTAGGAGAGCATGCAAATCCACCCCTCCCCCTGCTGATGAAAGCCAACACAGCTCCAACCCTGCAGCTCTGGAAGCACTCCTGGATTCTCAGGAGTCCACACTCAGTGATCAGGACTGAGCACAACACCAACAGCATGGAGTCTGTGCTGAAAGGGGTTTGTCCTTGTTGCTATTTGAACAGGTGATTTTTTTTTAATCAAGGGCAAGTTTGTGTGCATGGGCATTGAGTGAGAGACACAGTGAATATGTTCGATGGTTTCCCACCCAGGATATCTCTGCTTGCAGATGTCCAGAGTGAGGTACAGCTAGTGGAGTATGGGGGTGACTTGAGGCAGCCTGAGGGGTCTCTGAGACTCTCCATTGCATCCCCTAGATTGCCCTTCAGTGGCTATGCCATAATATGGGTCCAACAGTTTCAGGGAAGGACCTGGAGTGGGCTGTGGGGGAGGCCAGATGCTCAGACATCCTCCCAGAGCACGGATCAGTTGCCAGACTATATGGAGGGCCCTGCTATTAATGACAATGGATGCCTGCAGCCATCTATTCGGTTCCAGTATGTGGGGTTTACACCCTACTGATAATGGCTCCTATGGAGAGCTAGGGAATAGGTCAAAGTTAAGCCGCCAACCTGAACCTAGGATCTGCCCATCTTGTCACATGTATAACCCCAATCCCTCCTCTTCCTATTGCGTGTATGTCCCCAGTCCACCCCCCTATCATTACTGTATTACCTATAGGATAGCCCCTTCCAGTGATGTATATCCTCACCTGTAATTAGGGGGCTTGCATGTCCCCAGAGAAGATAAAAGGGGCCTGGGCTAGCATTAAAATCTCTCTCTCTCTCCCTCCACGTGGATCATCAGTGGGGCTGAGGTGCGCATGCTACCATGAAACGTGTTTGACTCCATTTATTTCAATACTCTTATTCTATGTCTCATGCTCTCAATAACTTTACTATGATCTTTACTCATTATCGCTGTACAATTGTGCTTACCGGACCTGTAATGATGTGTTAGGGGCTGGCTTCCCCTGACAGTGGGCCTCACATATTAGTACCAGGGGTGGTAGTACCATACCACAAATACCCTGTGAAGGGTCGATTCACTATCTCCAAAGACAACTCCAAGAACATGCTGTATCTGCATATGAACAGCCTGCAATTCCAGGAGACTCCTTTGTATTTCTGTGTTGCTACCATCACAGCCAGGAGATAGCCAATTGAACCAGGGCACAAACCTCCCCTGCAAGGAGGAAATGGAACCCCAGGGGGCATGCAGGACCCACAGAACACAGACCTCAGGTCCAGGAGCAGGAGCAGATGGAGGTTCAGGTCTGCTTTCCTGTTGTGATATTGGCATTCTTCTCCATCTCTCATTTTCCCTCAGAGAATCTCTCTATATAAATTACTGTGCTGTGGCTATTCCCGATTTTTGCTATATTTAAAAAGTTGTATTATAACAAGAAAACATTCTTCAAACAAAATCAGCCGGTTTTTTTGTGGAGGAAAATTATTCTGCCAGGTAGTCCTCAGGATTAGGGTGCAGATGAAACTCAGGGAGACTTGGAGATTCAGATCTAATGAGATTGAGGGAGGATGGAGCGATTGGGTGCTGTGGGAGGTTGAATGTTTAAATTAGATCAGAGAGACTGGTTATTCTAACTCTCCAAATGATGCCTGAAGAGAAGGACTTGGTGATGTATTTCTGAAAGAACAGACTGAGAGCAGAGGCTTCCATAGAATTCCCCGATCATATCATTGAGTTCCAGGCTAGAGTTATGCAGGCGGCAAGTTAAGAAACAAACCACAAGAAAACAGAATGTGGCTCTCATATGAATTTGGCTCTCATCTTTAGTAGGAAGTGTGCAGGTCTGACTCAGCACTGGTCCAAAGTCTCTTTGTGTCTTTATCTATTTTCTATCTCTCCTGTTCAGCAAGATGACATGATTCTGTAATGTTTATCCTTCCCAATGCAAATCTGTTCACATTCTCAATATGCCATGTTCATGGACAAGGAAGTTCAATGCCAAGAAATGTCAATACTACCCAATGATATCTTCAAATATAATGCATTCCTGATCCAAATGCCAACTTAATTCTTTAAAGAAATGGAAAAACTAATTACTAATTTTATATGGAGAATGCTAGGATAGTCAAGAGACCCAAAATATTGAGATCAAGTTAGGGGCAACACACAAATTAACCTCAAAACTATTACACAGCCACAGAAGTCAAAACAGCCTGGCACTCGTACAATGATAGGTATGTTGACCAATGGAACAGAATAAAAGACTAATAAATAATCCATCCACATATAGGCAACTGATCTTCACCAATGGCCCAAGGGGCTTAAAAGAGAGAGAGACATTCTCTTCAACCATGGTACTGACACAATTGAATAGACACCCTCAGAAGAATGAAAGACAACCGAAACATCAGCTCATGTACAAAAAATGAACGCAAGATGATCAATGAACATATATAAATCCCAGAGCTATGAAGACCATCTATAAGGAAGCAGGGACACACGAATTGCCCCATTGCAGGGCGTTCATACGCTGTCAAACACAGAAAAGGAAGTACACACAAAGAAGACAACATAGGTGAGAGTGATCTAAAAATCAGACATTTATCTGCATCAAAAGAGTTAAAAGGGAAATCAAGCAACAAATAAAAAAAACAAAAAGCTCTTGTAATTTTAAGCTGCAATGTATGTCTACTACATGTACAACAATAGACAACTGGAGCAAATATTATTGCATTTTCCTTAAGCCATATTTTCTATCATTTCCACCTTTCAGAATTTTGAGAGATGCAGTGCACCTTGATTAAGAGATCAATCAAGCCTAACTTCGCAAGATTGGGGACTGCAAAAGAAACCCAGACATCTGAATCTAGAAAAGCTTGATGTGTTGCTTCTTCAGAGTGCAGGGAGAACCCAGGAGCTCATTTAGAACGTGTGTACCAAACCTGTTAAGAAAGTGATGTGTACATGGATAATGTCATGTGGTTGACACTTAAGAAGACCCCTACTAATCACTGCTATGAAATTATCTGAGATGATCATGGCAGTGACCTGAACTAGTGTGCAGCTATATGGTAGTCACCTAATCTGGTGTCAATTTAAGGACTGAGAGTGGAAGGGTGGAGTCTAGGTTGTTGATCTGGATGTAGCCAAAGGGACTTCTGTGGGTATGACCTTCTCCTGAGAATTCTGGGAAATCTGGTATTTCCCCTTTGGTGGAAGTAGACACCACTCTCTCTCTCTCTGCTACTCCCTGGGAGACATTGCAGAAGAGAAGCCACATGGACAAAACCAGACCTCAGAAGCCACAGAAGCCACAGAGACTTCTGCCATGGCTAAGATATTCCCAATGATACTGGATCCAAAGACTTTCTATCCACTGGCCTGTGATCTTTTGAATTTGTCATCATTGCATGTGTTTCATGAGTCTGAAGAGGACTTTATAGATTGATATCAGAAATATGGACTAATATCTGGCTTATGGACTTGATCTGAACTGGGCTAAGATGTTTTCTCAATGTTCAATTGCTCTTGTATATAAATTTCTTTCTCTATGTGTATCCATGTGTACATATGTGTATCCATGGATTTGTTTCTCTAGTCTATCCAGACAAACACAAGCTACATCATTGTCTCAAGCTTGAATGGGTTAGACAAGCACCAAGAGCAGACAGTGAGATGGGGCTTTGATGAAATGAACAGGATCAAGTGATGCTCTGCCAGTGTTCATATGAAAAGTGATCAGACTCAATGATCTCCAAACGAAAAATGCTAGAATGTCCTGTGCTTGAACCCCTGGATTGTAGTGAGTACAATGTATTTTCATTTCAAATCAATTGCTTATTCCCTTCAGCAAATTCTGGTACAAAGAAGTCCAGGGGATCAACACCTAGTGCTTGGATTTCCCCACTGTAAAAAAGATACATTAATTTGGAGATATGCAGATTCTAATTAATCAATAAATGAGTGTTGTCAACCATAAGTCTGGGGGAAATATTTTAAATTTTGTTAGGAGGAAGGAAACTGAATGGGGATTGAGATTTAAAACTGCATGGTTAGAGATAGTGTCACAATATGTATAGTCAATAATATGAATCATTTTCCAAAATTAGGCAACCCTTGAGTGTAAGGAATAAAAGTAAGGTGAGATCCATAAGCAGTTGTGATGTGGGTGTGCCCAGAGCACAAATGGAGAGGCTGCCTTTGGTTGGAGATGCTCACATGTCAATGGAACCAGAGCGCCAGGGTAAGGGACATTCTTTTTTTGTATAAGAAAGAGCTTTATATAGAAGAACAATTATTTATTGAAAAACATCCCAGCCCAGTCCAGATCAAGTCAATAAATCTGATATTAGCCCATATGTCCAATACTGGTCCATGAATTCCTCTTTAGACTCACGCAACCATGCAATAATGCTGAATGAAGGAAGGTCAAAGGCCGTTGGGTGGAGAGTCTTGTGGATCCAGTGGCAGTGGAAGAATATCAGCACTGGCATGGGTCTACATGTGGCTCCTCCAGCTCTTGGGCTCTTGCTCCATCAGTGTGTCTCCATGTGTCTTGTCAACAGGAATGTCTCCCAGGGATTGTATCTGTGTCCCGCCTTCAGTGAGCTATTTATCTCCGTAGCACCTCCAAACGGGGTCATCAAGCTGCGACCTGATTGACAGGCTATACTCCACCCCTTGGTAAGGGACATTTATAAGAGTGTCTATGTTTAGTCTCTAAATTTTGAGGGTAATTTGGATGGATAGACCTAATGTTAATGATGAGTATCTTGTGGGTCTCAAGAAAACATCTGTTGATTCAAAGTCTAAAATATTGTACTTGACTCTTACTCTAGCTCTGAGCCTTTTCTTAAATGACTTTTTTCCATTTACTGGTTTCCTGCATCTTTGCACTTGAAATCATGACTCGACTGTTCTTTCACTATTGTGGATATTCTGGCAAACAAGGGAGTGGGTTCTCTATTCTGAATCATGCATTTTTAGAGGCTACAGAATTAAAATATTGTTTTCCCTGGGCCCCAACTTTTCTAGGTGGCACGTTCTTCCCTGAGACCCTCTAACACTTGAATCCCTTTAATTACACTGAGGTTGGCCTCAGTCATCAGGCTCTAGGATGTAGTTTGTATATTGCTTGTAAGAGCGGGGGAGGGGAGATGATGACCTTGGCCCAAGCTCAGGAAATCCTGGCTGCATAAGATTAGCAATGTCGACTGGAAACATTCTGCCAGAGGCTTCGGATCAGATGTGCATAAATACACTGCAAAGCTGGGAGTGGAGCTTGTCCTTTGGACATATCATCTGGTTTACCCTTTCCTGACCATCAGAATTTGGACTGAACAGAACCCACCACCACGTGATTCATTCCCTCAAAAATTCATTAATTTCTTTTGGATGTTGCACTTATTCACAGAACCCCCAAACTATGAGGGAATCTCAAGGGTGGAGTGGGCGAAAATTTGAACTGAATGGCTTCATAGAAGAGTTGGACCTTTGCGACCTTATCAACCCAAACTCCTTGGGACTAACCTGATATTCATGCTTCTCAAAGATGTTACTCTCACTCATGGAAAACTACTAAGGACTATGAGGAGGTTAATTGAGAGGCCAGGGTGTACAGAAAAAAAAATTGGACCTTGGAGATTGTGAGGTCTGAAGAAGACTTGGGGTCCAATTGATGGTTTTAACAAACTATATTCTGCCCACTCTCTTGGGCACAGGACATACAGGAGCCCAAGGCAGGGCAGTAGCAATGAGGGGTTGGAAGGAGAGAACACTGGGCTCAGAAATTCTGGGCACTTTTGACATCTCCCACACACCTCTTGATAAAAACTTCTTCTGTTATAGGCTAATATACATATGAGTTCAAACAGTTACCGTACCATGGGCTCAGAAGATAAAGGGGGTCTGGCCTCTATCATTTTCTGTTAATAAGACAGGACTCCCTCATATGCAAATTATCTTTCAGGCACTAGGGTACAATTTCACCCTTGGGGTGGGAAAACTATCAGTTCTCTTCAGACAGGGCTGTGGGTCTCTTGGGAAACAGAGCTGTGGTCTAAAGATGCTATTGCTGTGTGTTATCCTGTGCCTGGTGACAGTTCCCCAAGGTGAGAGATTCAGATATCCGACCTGGATCTATGGAGATAGTTATGACTTCAAGTGACTGACATGGAATATTTTTTTTTAATTTGCAGGCGTCCTGTCCCAGGTGCAGCTTCAGGAGTCGGGTCCAGGACTGGTGAAGCCCTCCCAGAAGCTGTCTCTCACCTGCACTGTCTCTGGTTTCTCCATCACAAGCAGTGGTTACTGTTGGAGCTGGATCCGCCAGACCTCGGGGAAGGGGCTGCAGTGGATGGGGTGCATAGATTATGGTGGTGATACAGGTTATAACCCATCCTTCCAAAGCCGACTCTCCATCACCAAAGACACATCGAAGAATCAGTTCTCCCTGCAGCTGAGCTCCGTGACCGCTGAGGACACGGCCATGTATTACTGTGCAAGGAGCACAGTGAGGGGAAGTCAGTGTGAGCCCAGACACAAACCTCCACTGCAGGGAAGACACTGGGCAGCAGGGGGCGCAGAGAACCTAGCCTTAGACAGGCACAGATGGATGACAGGGAGGATTTCCTGTTGGAATTGGGGCTTTCTCACTTAACTCTTAGCCTCCCCTGGCACAGATTTTCATTTTGCCATCTTTTTGTCTACTTTACATTAGGATGCAAAGTTCAATGTCAGTAGTTTGAAATCACCAGCTCCTCCAAGCGAGAAAGATGAGGCTGTTTGCTCCTCCAAAAGATTAACAGTGTCTGACACCCTACGGAAGAGTTCTACTCTGTCCAAGAGTCACTGTGATTCAGGATTCACTTGGTGCCAATGGCTTATAGTTATCGAATTTCTGAATTTGTATCTTGTTTTGTTTATTTATGTCCATTAATTTGTTTTCTGTGTATTCTGCATTGTGTTTAATCATACTTGATATTATTATCAGGAATTGTTCTATTTTTAAAAATTGTTCTATTTTTTCCATCATCCTGGTCTCCACAGAACTTCATACATCGTGTTTTCATTTTAATTATATCATCTTTTTCTGTGACATCTTTTATAATATTATTTATAAAATCTTTATTAACATGTTAATGGTTTCATTTTAAATATATTTTTCTAGTGCTTCAATTTACAAGGTACTTTTATAAAAATAACCTTATTCTCCCTTCAAGTTGAATTACTCCCCTTCTTGTGTACTTCACACAATATAACTGTTGATTTCTGTTAAACCAGTGTCGGAAGTCACTGACAAAAGCTCAGCTCACACAGGTTCTGTGTGCAACAGTAATTTGCTCACACAGAGAAGAGACAGAGCCGGCTCACCATCAGAGTAGGCAGCAGTCCTCACAGCCAGTGGTTTCACTCTGTGGCCAGTGCAGGGAGGGAGGTTTGCAAGCATCCCTCCTTTGTGCTGCAGTTGAAGAACAGCAAACATAGAGAAATAAGGCTGTGCTGTGAGCTGAAATCTCCTGGAAGGCAGGGAGTAGGTGTTTTTTTGTTGTTTCTTGGTGTATTCAATATCATGCACATGACAAGCAGTTTGCGTGTTCAGCATGAGCCACAGGGCGTGTTGCAGGACACCAGCTACTAAAGAGTGCTTTTGGATCCAGAATATCCTGAGAAAGGCAGTCAACTGACAAGATCCTCACATTCCAGTAGCCAGACTGACACATCCGAAGCACACCTCGGTCTGTTATGGATTCCGAGGAAGGGCCGCTGACTGCACTTGGACTGCCTGCTTCCTCAATTTAAATTCTTATTGGAGTTTATCTCATGTATTTTGTCATTGGGGGATAGCATTCTTGAATTTCAGCGATATGTTTTTCTTTTTGATGGTAGATGAAAGCCAGAATTGATTAACAGAAAGAGACAGCAAGTAGAATAAAGGTTTCTGGGACTACAGTGGAGTGGTGGTGGTGGTGGAATAAAGGGAGATGGTGCCACTAGTTGTGAAAAGAAGATGATGTTTTCAAGCTAATTGGGGTAGCAGTTGTATAATACTGCTTGATGCACTTGAACTACGGATGGATATGACAACTGCATTTGCTCCCAATAAAACCGTTTTGGAGGAAAAGTGAGACAATAAATAAAATATTAAATAAAGAATATTTAGTCCATTGCTAACACTTTTTATAAATTCAAATTTCTGGCTTATATCATAATCTCTTTTCCGATTGAATATTTTAGCTAGTCTTTTGAAATGTTGTACCAGCAACACTCTCCATCAGTTTCTAATTGTGAGTAAAAAATGAAAACTATGTCATATTCTAAGTTATTTTTATCATATATGTGCTACAAAATAATATTTTCAACATTCTTCTCATACATAATTCAATGGAGAGGTACATAGTTTATTGTGCCAACCTGGCCGATAAACACTTATGGGGTCAATTGAAGGGCCGAGGGGTAAATGGCTTGGTGAGCCTCGCCTTTCTAGTTCTAGGGTCACTTGTTTTCTGATGGTCAGACAAGGGTGCAGCTGCCTTAGACAGTTCCCTGCTTCAGCTGGCAAGGCTCACTTCCTGCAAGAACATCCCTTAAGAGAAGCTGCATGGACCTACCCCCTTGAAGCCCTGGGTGCTGGAACAGCTGAGGGGTGACCCAGCCTGTGCTGAGATGCTTACACATTCACTTACTTGGCTTTCTTCCTGCCATCGGCCTCATTGTGCATGTTTTGTGAGATGGAAGAAGACTTTGTGGATTGGTGTTGGACATTGTAGGCTTGGGTACCACTAAGTTAGGATGTTTTCTTGATGTGCACTTAACCTTTATATAAAACTCTCTTATACATATGCGTTTCTGTGGATTATTTCTCTAATGTACCCAGACTAACACAAATGGCATTAGATTATTATTGTGTTCAACAATTACCAACAGCTGCAAAATTCCCTCCCACACGCATCACAGAAACCCATAAAAAGAATTCTCACTTGACAATTTCTTCCTTAACATGGAATAAATAACTCTATAACTCTCTTGCTTGAGTTACTTTGAATAGAAATCTGCTTTAAGTATGGTTCCTATTTCTGTGGACAGAATGAACCCTAACCTCTGTTTAATATTTTGATTGTCTTTCAGGCAAATTTCTTTCTTGATTGATATTTTATTGTGGCATATATCTCATAACAATATCTATATAAATATCTACATGAATCGATCACACTTCATTTCACTGCAACCAATTCAGAGTGTTCGCAACTTGTATCATTCTCTGTAGCCAAAGCTTTTCACGATGAGTGAGAATCAGTGTGATTCCAGACAGAAAACCAGTCTCAGGGAGAAAGCAGACTTGCATGGATGCTAAGGACCCACCAGCTCTGGACCAAGAGAAGAAAGAAGTGAGGACAGGAGTCTGGGTAAGGACTGCAGTGCCTGGTCAGCTAGAACTGCTGTGCTGACCACTATGGTAGGTCTACTGCCCATGGCAGGAAACCTGCAGAGATAACTCCAGGTAATACTCCTGACCAAGAGTCTGAAAGCTCAGTACCAGAAAAGAATGTTGCTGAGTTACCCACACATGTGGAAGACAGTGTAAGTCCAGGAAACGCCTCTCGCTGTTAGCAGGCGCCTCTCAAAATACACTGAGCCCAATGCCCACCCTCGGTACTAACTCATAAGAGGATAAATGCACTTTTTCTTATTTCTGTGGTTTCTTTTAACCACACAATAACCATATTGTTAGGAAACCTTTTATTCCAACTCTAAATCTAGAAGATAGGGTTAAAGTATTTATACTCCTTTCTAAATATTCTGAAATATCATAGGCAAAGGAGCTTTATGGATGACATACTCTTGTTTCCCTATGTGTTCAGATGTATGGAAAGATTCAGGTAGGCCTGGTCTTGTTACCTAAATATCGTGAGGATAGAGATTGTCTTTAATTTCAATAGAACATCTGGGTATTTTGATGGAAATGACATAAAGCTACATTAAACATGAAATCTGCACAGATGTTTGTATGATTGCTAGAGTGAAGGCCTCAGGGAGAAGACTGTATTCTCCCATGGCTGTCAGGGTAGCCAGCGCCTCACAAATCATCCCAGGTCTGGTAGGCACAATTGTACAGTGATAATAATTAAAGATTATAGTAAACTCATAGAGAAATAGAGGCGATAGAAGAAAGAGTAAAATGATGGAATCAGACAAATTTCATGTTAGCATGCTCACCGTAGCCCCGCTTGGTGATTCACATAGAGATGGCAGACCTGAGGGCAGGAGAGTGAGGGGAAGGAGGACAAGGAGAGAGGGGACACGGAAGCGAGGACTGCAGAGGAGAGCACCACGGGAGAGAGATTCTTTATTTCTAACCAAGATTTATATACCTTTGAGGGTGTACAAGCCCCCTAATTTCAGGTAAAGGCACACATCACAGGGAGGGGTCATACTATAGGTAATACAGTAATGAGAGGATGAAAATCTAGGGGTATACAGGCAATAGGAAGGGGAGGGTTTGGGGTATACCTGTACCAAGGTGGGGAGATCCCAGATTCAGGATGGCAGCCTAACTCTGGATGTCACTGAACAGGTTTGACCACTTCTCTGGCTCTCCATGGAAACAATTACCTCCCACAATGAGCTGGCAAATAGCCTCTAATGTTTGGCATATCTTTAGGGAAGACAAAGCTGGGGAAAAGTCTTTTTAGATTCCATACTTGGACACCACCATTCTGCCCTTTCCACCTTTTTACATACAACCGCACCTCCCACATGCAAATACCTAATATGCATTCAGATGAAACCACAGCATACATGTACTTAAAGTCATATGCCTTCTCACCCTGGAGAGCATTCCTTTATCATGAATCTCAGCCACATGAACATGAATTGTGTATGGCTTTTCTTGTTTCTGGTGGCAACTCTGGGAGGTGAGTGCTTCAGAGATTCGTACATGAAGTCTGAGATTACAGCATTTGAGCACACGACTCACTGTGTTTGTCTTTATACCCAGGTATCCTGGCCAAGGTGCAATTATGAGTCAGGTCTTGGACTGGTGAAGCCCTCACAGACCCTGTCTCTCACCTGTACTGTCTCTTGATTCTCTTTAACCAGCCATGGTGTGCACTGGATCTGCCAGGCCCCAGGAAAGGGACTGGAGTGAGTTGGTGATATACGGGGTGATGGGAGCACAGACTATAATCCAGCTCTCCAGGCCCAAGTCAGCATCACCTGGGCCACCTCCAAGAGCCAACTTTATTTAAAACTGAGCTCTGTGAATCCTGAGGACACAGCCGTGTATTACTGTGCTAGAGACACAGTGATGGGAAGTCAGTGTGAGCCCAGACACAAACCTTAGTACATCAGGTCATGGTTTAAACAGATGCAAGAGAATTAGGTCAGTGATGCTTTCCTCTCAGAAGCTGTGGTTCCCTCGCCTTGTCAGCACCTCTTTAGGGACCACTGTGCAGAGTGTGATTCTAGGGAATCTCCAGGCATCTGACCATACTTCTTTTTATAGGGATGGCCTTTATTTACCATCTACCCAAAGGCAGACTTCACCATCTACCCAAAGGCAGACTTCACAACAATGTGTACTCAGATCTCAGTTTATAATTCAGGATACTAACTAGTGCCATTTGTTGTCAAGTTAGAAATATTAAAAAAAAAACCCACTGCCATTATTTCAATGCTAATTTATAGTTATGCCAATTTATAGTGAGTTTCTGATTTTTACTGATATAGAATCCCCTGTCTTTCTTCCATGGAGTGGCTAGTAGTTGCAAACTGGTGAATGCAAATCTCAGCACAATGCATAACCACTACGCCACCAAAACTCCTTATAAAAATATTAATGCAGTATAAAATTCTTATGTGAGCCTCAAATTTTCTCCAATCCATCAGATGCATGTCCAATATTTTCATTCCAGTGAATACTCACAAATATATGTTTATGTAATAATTTTAACTTACAATAACCTGCATAATATTTTGTTAGGGATCTTTAAGTTGGCTTAAGTTCACAGTGATCACATGAACAACAGTGAGGTGGTTAGTTTATTGTGCAATGTAGCGGATAAACACGTGGTATTAATTGAAGGGCAGAGTGCTAAATGGCTCGGTGAGTCTCATCTTTCTAATTCTCCGGTCTCTTGTTTTCTGATGGTTGGACCAAGGTGCAGCTGCCTTAGCCAGTTCCCTGCTTCAGCTGGCAAGGCTTACTTCCTGCAAGACATCCCTGAGAAGAAGCCACATGAACCCACCCCAATGCATCCCTAGATACTGGAGCAGCCATGTTGAGACCTCTGTCAGAGCTGAGATGCTTACACATTAATTGACTCAGCTTTCCTCCTGCAGTCGGTGTCAATACATGTGTTTTTTGAGATGGAAATGGACTTTGTGGATTGGTGTTGAACGTATAGGCTAATGTTGGACTTATGGGCTTGGGCAGCACTGGTTGGGGATGTTTTCTTGATGTGCATTTACCTTTATATAAAACTCTCTTATACATATGAGTTTCTTTGGATTTGTTTCTCTAAAGTACCCAGACTAATACAAACAGGAAGAAATACTGCCCGAAAGTGCACCATCCTTACAATCATCCCTCTCTTTGGACTCATCATTGCAGCCTTATGACATTCAGTCCCATTGAAAGTCTCTCACATTTTCATTGGCATTCTACTTTACCAAGTACAAGATCATTCTCTGGGTTCTGGTTCTCCTTAATGTCATGCCCAAATAAGTGAGATACAATCTTATTTGAATGATTACAAGAATTAAACAAGATGTGTTTACTCCAAGACAGACCTGCTTGTCCTTCAGGCAGCCCATGACTGATTTAATATTATTCTCTAACACCATGTGCTATTCTGGGTATACTAGAGAAAAAAATCCAGGGAGAAACTCACATGTGTGTAAGAAAGAGCTTTATATCAAAGAGTAATTGTATATTAAGAAAACATCCCAGCTTAGATCAAGTCCATAAGTCCAATATTAGCCCCTATGTCTGATACCAGTCTATAAATTCTTCTTCAGATTCATGAAACACATGCAACGATGTAGATCACAGGCCAGTGGGTGGCAAGTCTGTGGGTCTTATGGTGATGGAAGCATCTCAGCACTGTCATGGGTCTGCACATGGCCCCTCCAGTTCCAGGGCTCTAGGTGCATCAATGTAGCTCCATGTGGCTTTGTAAACAGGAATGTCTCAACAAGCAGAGATGCTATCGGGTCTGGCTTCCAGGGAGATATTCATCTCCTTTGCACCTACAAATGAAGTCATCAAGCTGAGACCTGATTGACAGGCTAGACTCCATCCCTTCCCAAGTTGACAAGAGATGATGAAACTGCCCCAACATAACCCAAATGCATCAATTCCTTGACATGTCTTATGGGGTATTTGGCCATTACATGAGTCACTCTTAGTTTTCACAATTCTGGGAGGTGTTTCTGGCACTGAAGATGGTGCCCAGGGTTACTACTAAAATCACACAATACATTGGACAGAATCCCATATTAAACACTCAAGGAACAAATAATAGTAATAGTATTGACCTAGAAGAACTCTACATAATGTCTTAAGACCAGTCAACATACACATAAATATTCACCTGTAGGAAGTAAAAGTAGTATATGTAAATTATATGTAGTAGAACCTGGACCACAAAATTATGTGGGCATGATTAAATGCTCAACTTCTAGCCAAAAGGTTGGCAGTTCAAAACCACATGGTAACTCAGTTGGTTAAAGACCTGATAAGGTTATCCCATCATTATTACAGAAAAGAAAATCCTTTTAGACAGTTCTCTTTCATGTAGGGTCACTAAGAGTCTTTATGTTCCTGCACCCAAACAACCTTGGATGCTTAATGTTCTATAAATATGAAGACAAGACTTTTGCAACCAATATTTAACAAAGGCAAAATGAAATTCCACATAAGAACAATTATAAAGAGTGTAGTCTGTTACATATTTCCTTTTGCTAAGGAAAATAAAACATATATCCTTTCCCCAGTACTGTCATTCAACTTTGAAAGAATATTGTGTCTTTTCATTTAATTTTGATGATGTTAAGTGCCACAGAATCAATTTCAAATCTCAGTGATTCAACGCAAAACAGAACTGAATAATGCCTAGTTCAGTACCATTATCACAATAAATATGTTTGAGCCCATTGTTACAGCCACTGTATCAGTCCATCATCTTCTTCTTTACTGTTCCCCTTTATCATGGATGATGTCTTTCTCAATGGACTGGTGTCATGAGAGCATGTTCAAGTACATGGAAGTAAGTCTCACCATCCTTCATTCTAAGGAACTCCCAGGCTATGTTTCCCTCACAAGAGATCTGCTTGTTATATTGATAGCCCAGTCCATGGTACTTTCAACATTCTTTTCCAAAAGGTAAGTGAATGGCCATAAATTTGGTTATGGACCCCCTTATTCATAGTCCAGGGCTCATATTCGTATAATAATATTGAAAGTATCACCACTTGGCTTCTCAAAGTGACATTTAAAAAGCCCTTAATATGGGCTTCTTAGTATAAAGATATACAGAGATGTGGTGATGTATTGGGATAAGTATTGGGTTGCTCACCACAAACCAGCCAACCATTCCTCCTAAGTAAGATGTGGTTGTCTTTTCCTGTTATTATTTACAGTCAGAGAATTTCTTATGAGCAGCTTTAATCAATCTTATAAGGTGCCCATGAATCAGGACAGGTGTACTTGCTGTGGGTTTAGTTTTTGAGGAAGAGATCATTCATTTCCTAGCCCAGTTGCGTGGTTTACTGATTTTCCCTCAGTGCAGAAGAATGTCTGGCGTGTTCATAGCTCTCAGAACTCAAATGAATAAATTAATGCACACACTAGTGGATGCATTTTTTTCAAATCAAACAATACAAGGTACACTGGAACTCTGATAATTTTATGATTGCAAATATTAGGATCTGGGGAGGGTATAAATTCAGTGTATGCCTGTGGGCCACCCCACTCTCATTGGTTACATATCACTGCCATACAACTTGCTTCAAGAACCAGCTCTGGAGAAGCTTCCATGTGGAGCTGTGAGCGCTGTCAATTAGCACACTCTTAATAGTCATCCTCTGACCCCCTGATAACAGCCAGTAACACTCATAAGCAAAAGCCTGGTGTGGTTTATTATTTAAATGATATGAACACCCACCCCACCCTCAAGATTCCCCTCTAGATCCAGCAGAATTCCAGAGCCTGCTGTACCAGGGAGACTCTGCTACAGAAAGGTCTGCTTGCATTCTTTTTCTCATTTTGATGGTACTGTGTCTCCCATCGTGTCAGTGGCAGGGAGATACAGTAGGTCACAGCAGTTTTAATGACAGATGGGATATTTAATACTTGTTTTGTAAGTCTCCTTGTGTCCCGTCCAAAGTGAAGCTGCAGGAGTCAGGCCATGAGGTGGTGAGGGCATCACAGACCCTTACTCGCACTTGCACCATCACTGGGGACTCAGTCTCCAGAACCAGCGCTATTTGGGAGCAGATCAGGCAGCCCTGGGAGAGGCCCTGTGTGGATAGGAAGGAGCTTCTACAGGTAAGAGTGGTTTAGCGAATACACACGATCCTTCTGTAAAGCTTTAGAAAGGAAATAGTAGCATAAGGTAAAAAGTTGTGAAAAAGGGAAAACAAATATATTCCATGAAATAAGTGCTAAAAAGTGGTCAGGTGGAAAGCTGGAAAAACCAGGGGTAAAGAGTAGGGTTAGCCTCATTGGAGTTCACAATGACTGCTCTTCACTATAATTTGCTGGGTCATTCAAGCCTGTGTCCTCAGGTTTCAATCCATTAATTTGCAAGGGGAAACTGCTTTCAAATCTCTCTTGAGTGGTTCATCTCCCTTTCCTTTATGAAGCATATTATGATTTGGGACCATTGGATTTATGTAGAAATAAATTCTTTTCAGCCTCTTCCCTAAAAACTGGTTGATTTATATTTAGAAAAATCAAATCAAGTGAGTCCATCCTGGGAGCTGTTTCCAGAGGAGAGTGCCTTAGGAATTCATACATGAGAGTGTGGAAATGCTCCTCTTGAACACATGGCTAACTGTGATTGTCCTTGTTCCCTTGGGTCTATCTCAGATGCAACGCTAGAGGCTGGACCCCAAGCATACAACTCACATCTGTCCAGTCACTTAAGACTGATATAAACCCTATAGAGCACTGGTTCTCAACTTGGAGGGTCGATACCCCTTTGGAGGTCGAACTACTCAAGGTAATTAGTTTATTGTGCCTACCTGGCCGATAAACACATGTGGGATTATTTGAAGGGCTGAGGGATAAATGACTCGGTGAGCCTTGCCTTTCTAGTTCCCAGGTCTCTTGCGTTGTGATGGTCGGACCAGGGTGCAGCGGCCTTGGCCAGTTCTCTGCTTCAGCTGACAAGGTTCACTTCCTGCAAGACATCCCCAAGGAGAAGCCGCATGCACCTACCCCAATACAGCCCTGGAGCAGCTGTGTGCAAACCCCTTCCAGCACTGAGATGCTTACATGTTCTCTGATTTGGCTTTCCTCCAGTCATTGTGTGTATTTTGTGAGGTAGAGGAGGACTTAATGGATTGGTGTCAGACATAAGGGTTAATCTTGGACTTGTGGGCTTGGGTACCACTGGGTTGGTATATTTTCTCGATGTGTACTTAACCTTTATATAAAACTCTCTCTGATACACGAGTTTCTTTGGATTTGTTTCTCTAAAATACCCAGACAAACACCGTTTTGCAAGGATCGCCTAAGACCATCAGAAAACACATATTTCTGATGGTCTTAGGAACCAAGACATCAGTCCTCTCTCTGTCTACAGGCAGATCCTCCCACATGCAAAAAACACCCACATATGAGTAACTGGCGTAATGATATCATAACTCCAACCCAATCACACACACCCCGTACAAATGCAAGTGTGTGTGACAGGGTTAGTGCCGTAATGTGCTTTTGCTTACCAGTAACACATGTGTAGAGAGCAGCTACTTTGTAGAGAGCAGCTGCTGTGTTGAAAGTAGCTAGTCTGTTAAAAGCAGCTACTGGGTTTGAAGCAGCAATACTGGAAGTAAAACAACACTTCATGAATTATAATTACAGGGTAAATGTAAAATCATGTACTGTGAAATCAACTACTGCAAAAATATGTAAATATCTGAACCATGGGAACTTAATTTGGACGCTGAATTGGAAACTCACAGGGGCAGTTCTACCCTTTCCTATAAGCATCCCTCTGAGTCCATATTGATTCGATCACAGTGATTGATTTTTTTGTTTGCTTCTTTTATTTTTTGACAATTCATGATTTATCCATGGGGGCAGAAAACCTCACATGAAAGCAAGTGTAGTAGTTACATAATTTCATATTCACCTGATAAATTAGTCTAGGGGTGAAGATTAGCCTGTCATTCATGTCACAGCTCCATGATGCTTCCTGGTGGGGTTGACCTTCTCGTGAGAATTCTGGGAACTTCCACTCTTTCTCCCTGGAAGTTGGCCAACTTCTTTCTCTCTGCTTCACCTTCACACTGTTCGGAGAGCTAAAAGAGCCACATAGAGACCTGAGCCAGCACTAACAAAGTCTACTGCCATTGGATACACAAGAATTTTCAGCCACCGACCTGTGATCCTTCTGCATTCAGCATCATTGCATGTGGTGCATGAGTCTGAAGAGGAATATATGGACTAGTATTGGAGTTATGGGCTAATATCAGACTTATGGACTTGATCTGGACTGGGCTGAGATGTTTTCTTGATACCCAATTACACTTTGATATAAAGCTCTTTTGTATACATTATGAGTGTCCCTGGATTTGTTTCTCTAGCCTACCCAGTCGAACAGGGCAGGTATTTCAAGAGAAGTCCCCTTTTCTTTGCAAAATCTAGTCTCTGTTTCCCAAGATTTAAGGATATGGTGAGTCCATCAGAACTGGCAACATAAATCAGTTTAATTCAGTAAATATTTGCTGATAAGTGACTTTTTTTTTGATTCCTTATAAAGTTAGGCGACAGAGTTTTCTGTTGTCTGTGGAATGATCTGACCAAATTGGGAAATGTAACAATATTGAAATTCTTGTATCTCCATTTTCAGCCAGCAACTTTGGAATCTGACTAGAACTTTCATAATGAAATTATCTAGTATAACAGCCATAAAAGAAGCGTAGTCTTTATGGATGCAAATTAATAGGGAAATGCTTCACTTTGATCTGTCCCATAAGCACTTGTTGTGAGAGACCCAACAGACAAGAGTTACTTGGAGGAAGTAAATTTAAATTCCAGACCTCGCAATTTGGAAGAGTCTCTACAAATATTCTGCCCATGCACTTGAAACCATTGGATTGATAGAACCTCTGGTGAGTGATAAATTAAATTAGCAGAGTGGGGAAATCATGATAAGCATCATTGAACTGAACTGTCAGGTTTAACTGCCCCAATATCATTCAAGCTAAATAAAACAAGATAAAAGTACAAACTCCAACTCTAAGGACAGTCAAGTTTAACAACACCCCTCCCCCCCCCCCCGTTCTCCCATCACGTTTTAGTGCTCCCGCTTGTTTTATATTTAAAGTTTGTTACTCTGACATAAAATTGACCTAGAGCATATGATGCCAGCTACTTCTTTTTTCCTAAAGGCAGTCTTCATACATGACAATGCTTTGGGGAGCAGAATGGTCCTTCACCTCAAAGGTCATTAGTTTCGGTTCTTGCGTCAACACCATTACGTGGCAGGGTTGAATGGCTGGATGGTTCATGTTAGTGAGGAGGATGCCCAATCTGGGGAATCTGATCACAAGCTTACACAGTCCACGTACGTTGTACATCGTTTTATGTCTCCCATGCACACTCTCGGTGCTGGGAGAAAGTACCGTTTCTGCCCGCAGGTGACTTGGCCATCATTATCAAAGTCTGAGGGCCCCTTGTTGCAGGAGGACTCTCACTGGCTCCTCCCCGCGCCGCTCCAGGCCCCGCCTCTGGTCCCGCCCCCAGCCTAAACAGCACCCTGCCTCTTCCCTTCCCCAGACACCTGGGTGTGTGCATCCAAGCCAATGGTCCGGTCCAGAACCGTCTCAAAGGTGAAGTGAAGGCAGAGACCAGACCTGCCAGCTCCTCCTAACCTGGGTGCTCAGAGATGGGGTGGAAGTGGCGGTGTCCCAGCAGGAAGTGTGGCTTTTTGGGCGTGTCCTACTTACTGTGCGCTGCATGTGGTGCAAGAGAACCTCCTGGTACCTTAGCTCTGCGTAGTATCCAGCGCTCCCAGGTGAGGGGCGCTCTTTTCCCAAGGATGTGCGTGTGGGTGGCAGCCAGTTTAGGGTACCCTGGTGCACACAGAAGTCCTGCTGGGGTGTAAGCGACCTTTCTCTTCTCCTCACCTTCCCCAGGGGACGCTCCTCTCGTGGTGAGAGGTGAGCTGGTGTCCCATCCCCCAGCTTTTGGATTGGTTGGGGTTCTTGGTGGAAATCTCTGTTGGAGAAAGGGAATCCCAGTCTGGGGGTCTTGTCTTCCGGGTTCCCAGGTTCGTTGCCTTGTGGGTTTCTGCTCACCCCCCTTTTCATTGTTTCCATACAGCGATACCTTCTCCCAGAGACTCCTTGCACCTCATCAGCTCAAAGGTGAGCCCTGGGGTCTGTTGTTTCTCTCACTACGAAGAAGAGCACGCGTCTCCAGAAGCTAGTGGCTGCATCTGATGCGCAAAACATTAGGGCTTCCTCCGGAGGTTTGCTAAGACTTGTCACCTGTGCGATACCTTCTTCTGAAGCAGGGCCGGGGGAGAACCCAAGGTCCAGTTCTAGAAACTCCCTGGCTCTTAGTGCCAGCTGTTGTGTGGCCGCAGGGAGCCTCAGCCTTGTGGGTGTAGAAGTGGTAGTCCAGTGCAGCCACCATGCACCGAAACTGATTGGCATTCCCAGGTTGCTGGGCTAAGCCCTTCCAGGACTGGGGCCTCAAGGAGATGGCCCAGTTCGGTGGCTCTTAGTGAACACCCTGGCAGCTGGCAGGAGAAGAGACAGGCCCCGCCCTAGAAAGATGGGGTTCAGTGACCTGGAACTCAGTCAAAGGGAGACCCAGTCTTTTGGGGAAAAGCTTATAGGTCTCTAGAAGGGCCAGAACCCTTCTAGGGTTCGTTGGGAGCCTTTACTAAGGAAAGCATAGGTTTCTTATGTTTACAAAGCTTCCTCCATCTATCTTGCCACCCAGCTGTGTTGTCAGTCTGTGGAAGCTGGCAGCCAGTCCATTGGAGTTATCCAGACCACCCACAAAGATGTGGGGGAACCCTCCTATCAAAAAGAGTACAGATATCCCAAAGACTTACACACCCAAATTGAGCCTGGATTTGATTGGGCTCCTTCTACCCTCCTGCTGCTCTGGCCTCTTTTGCTCTCACCTCTTCTCTCTACCTGTAAGGCTGGCTCTCCCTCCCACTTAGATTCTTTCTGCAGGTTCTGCAGCAGACATTAGAGCTGTTTAACCCCTTCCTCACCAATTCTGCTGTAGTTCGTTCATGTTCTCTTATGTAATAGTGGGTCTCATGGATTTTACACATTTTAATTTAGCTAATCCTCTGGCTTTAGACGAAGGGCCAGCTGTAACCTTTCTTACCTAACTATTCTAAACCCCTATGATTTTCTGTTCCCTACAAACCACACCTCCCTCAATAAATCTATAAATTAAAGGTCTCACTCTGTCTCTTATCTCTGTAAAACCTGAGGTATGGTGGCCTGCACGGGGGTGGGGGGGGCTGTCAAGGCTAGGACTGGAGTGGCACTTTCCTTTCCCTAGCCTCTAAAGTTCCCAGCAGCCTTCCTGGACCCCCTTCAAACCAGTGAGCCTAACAGAGGGATATCCACATCTTCAGCTAAAGACCCTCTGACAACACATTGGTGAGTGTTAAATCCAAAGCTCCCTACTTCAAGGTCATCTGCTCATTTTCTCTTGGCCTTTCTGAAAATGTCCACGTACCAGAAAGCTTTGCTCAGTCAGATTGTCTTCCCAGCCCCGGGGGCTTAGGTGGTAATTACCCAGTGTAAGGATGCTCTCCTGTTTTGCTCCCTCATATAATAGAGCTCACATTTTCACTCAGCATTTTAAAATGGGTTGTAAGAATTCTAAGTGTGTTAGTCCAGGTAGGCTAGAGAAATTCATAGAAAGTCGTGTGAATAAGAGGTTTATATAAAGAGAAATTGCACATTAACAAAGCATTCCCACCCAGTCCAGTTCAAGCCCATAAGTCTGATATTAGCCCATATGTCTGATACCAATCCACGAAGTCCCCTTCAGACTTAAGAAACACATGCAATGATGCTGAATGCAGGATGATCACAGGCCAGTGGGTAGAAAGTCTGGATTCAGTGGTGGTGTAAGCATCTCAGCATTGGCAGGGGTCTCCATGTGGCTTCTCTAGTTCCCAGGGCATGGGGTCTATCAGCATAGTATCATGTGTCTGGTCAGTAGAGGGTCTCTAAGGGAGTGAGCCGAGAGAGAGAGAGAGAGAGAGAGAGAGAGAGAGAGAGAGAGAGAGAGAGAGAGAGAGAGAGAGTCTCCCGCCTCCAAGAAGGAAATTCCGGAATTCCAAAATTGTCAGGAGAAGGCCATACCCATACAGGGGCCATTGGTTATATTTTGATTGGCAGGCTGGAATCCACCCCTTCAGTCTTAATCATCAAATTGTCAAATGTTTATATAACTACCACACTAAGCAATGGCATAAAATACTTCTAGTTTGTGTACTGGCAAACTTCAATTCACTCGGTCTTAAATCAGTTATTCATAGGGGAAAATTGATTTTCTTATGTAATAATGCATGACTGCAGTACAAATTGGACAACAATTCAAGATGGTCACCAGGTGGTATACTTGATTTAAAATTTTTTCAAGATCTCAATAATTTCTTTTTAATCTACAAAATATATTCTGATATTCCGTATATCCAAGTTTTCTCCTTTGTGCTCAACCTCATTTATTACAGAATTGTTCCACTATGCAAGTCCTACTGGTTCAGGAAAATGTTCCTCTCTCAGACTAAGAATCAGTCTTTGATCCGTCTGTTCACGATATGCCGCCAATTTCAGTGCCTATTGTCTCTGACCAAACTGCGGCTGTGCCTTCTTTCTCCCCTCCCCTTTACAACCTCCTTCAGGTTTCTCCAACCCACAGGATGCTGCTACATTCTCCCAGTTGCCAGACTGTAACCCTATATCTCCTGCTATAGTGTCTCATTCTTCTTCAGTCTTTCTCCTCACCACCTCCTCCCACTCCTGCCTTGTTTCAACACCCTCCCACCACCTCTGAGCCCACACTCTGCAATCCAGTATCCCCTACCCTGTTACCTCATACAATTTCTACCCAAACTCCTCCCTTGTCCATACCATGATTGTCCACTCCTGCCACCTCTCCTCTGTCACCAGTTCCCCTCCCACCCTTGCCATGTTATAAGACATCTGACACCTGTCCCCTACTGCCAGCACCATCTCCACCTCTCATTCTTTTATGTCCAGCCCTCTACAGCACAAAGACAGCTCCTTCAAATCCAAAGCATCCATGCTCAATCCTATCCCCCCTCAGTACCCTCTGTGATGTTGCAGGAGCAGAGAGGCTAGTAAAAATTCAGATCCCTTTTTTGTTAAATTATTTTTCAGGCTTAGGAAAACATCTTAGATGCTATACATTGAACCCAGACACTTACATTAAAGAATTTAAATATCGGCTTTGCAGATGCTGCTGCTTGAATTTTTAGGGTTTCTGGTCCAGCCATGGTCACCCCTACTGTGTTTTTCGACATAGCTGTCAATGGTGAGCCCCTCGGCTGCATCTCTTTCAAGCTGTTTGCAGACAAAGTTCCAAAGACAGCAGAAAACTTCCGCACTCTGAGTACTGAGGTGAAAGGCTTTGGTTATGAAGGTTCCTTCTTTCACAGGCGCATTCCAGAGTTCATTTGCCAGGGTGGTGAGTTCACATGCCATAATGGCACTGGTGCAAGTCCATCTATAGAGAGAAATTTGAAGATGAGAACTTCATCCTGAAGCATACAAGTCCTGGCACCCTGTCTATGCAAATACTGGGCCCACTACGAACGGTTCCCAGTCAGTTATCTGTCCCGCAAAGACTGAGTGGTTGGATGGCAAGCGCGTGGTCTTCGGTCTGGTGAAAGAAGGCATGAATATTGTGGAAGCCATGGAGCATTTTGGTTCCACGAATGGCAAAACCTGCAAGAAGATCACCATTGCTGACTGTGGACAACTCTAATTAAATTTTATCTGGATTTTCATGTTTTATCTTAAGCACCAGACCATTCCTTTTGTAGCTTGAGAAATCACCCTTCTGTTCCCAATGTGCTTGCAGTATCGTTTAATCTTGTGCTCTCCCTCCAGTTACTCAGGTTTCCTACTTTCCTTATTTCCCCTGTGTCCAGCTGGAAAGCAGAGTTAAGTTTATGATTATGAAATAAAAGATAAACAATAAAATAATTTAAATATCCCACTCAGTCATATGATCTTACCTGTCATGACATCCATATGATTTTAACAACTACCTTGACCCCTGAAGGTCGGGAGAGAATCTGGATAGCTGCACAAAGAGAGCTGATGAAGGGCATGCCCAGACTGGGTTAAGCCCGTGGACTTCAAGGCAGTTCCCAAGCACAACCCTAATTAGAATTATCAGATGATCATGAGCACCCAGTTCTTCAAAATGGTATGATTTGCATCTCATTGAGGGCTTGCCGAAAGCCTCAAATAAAGCAGCCAATTATGACAAAATTAGGGAAATCATTTAGGAACCAAAAGAAAATTCTGCCAAATTTCTGTCACATCATCTTCCAGAAGATTTAAATATATCAAACTAGACTCTACTACACCAAAAGGGATCATTGTACATCACTCAAATTTCATCTCACAATCAGCTCCAGACATTAAAAGAAACCTTAAAAGGTTAGACTGTGGACCCCAGACTTCACAGCAAGATCGCAGTGCAGCATTCAAAGTTTTCAACAGTAGCAAGGATCAGGAAAAGTTATATAAGCTACCAAGACTTAAGGTTAAATTTCAAATGTTAGCAAGTGCCCTCCAGGGCAGAGTGGGTGTGTCTAAACTAGTTATTGGGCTGCACACGAGTGAACCATGAGCACCCTAATTCAAATGCTCCCACTCAGGGCCATGGGCAAATGTATGTCCTAATTTGTTACCTCCAAGAAGGCCATGTCCATAGTACGAACAGAAAGGTTGCTGGGGAAATGACTGCCCCACTCGACACAAAGTGGGTGGGATAGTTTATTCCACTAGACCTCTGGAGCAACCTGCTCAAAATGCCTCAGTGTTAGAGCTGCTTGGCTTGGCCTTGGAGGATTGATGGTACCCAGGATATAAGGCCCCACTGAAGATCACCCACCTCAAGTCCAGGTAACTATCATTGCCTGAAGTAAGCCCATTTCTTTCCTTTTAGAACATGCATCTGAGATACGACTTTCTCATTGTTTCTTTCCTCCTGCAAAGGTCGAGAAGCTGTGCCTGCCCTTTCCTTTTTCCCTTGCTGAAAAAGATTTTCAGCTACAAATGTCTATGTTCCTCTTCAAATTGAAAACTTCATACACAAACAAACTGAAGAGTTGCTTCTGGACATAATTTCAGATTTGTTCTTATCTGTGTCAGATATAGATTTTTATGAATGTATACCTAGCCTTTGAGTGATTTTATTCTGTTCAGTTTCAGGAGAGGTAAGTTTGGTTGCATTTTGTCAGTGATTACTCTCCTGCTACCCTAGCCACCATCAAGGGATTAGAAGGAAATCAATTTTGTTTGTTATCTGCCTCTTTTTTTTCATGTTTTATTAGGGGCTTATACAACTCTTATCACAATACATACATATACAAACATCAATTGTATAAAGCACATCCGTACATTCTTTTCCCTAATAATTTTCAAAGCATTTGTTCTCCACTTAAGCCCTTTGCATCAGGTCCTCTTTTTTTTCCCTTTTCTTCCTGTTCCCCCCTCCCTCATGAGCCCTTGATAATTTATAGATTATTATTTTGTCATATCTTGCCCTATCTGGAGTCTCCCTTCCCCCCCTTCTCTGCCATCCAGCTCCCAGGGAGGAGGTCACATGTGGATCATTGTAATCAGTTCCCCCTTTCCAACCAACTCACCCTCTACTCTCCCAGTATCGCCTCTCACACTCCTGGTCCTGAAGGTATCATCTACCCTGGATTCCCTGTGCCTCCAGCTCCCATATGCACCAGTGTACAACCTCTGCCCTATCCAGTCCTGCAAGGTAGAATTCGGATCATGGTAGTTGGGGGGAGGAAGCATCCAGGATCTCGGGAGAGCTGTGTTCTTCATTGGTACTACATCGCACACTGACTGACCCATCTCCTCTCCTAAACCCCTCTGTGAGGGGATCTCCAGTGACCGAGAAATGGGCCTTGGGTCTCCACTCTGCACTTCCCCCTTCATTCACTATGGTATATATATATATATATATATATATATATATATATATATATATATATATTTTTTTTTTTTGCATGATGCCTTATACCTGGTCCCGTTGGCACCTCGTGATCGCACAGGCTGGTGTGCTTCTTCCATGTGGGCTTTCTTGCTTCTCAGCTAGATGACCGCTTGTTCACCTTCAAGCCTTTAAGACCCCAGACACTATCTCTTTCGATAGCCAGGCAACATAAGCTTTCTTCGCCACATTTGTTATCTACATCTTAAGATATGTTCTGCAATAAAACAAGTATTGTCATAAGTCTGTGCTTCTGGGAGATCCTATTGACTTTGACACAAGAAGCTTTAAACTATTAAATATTTTAGAAAAACCTTTATGCAGTTTAAATGTCATCTAAGACATCTTCTCTAGCAAAGTTAAGACTTTGGTGTATTTCTGTCCTAATGGGAATGCTCTCACTAAAAATACGATATTTATTGTTAATATTACAATTGTGTTGAAGAAAAGTTTACAGTAAGGCCATGTCTCTTTCTTGTAATGTTAATGTGAATGATTTTTTCTCTTCTCTTTTATTTCAACCCAAATATTATCTTTCATTATAAAACCAGAAATTAGAAATAACCTAAATGTCTAAAAAGAGATAAATTGTAGTATACGCGTGTTCCTTCTCTAAGATGTTAAGCATTAAAATCAATTCATGCTGACTAAATATAAACTTATGGGTCTATTGCCACATAAATGAAATGAATTGAGTGAAATATGTTAAGCAAATGAGCATACATACTGTCTTAAATCAGCTATATATAAATTGCTTATTGTGTATGAAACAATATGAACAAGACTGTATTCTGTGTATCACAATCACATAATGAGGAATCATTTCCAAGTAATATTCCCAATGAATCCTTCTGGGATACTCATTTATGTGTACGGTGGAACAGTGAGCATTTTGAAAATATTCAGCCATAATTGCCATTGTATATTAGGAAGATATGCAAATACCCCCCTCCCCTTCTGCTAATAAAATCCACACCATTCCTAACCATACACATACAGCTCTGGGAAAAGGTCCTCAGTACCAGAGTCCCCAGGTAAGCCCATTCAGTAGTTTGTATGAACACAGACTTGTCTCACTCAGGTATTTTAACAAGTCATTTTATTGAGAGCTAGTTTGTGTGAGTAGGAGACTGGATGCTTGTCATGACCAGCTTATGCTGTTTGCAAGTGTCAACACTAATGTGCAACTGGCCGGGTCTGAAGGAGACTTGAGGGAGACTTGAAGGAGACTTGAGATTCTTTTGGCAATCTCTGGATTCACTTTTAGTAGCACTGCCGTGACCTGTATCAGCCATGCTCCAGGCCTACAGTGGGTTTCACATATTAGTACTGTTGCTATCACATATTATGTAGATTCCGTGAAGGCTTGTGTACCATCTCTAGAAACATTGCCAAGAACACACTGTATCAGCGAATGGACAGTCTAAAAGTCAATCACATCTCCATGTATTACGGTGGGTAAGACACACTGAGGGAAGTCAGTGTGAGTACAGGTATGAACCGTCCATGCAGGAAGGGAGCTGTGTATTGCAGGGCGCTGTAAGGGCCTGAACAGAAGGAAGGATTCTAACTCTGGAACATTTGGAGAGGGAGTTTCAAGTCTGGTTTCTTACATTGATCCAGGGTTCTTCATCTCAGTTTCCCACTTGGAATCTATATTGTTTATGATTCAGTGCCTACCCTTAATATTTGTGGATTCAAAGTTGTAAGAAGAGAAAACATTCTGTTGGAGAGGAAAACAAACAAATGAGCTTGTTCTACAGGGAGTGTATATTACTCTGTCAGGGGTGACCAGCATATGTCTTGAGGTTAATATGTTAGTCTGGGTGGATTGTAGAAATAAATTCATAGACACTCCTATGTGTATAGAAAGAGCTTTATAGAAGCAGCAATTGTAAATTGAGAAAGCATACCAGCCCAGTCCAGATCAAACTTATAATTCCAATAGTAGCCCATATGTCTGACACCAATCTGAAAATTCCTCTCAGTTCATGCAACATATGCAACAACGCTGAGTGCAGGCAGATCACAGGCTAGTGGGTGGAAAGTCTTGTGGATCCAGTGGCCTTGAAAGCATCTTAATGCTAACTTGGGTTTCCATGGGACTCCTCCAGCTCCAAGGCTCTGGCTGCTATTTGCGTAGCTCCATGTGACTTGTGAACAGGAATGCCTCACATGGAGAGAATGTATGTGGCCTCTAGTGAGCTGTTTATCTTATTTGCACCTCCAAATTAGGTCATTAAGCTGCAACCTGATTGATAGGCTAGAGTTCATTCCTTTGCATGTTGACAGGAAATCACTTAACTGCCACAGTCAGATATCTTTCAGGCAGACTCAGTGGAGTTCCTGGGTAGTGCTAACTGTTAAGGACTCAACTAATAGCTGTAAAGTTGGTGGTTTGAAAATTGGTGTCATTTATTCAAGTATAATATATTGAAAAAAGTTGCTTTTCACCCAAACTAAAAGTATGCTAAAACTGATCATTTCCAACTCCTAGTAATCCTATAGGACAGATGAGAACTTCTCATATAAGAATTCCAAGCCTGTAGTTCCTTATGAGATTATTCTACCAAAAATTTCTCCCACAGAGCAGTTGCTGGGTCTGGATGATTGACTTTTCATTTAACTACTGGGCAAGTCACCACTGTACAACCGGGGTAGGTAGTTCTAACCTATCCATTCAAGTGAAAATTTTAAAATATTATATTCTGTCAAATAATCATCATAGTTTAAAATTAAGTATTTCAGAAAGTCTTGCTGTTTTTCTTCCTGACTCTTCCCCTAGATCAGGGATCAGCAAATTTCTTTTTTGAAAAAGGCCTGAAAACCGTACTTTATGATTCCATTGGTCATATAGTCTTGGAGACTATTACTGAATCCTACTGATGGAGTGTGAAAACAGCAGCAAGCAGTAGAGAAGGACATAGCTGTGTGCTGATAGAATTTTATTCACAAAGAGAGACTCTGCGCCATAAGCCTGTTAACCAAAGCCCTATCTGAAGGTCTGTGTAAGTAACAGACAACATTCTTTCTCAAAACAAAACAAAACAATGTTATTGGAACTTCATATACATATGCTTCAATTTAATAATTCAATCATATCAAGAATAGCTGTCTACCTTCTCTGCACCAAGAGCAACTCCCCTGACACTGCTCCTCATCCCCTAAAAATGTATGCCTGCACCAAATTCATCTCCACCCTTTCCCTGGTCAGGAGCACCTCCCAGTTGTTGACTCGACCCTTGTCTGTGTAGGTGCCAAAATAGCTGGAGACACTGACAGATGAGCACTTTATCAGCTCGGGAGCCCCACTGATCCCTTGTCGAAGCTTCTAGTCAGCACCATCTCAAGGGACAGTGACACAGCAGCCAAGCTCATTGGGGCCGGGACTGGAACCATTGGAGTGGCATCTCTGGAGCCCGCATTGGGACTGGGTTAGGCAATCTCATCCTCGGTTATGCCAGGAGCCCTTCTCTGAAGCAGCAGCTCTTCTACATAATCCTGGGCTTTGCCTTCTTGAAGGCTCTTAATGTAGGGGTTTTTAATATAATATTCACATGTAATACACTTATATAGTTAAATCACTTTTTAAAAGAATTGTAAATATATATACCTATATCATAACAAATTCTTATGCTTCCTCCCCCTCTTGCATTCATTGTTTGCTCCCCAAATCCCCTCACCCTCCTGACTCCTTTGCTTCCCACATGCCCCAGACCAATGTATCAGTTATTGTCTCTAAGTGTCCGCTCCTTCTGTGCTTCACACACTTGGAAACCCAATAGAAACAATAAAACACAAAAACAAAACAGCAAGAAGAGAATAAAAACATTATAAAAATGAAAATAAAGAGTAAGAAAGGAAAGTTCACCTTCAGTATTTTAAAGTACAGATGGGGGAAAAAATCTGTTGTGGAACAAGTGAGAAATACTTGACCCTAGAGCAAATTCAGGTTGGGTCAAGAGGTAGGTCAACTGACCAAGTATCATATTATGCCATGGTCTGATCCACTATGATCAAGTTTGCAGTCATCTCTGTCTGATAATAAAGCTTATCAAGAGGATCTGCCAAATGCCTAATATGACTAGATATTCTCCAGATGAACTATGAGTTCCCAATGTCCACGTAGCCTTTAACAAATTGGAGGTTCACAATTGTAGCTCTGAAACTTTTCCCTTCATCATATTTGGATTTTGTTGTCACCATCTTTGGATCACGCAGGCTGATGTGGTTCTTCAGTGTGGACTTACTTGATGCCACACTGAGAGAGGTGCTTGTTTGAAGACAAGACATTTAAGACCCCAGATAATTGATAGCTTTGAGCCATTTGCTTTCTTCACCACACATTGCTCTAATGCCCTTATCTTCAGTGATCTCCTCATGATGGCGAGGATTGTGCAGAGCCGTGTTATAAGATCCTGTCCTCAGAATACGATCACCTAGAGAACTGATCTAACTAAATCTTGTCACAAACCATGGGCTCTTCTACCGAGTACCTGGAAAGTGACAGGTGAGATGCCACAACCACCTAGGTAGATGAGGAGGAGGAAATGAGATGAGAAGTGGGTGCTCCCTCCTTTTTTTGTATTCTTTATTCTTATTTGTATGTTTATGTTGTTATTATTTCTTTCTGCATTTGTCTGTTGTTTCTGTTATTTGTCTCCTGTTTGAGAGCACAGAAGAAGTGGATTCGTAAAGACAATCACTGAGGCAATGGTTTATCTGGAAGGGGAGGGAGAAGGTAATTGGAGAGTGATCAGTGGGTGCGGGAGGCAGGAGGAAACATTAGAGCTGATTGTGACGATGCATATGGAGCTCTTTTTAGCTGGTTTAAAAAGGGAAGTGTGCATATTATATCAAGAAAATTATTTTAAAAAAGAAACCAAACGTTTTACTATGCATGAAGGAGGAAGAATTTTTGCCTAGGAGGCAGTGAATTCATCATAATGTTTGTGGAGCAATTCACAGAAGGATAAAAATAATGGTTGTACAACATAAAAAGAATGGTCAGTGGCACTGAAGCACACATGTAGAAGTTGTTGACATGGTGACTGCTTTGTTGTGTATATTTTTGCAAAATGAAAAGTTACATAAATAATAATAATTATGGGGGAGAAAATAATCTAAAATTCATTGTGGTAAAGAATATATAGCCCTTTTTATGTGGTTGAATTACTGAATTGTATACTATGTGGATAAATTATCAATAAAATGTTGTTTGGTTGTTTTTTAAGAGAAGTGGATGCTCAGAAATAGTCATCATTTTACTCTCACTTTACCCAATAGCCTGAATTTCTCATAGACTAACCTTGTCCTTAGGATAGGACAGAGCTGACCAGAAAGAAGGTCACCAAGGAAAATGGCATCCTCAGCAATTTCCTTCATTGTGGCTCACAGCTCAGGTCAACCACGTGCATTTCTACCAAACTGCCCATGGTTTTCAGGGAGGACTTGTTTGTCCACAGTCAGTGTGAATAATTAAGAGGAGAGATTGAATCACAGAACCCGGGTCAGGAACATCCCCTCCAGGGGCCATTGCTCAGCCTTTCCTACTCAGAGCCAACCTTCTGCTTCCACAAACACAGCACACGTGGATCACCTGCAGTGTAAAATATGGCAACACAACTCAAACTTACATTCTTCCCATGTTGATCAGAGATACCTGTGTCGGTGACGCCCTTCTGGATTCTTCTTGGTGACATGGATGTCTTACCCTGTGAGCACCTTGAACATCAAAAACAGTGCTTTTCATCTTAGAACTCTTTTAAATTAGATCTCCTCCGTACTCCTAGGTGTAATAGTGCAGGTAGAGCTGCTACAGGCCAGTGATGGGCTCAGAAAGCTTTCTCAGAGGGCTATGTCTCATTGCCATGTCTGCAGATAGCAAGTTTCTAGATCTATCAGGCTCTGGGAAACAAAGCGTGTGTTACGTGGCAAAGAAGCCTAGTGATGACAATTTTAGCAACAGCCCCGTCTTCAAAATCAACACACTGCAACCATGATAGCTCAGCCAGGTAAGCATGTTTTAGCAATAATCTGAAACCTGGAGACCCTGGCATGTATTATGTGGGAAAAGTACCAGGAGACACGGTGAAAGGAACGTGGACAAACATCTCAAGTGTCAGGAGACCAAGAGGGCAGCAGAAGGAGCTCAGGGTACAGGGGACACAATTTTTGCCATGGGAGCAAGTACAGGGGTGCTAAGTGCTTGTTTCCTCTTGTGTCTAGACTTTCCCAATTTACCCAAGCTAAGAGCCTCTCAGGGGACTCCTCCGGAATGGCAGTTCAAATATCTCTTATTTTCCTGCCGAGAAAATCCTGAAAATGAAAATCCATCGTTCTTCCTGAGAAGACAGGGAGAAACACATCAAACTCGGGATAAGTTGAAATCAATCCCAGAAGGACCAGTGGTCTCTCAATGTCGTTATATTGTGCCCTCAATGTGCTTCTTTCAACACATTTCATTTCTCTCCACTCTTATATTTTCCCCCAAATGCCAGTTGGTTGAAACTGTATGTGTGCACATCTGACCCCAAATATCTTTTGAAGAGAAAACAACACAAAACAAAGCATGATTTTTCTGAAATAATTTATACTCATTCAGTGCCGTGCTGCACTGAACTGCATAGTATCCACTGGGAGAGAGCCGTAGTCTCAAAGTTTTTGGCATTTTCAGGGCCCCAGTTGGGAGGCGTGGTCGATGATACTGGTTATGCCCACTGACTGGATTAAGCCCATCTCACCTAGATGGCGTCCCCCCAGCTGTACCGGCATCCTGTCGCAAAGACCTGAATGTGAGCGTGCCCTCTAGCCTTAAGCAGCTTCCAACTTCCTGTAAGGCCAAGGGAGGCTTTGGCACATAGAGGGACAGCCCCTAGTTCTGCTTCTAGCTGCCTTACAGCATCAGTGTCTAAAGAAGACATGGGTGTTGGAGAGTGTGGGGCAATGATAATATTCTGGGGTGGACCTGATGGTTTCAAGGAACTCCATACTACCCAGCCCTTGACACACAGGATATACAGGAGCCTCAGTCAGGGCAGGAGCAATGAAGGCTGGAGGGAGAGAATACTGGTCTCAGAAATGCTGGGTTTTCCTTTGGCCATTCACAAACACCTTTTAGGAAAAATGATCTCTCAATGCAGCCCAACACACAAATCAGTTCAAAAGAAGAATTACCCTACAATGGCCTCAGAAGAAACAAAAGAACCTCTATTGATAAACACAGGGTTCCCTCCTATGCAAATCCTTCTTCAGGCACTAGGTTAAAATCCCAGCCTTGGGCACTGAAGGCTATCAGTTCTCTTCTGACAGGGCTGTGTGTCCCTTGGGAAAGCACAGCTGTGGTGTAAAGATGCCATTTCCGTGAGTTCTGTGCCTGGTGACAGTTCCCCAACCTGAGGATCTCATATATCAGTATTGATTCCATGGGGATGGTTGTGACTGCAAGTGACTGACAGATTCCAATTATTTTTATTTACAGGCGTCCTGTCCCAGGTGCCGCCTCAGGAGTCAAGGCCAGCACTGGTGAAACTCTCCCAGAAGCTGTCACTCACCTGCACTGTCTCTGGTGTCTCCATCACCAGCATTGGTTACGACTGGAACTGGATCTGCCAGACCTGAGAGAAAGGACTGTGGTGGATGAGATACAGAGAATATGATGGTGTTACAGATTATAACCCGTCATTCCTGAGCTGACTTTCCATCACCAGAGACACATGGAGGAATCAGTTCTTCCTGCAGCTGAACTCCATGACTGCTGAGGACACTGCCATGTATTACTGTGCAAGGAACAGTGAGGGAAGTCAGTGTGAGCGGACACAAATCTCCCCTGCAGGGAACGTATTTGGCAGCAGGGGGCGCACAGGACCCACTGAGCACAGACACCCAGCCCTAGACAGACACATGAAAGACAGGGAAGATTTCCTGTTGAACGAGTTTTTCCTCTCTTACCTCTCAGCCACACCAGGGACAATTTTTCTCTCCACTCACCTCTAAATTTACAGGCTTTTTAATTTCCTCACTGTATACTTGAACGGAGGAACAAATATTAAAGTTACTCTGATCCTTCATACTCATCTTGTATGACCCATTTTCCTTCTCTACAAACTGATTATCATGGTCATTCTCATCCTAGCTGTTACTCAAAATCTGTTGACAATGAAATACAGGCATGCACAGATTCATGAGTGCAAAGCATGATTTCAAATGTCCTGAGCTCACTGATCTATTGAAGCCCGGGAGCAGACCTCTGGAGTTCTTTCTGCAATGCTCCCTGTGCACTGTGTGTAATAACTGACTAAAGATCTCTATGTCTGAGAAAATAATTGGGGTGACTTCTGGGGCTAAACTTGTGGCATACCCACTGTCTCCCTTGATGCAGAAACAAGTGTTCCAGGCACAGAGGGGAGCCGGTGAACTGGAATGAGCTGTCTGGTTCGAGGACTCATTTGTAATATTACTCATTGGATTGCCAAGGAAGGGAACACTTGTTGGAAGGAAAGCTATGATTTCCAACAGAAAGCAAATGTGTCACAAGAGGAGGATATTGCACACTCATATCGCAGAATGCCTTTTAGAACTGAGAATAGTGTGACTTCACAGGTATTTTGAATCTGTGATCAGGGGAACTGGTTCCTAGAAAAAGTGCATCCTGTTTCGCAGAGTGTCAGAAAAACAGAGGAAAGTGCTCAGTTAGAAGCACAGACACAGTGGCTGCAAAAATAGTCTCAAACTTAAGAGCAAGTGAGGATGGTTCAGGACTTGGAAGTTTACTTATTTGCTGTGAGTCTTCATGAGTAAAAGTGACTCAAAAACACCCAGCATCTTTGATGGCGTGAGGTGCAGAATGGTCAGCTAAGTGAAATTACCTAAAATAATCTTAAACCATTAAAAAATTTTTTTAAATGTTAAAATTATTTAACATTTAAAATTTAATAAATATACCATTCCTAATTAAGTTACAGCTATATGTTTTTCAATCAGGAAAACAAAGTATAATAAATAACTAATAAATATTATATGCAAATAAAGGTTATTTACAACTCCACTACCCTGGTGGCATAGTGGATTTCACATTGGGATGCTATGTACAAGGTAAGCAGTTCAAAAGCATCAGCCACTCCAAGGGAGACAGATGAGGCTTTAAAAAGATTTACAAGGAATGTAAATTACATAACCCAAATCCAAAGAAGGTAATAGTATCAGAGCTTAAAAAAATAGTATCAGAGCTTAACTTGTGAGATTCTGGCATGCAGAAGGCCATGGATGACAGTGGAAGCTCAAAATCCATGTGTAGGATCTCCACAGGGAATACACCTCCTGTGATTTCCCTCTGACCGTAACTGAGGGATGGAATAAGCTGGTGATCAGAGAGTATTGGAGAGATGACTTTAGAATTTCAGAATGACACATCTGACTTTGATGGTGAAAAACTTTTCATTTGACCTCTCCTTTTATGAACTTTGTGCTGAATCTGGGTTTTAACATTTTATGTGATTTTTACAAATTTAAGGGATTATTTCTGCTGTGTTTTGTTATTGTTGGTAGCATTTTTGATCCTCGTATGTTTTTATATGTTTCTTAATGTATGAAGCACAGGGTGGGTGACTCTACAGAATAAGGGTTCCTGGGGGTTTCAGCAAGAGAGCTGGGGGAGTTAATAGGAGTTCAAGAAGGAAAAAACATGTTTTCTAACTCTACAACACTGCTTGATACAATTTAACTGTAGAATGGGATGATGTCTGGATTAGGTCTTAATAAAAGGGTTTTTGTTTGAAAGAAATAAAATGTTAAAACATATTAGTTTTGAAAAAATGTTTTAGAATATTTTTATTTTGAATACTTTCAAAAATTATTTCAACAAAATAATATTGAAAATTAAATAAGAAATCTAACATCGACATAATATTATCTATTATATATTTCATAATAAAATTGCCAATTTCTCAATTTAAAAAAGTTTTACAGTGCCAAAAACTCTCAGAGGCAGATTTATTCTACTCTAGACAGTCACTATGAGTCAAAATTCACCTGGTGCCAGTGAGTTACATTAATTGTGTTTCAAATTTGAATCTTATTTTGGTTGCTAATGTGCATTAGTTTATTTTCTGTATTTTGTTTAAACATATTTAATACTATTGTCAGGAATTGTTCTTTTTTCCCCATTACCTTGGTCTTCATAGAATTTCCTACATTGAGTTTTTAGGTTAATGATCTCATCTTTTCTGTGACATCATTTATGATATTGTTTATATTTATTAACATGTTAAAGGTTTTCCTTTTAAATATATATATTTTCTGGTTGTGCTTCAATTTACAAAGTAGCTTGATAAAAATAACCTTATTCTTCCATCCATTTGCATTTTCCCCTTCTTTTATAGTGTAAGGACGACTTAACAGAATATTTCTTTTCAACCAATATCTGAGGTCACCAGAAAAAGCACACCTTACTCATAGGCATTGGATGCAATAGTTTTCTCACACAGAGAAGAGACAGAGCCGGCTCATCATCAGAATTGGGCATCAGTCTCCAGAGCCAGTGGTTTCACTCGGCAGCCAGTGCAGGCATGGAGGTTTGCAAGCATCCCTCCTTTGTGCTGAAGTTGAAGAACAGTGTTCCCTCCTCAACAGCAGAGATAGAGAAATAAGGTTATGATATAAGGTAGAATCTACTGGAAGTCAGTGAGATGGTTTTGTTGTTGTTGTTTTGTATATTCCATGTAATGTGTGTAACAATCAGTTTGGGGTATGTTAGCATGTGTTCAGAAGAAGGTAGGTATGTTGTAGGGTGACAGCTAATAAAGCATGTTTTTGGATCCAGAAGTCTCGGGAAAGGCAGTCAGACAGCAAGGGAATCACATTCCAGTAGCCAGGCTGACACATTTGGTGCTAAGCACAACTGAGTCTGTGATGGACTCTTGGGAAGGGCAGCAGACTGCACTTGGACTACCTGCTTCCTCAATTTCCAATTCCTATTTGGGTTTATCTCAGATGTACTTTTGTCATTGGCGGTAACATTCTTGAATTTTTGTTCTTTGTTTATCTGTTTTACATTAGATGACACCCAGAATTGATGAACACATCGAGATAGCAAAGAGAATAAGAGATTCTGGGGCCGCAGGGATAAAAAGGAAGCTGATGCCAAGGAGTTCAAGAAGGAAGGGGTGTTTTGAAACTGATTTTGGTAACAATTGATCAATGCTGCTTGATGCACTTCAACTAAGAATTGATATGATTATAAGCACCAAATAAAATGGTTTTGGAGAAAAAATGAGAAAATAATTAAATATTAAATAAAGACTATTCCATTGCTAACAATTTTTTAATTTCAAATTTCTGGCTTATATCATAATCTCTTTTCCAGTTCAATATTTTAGCTAGTTTTTGAAGTGTTGTACCAGCAAGACTTTCCATCAGTTTCTGATTATGCATGAAGAAATTATCTTTCATTTTAAATTTATTTTTCTCATGGTACATGTATAGGCAACAAAATAATTTTTCAACAATTCTTTTAATGAATGATTCAGTGGCATTAGATTATCATCATGTTCAACAATTGCCAACGGCTGTAAGCTTTCCTGTCACACACATCACAGACACCCATCATGCCTTGAGGACCTGGTTGTACCAGAGGATGTACAGCGGTGCAGTGGGGATCTGGAGGCACAGGGAATCTAGGACAGACGAACCCTTCAACACCAGCGGTGGGAGTGGCGACACCAGGAGGGAAGGGTATGTAGAAAGGGAGAGCCAATCTCGGAGATCTATGTGTAACCTCCTCTCTGGGAGATTGGCAAGGGGGAGGCGGGTGAGGGGAGATGCCGGGGAGTGTAAGATAAGATATAATAATTATTTATAAACTATCAAGGGACCAGGGGTGGGATCGGCGAGGGAGGGGGATGGGGTTGGGGGGAAAAAAAGGGAAACCGAGCTGATTCCAGGAACCCAAGTGGAAGGTGAATTATGAGAGTGAAGAGTGCAACGAATGTATAAGGGTGCTTTGCTCAATTGATGTATGTACAGATTGTGATAAGAGCCTTATGAGCCCCAATAAAAAGATTAAAAAAAAAAGAAAATGATTAGGGCAAAGAATGTACAGATGTGCTTTATACAATTGATGTATGTATATGTATATGTATGGATTGTGATAAGAGTTATATGAGCCCCTAATAAAATGCAAAAAAATTAATTAATTAATTAATTAATTAGAAAATGAAAAAAATAAAAGAATTCTGACTTGACAATTCCCTCCTTTACATGGGACAAGTAACTTTTACTTTCTTGCTTCAATTATTTTGAATAGAAGTCTGCTTTAAGTACCTTTCTCTTTGTGTGGAAAGAGTGAAGCCTACACTCTGTTCAATACCTTCATTGTATTTCAGGCATATTTCTTTCTTAATCAGTATTTTATTGTGGAATATATCTCAATATAATATCTATATAAATACCTATATCTATAGATCATACTTCCTTCCACTGTACCCAATTCAGATTGTCTGCAAGTTGTAGCACTCACTACCTCCAAACCTTTTCACGGTGAGGGAGAGTCAGTGTGAGTCCAGACATGAAACTAACCTCAGGGAGGAAGTGGACCTGTATGGATGCTAAGGACCCCCTAGCTCTTGACCAAGTAAAGAAAGAAGTGAGGACAGGAGTCTGGGTAAGGACAGCAGTGCCTGGTCAGCTAGAACTGCTGTGCTGACCACTATGGTAGCTCTACTGCCCATGGCAGGAAACCTGCAGAGACAACTCCAGGTAACACTCCTGATCAATATCCTGAATACTTAGGACCAGAAAAAATGTTACTGTGTGACCCACAGAAGTTGGAAGACAGTGTGAGCACAGGAAACACCTCTCCTGTATGTGATGGGATGCTGCCAGCAGGGGGCTTTCTGAAGACACTGGGCCCAACACCCACCCCAGGTACTAATTCATCGGAGGATAAATGAGCTTCTTCTTATTTCTGTGGTTTCTTTTAACCTCACAAATAAACCTGTTCTTAGGAAACAATTTCATTCCAACTCTAAATATTGCATACAACATTGAAGTAACTATTACTTTGTTCCAAATATTGTGAAACGTAACAGGGAAAGGAAGAATTTGAGATGATATTCACCTTTTGCCCTATGTGTTCAGAGGTATGAAAGATTCAGGTTGACCTGGTCTTGATTCCAAACATGGTGAGGATAGAGATTGTCTTTAATTTCAATCTATCATTTGGGGACTTTTGATGGGAATGCACATAAAGTTACATTGAACATGAAATCTGCACAGATATGCATACTATTGGTAGAGTGGAGACATCAGAGGACTGTGTTCTCCTAAGGACTCCACCAGGATCGCTTTTCTAGTCTGAGTCCCAGAGCTATGGGCTCCATTCAGCCCTTTCCACCTTTACATACAAGTGCACCTCCCACATGCAAATACCAGTCCCATGAAACCACAGCATGCATGTACTTAAATTTGTATTCCTTCTCACCCTGGAGAGCATTTTCTGGGTGACACAAATCTTATCCACACGAACATGAATTGTGTGTGGGTTTTCCTCTTTCTGGTGGCGACTCCAGGAGGTGAGTGCTTCAGAGATTCCTACATGAAGTCTGGGGATGTAGCATCTGAGCGCATGACTCACTGTGTTTCTCTTTATCCCCGGGTGTCCTGGCCCAGGTGCAGTTACAAGAGTCAGGCGGTGGACTGGTGAAGCCCTCACAGACCCTGTCTCTCACCTGTGCTGTCTCTGGATTCTCTTTAACCAGCAATCATGTTACCTGGATCCGCCAGGCTCTAGGAAAGTGTCTGGAGTGGATTGGGGTAATATGGGCTAATGGGGGCACAAAGTATAATCCAGTTGTCCAATCTCGGGTCAGCATCACCAGGGACAACTCCAAGGGTGAAGTTTATTGAAAACTGAGCTCCATGAATTCTGAGGACACAGCCATGTATTACTGTGCTAGAGACACAGTGATAGGAAATCAGTGTGAGCCCAGACACAAACCTTAGTACATCAGTTCATGGTTTCAGCAGATGTGAAAGAGACAAGTCAATGACGTTTCCCATCAAAAGCTATGGTTTCCCCACCTTGTCAGCACCTCTTAAGGGACCACCAAGCACAGACTCTGGGGAAACTTCATGTATCTGAACTTGCCTTCTTTTGAGTGGAATGGATTTTGTCTGTGTTTCACCGTTTATGCAAAGGCAGACTTCAAAGTAACAGGTATTGATGAAATCTCAGTTTACAATTCAGGGTAATAACTAGTGCTGTTTGTTGTCAAAGTTAGAAATATAAAACAAAACAAAAACAAACTCACTGTCGTCCAGTTGATGACAATTTACAGTGACGCCCTGTGGGTTTCTGAGATTCTAACTGCTTATGGGAGTAGAAAGCCCTGTCTTTCTTCTTTGGAGTGGGCACTTGCATACAGATCTCAGCCCAACACATGACCACTATGCCACCAGCCTTGTTATAAAAATATTAATGCAGGAAAAATTCTCTTGTGAGCTTTAAATTTTCTCCAAGCCATCAGGTGGATGTTCAATGTTTTCATTTCAGTGAACACTCACACGTGTACATTTATGTAATCATTTTAACTCAGAATGACCTAATAATATTGAATATGTTGAATTGTTAGGGACCGTTGAGTTGGCTTCAACTTCCAGAGATCCCATGTACAACAGGATGAAATACTGCCCGGAAGTGCACTCTGCTCACAATCACCCCTCTGTTTGGACTCATCATTGCAGCCTTGGTGACAATCCACCTCCTGGAAAGACTCTCTCTTTGTCATTGACAGTCTACTTCACCAAGCACAGGACCATTCTCAGGGTTGTGGTTCTCCTAATGACATGCTCAAATAAGGGATATAAAGTCTTATTTGAATGCTTCCAAGAAGCAGCCAAGCAGAAGGACTATGAGCCTCTACTCAAGCACTCCCTCAATGCATGAATACTTTCTTCTATTAAATTGGCATTCTATGATGCTCACCCTCCCGACTCAACCGCTGAAGCCAAAGTGGGTGAACAAGCAAATGTGGTGAAGAAAAGGGATAGTGTCTGGGGTCTTAAAGGCTTGAAGAGAAACAAGCGGCCATCTAGCTCAAAAGCAACAAAGCCCACATGGAAGAACACACCAGCCTGTGTGATCACGTGTTCCCGAAGGGATCAGTTATCAGGCATCAAAGAACAAAAAATCATATCATTGGCTGCACACCTCCATGATACGATCACCGAGGACAAACAGGTGCATAAGCAAATGTGGCGAAGAAAGCTGATAATGCCTGGCTATCAAAAGAGATAGTGTCTGGGATCTTAAAGGCTTGAAGATAAACAAGTGGCCATCTAGCTCAGAAGCAACAAAGCCCACATAGAAGAAGCACACCAGCCTGTGCGATCAAGAGGTGTCAAAGGGATCAGGTATAAGGCTTCATAAAAACAAAAAACAAAAACTTACCATAGTGAATGAAGGGGGAAGTGCAGAGTGGAGATCCAAAGCCCATTTGTTGGCTGCTGGAGATCCCCTCACAGAGGGGTCTAGGGGAGGAGATGAGTCAGTCAGGGTGCGATGTAGCATCGATGAAGAATATAGCTTTACTCCAGTTCTTAAATGTTTCCTCACCCCCCCCCCCCCAATTCTATCGTGATCCGAATTCTACCTTGCAAGTCTGGATAGAGCAGAGAATGTACACTGATGCAGATAGGAGCTGGAGGCCCAGGGAATCCAGGGCGGATGATACCTTCAGGACCAGGGTTGTGAGGGGTGCTAATGGGAGGGTTGAGGGTGAGTGGGTTGTAAAGAGGGAACCAATTACAAGGATCTGCATATGACCTCCTCCCTGGGGGAAGGACAACAGAGAAGGGGGTGAAGGGAGACACCAGACAGGGCAAGATATGACAAAATAATTTATAAATGATCATGGGCTCATGAGGGAGGGGGGAGTGAAGAGGGAGGGGAAAAAGAGGAATTGGTACAAAGGGCTTAAGTGGAGAGCAAATGCTTTGAAAATGATGAGGACAAAGAATGTACAGATGTGCTTTATACAATTGATGTATATATGGGTTGTGATAAGAGTTGTATGAGTCCCTAATAAAATGTTTTTTTTAAAAAGCAGTCAAGCTGTACTTATTCCAAGACAGACTTGCTTGCCCTTCAGGCAGCCCGTGATATATTTAATATTATTCTCTAACACCGTAGCCCAAGTACATCAATTCTTCTTGGACGTTTTCTGACACTGCAGATAGTGTCCAGGGTTGCTACAGAAAACACACAATATATGGGACAGCCTATTCTACATATACTACAATAAATATTCACGGAGCAAAAAATAGCAGTAGCACTGACGTTGAAGAAATCTATATGTCGTCTTAAAACTGGTCAACATGAAGAGGAATTTCATCTTCAGAATGTAAAGGTAGATGCATGTAAGTTATCCTCAGGAGAACTTGGACCACAAAGGTATGTGGCACCATGATTAAATGCTCAATTTTAGCAAAAAGGTTGGCAGTTAAAAACCACTCAGTGATTCCGTTGGTTAAAGAACTGATAACTTTCTCCAATCAGTATTTCAGAAAAGAAAATTCTATTCAGACGGTTCTCTTTCATGTTAGAGACTTCTTTACGCGTCTCTATCAACAACCCTGCGCTCATATAACCTTGGTTGCTTAAAGTTCTATTGATATGCAGACAAAACATGTGCTGCCAATAATTATCCAAGACACAGTGAACTTCAACATATGAGCACTTATAAAGACAGTGTATTCTGTTACATATCTCCCTTTGCTAGGTGTGTTTTCCTGCATAAATCATATACCATTTCCCTAGCACTGTTATTCAACCTGGAAAGAATGTTGTGTATTTTAATTTCTATTTTATTACGTTAAGTGCCACAGAGTCAGTTCCAATGCACAGTGATTCAAAGTATAACAGAAATAAAAAATGTCTCGCTCAACAGCATAATCACAATGAATATTTTGAGCTCATTGTTACAGCCACTGTGTCAATCTATCTCATCATGTGCCTTGTTCTTCGTTGATCTCCTACTTTATCGTGGATGATGTCTTTCTCAAGGGACTGGTATCATAACTTTACATGAAACAAAGTCTCCCCATACTTGATTCTAAGGAACTTGCTGGCTCTACTCCCTTCAAAACAGATCCCTTTGTTATATTGCCAGCCCGCCCCACAATACTTTCATCATTCTTTTTCAACATCACAAGTCGAAGGCCATCATTTTTTCTATGGCCTTCCTTATTCTTAGTCCAGAGTTAATATTTATATAATAATATTGAAAATGTCATGACTTGGTTTCTAAAAGTGACATTTAAAAAAACCTGTAACATGTGCCTGTTGGTGCAGAGATATGAAGGGATATGGTGGTGCTGAGGGATAAGATGTGGTTGCTCACCACAAGGCCTGGGATTCAAACCAGACAAGGGATCCTCCTAAGCAAGATGAAGTTGTCTATTCCTGTAAGTAATTACAGTCAGAGAAAAGCCTAAGGAGCAGTTCTAACCAGTCTTATAGCGTTCCTATTAGAATAGATGCACGCACAGTGGGTTTGGTTTTGGAAGAAGAGCTTGTTTGTTTCCTAAATCAGCTGCTTTCTTTCTTGGTTTCACCGCAGTGTAGAAGAAAATATGGTATGTTTCTATCTCTTAGAATTAACAAAAATAAATTAATTCATGAAATAGCAGAAGCATATGTTCACATCATCCAATACTGCTACACTGGAACTCTGCTAATTTTATAGTTGCAAATATTGGAATCTAAGGAGGCTACTAGTTCAAGGCATACCTGTGGGTCACATCACTCCCATCTCTGTCATCCAAATTGTTTCAACAACCAGCTCTGGAGGCATTTTGTTGTGGAACTGTGGTGCCTGTGCATTAGCACACTGTTCATAGTCCCCACCTCTTATAACAACCAGTAACACTCCTAGGCAATGCCTGTTGTGGTTTCTTACTGAAATGGGACCACCACTGTCACTGCCCTGCAATCAGGATTCAAGAGCCTTCTGAGTCAGGGAGTCTTTGATACAGAAATGTCCACCTTCTTTCTCTTCCTCCTGATAGTACTAGGTCTCCCATCAGGTCAGTGGCAGGGAGATGCAGAGGGTCACAGCAGATTCAAAGACCCATTAATCCTTTAATGCTTGTTCCGAAGACTCCAGTGATCCTGTCACACATGCAGCTACAGGAATCAGGCACTCAGGTGGTGAAGACTTCACAGACTCTCACTCTTACCTGTATTATCACTAAGGACTCTGTATCCAGACCCAGTGCTACTTGGGATTGGATAAGGCAGAACCCTGGGAGATGTCATGAGTGGAGGAGAGGGTCCTTCTATGGGTCAGAGTGGTTTAGTGAACACACAGCATCTCTCAATGACCATATAGTCATTGACCTAGACACATCCAAGATTCATCTCTCCCTGCAGCTGAGCTCTGTGACCACTGATGACAACTGTGCAAGGAGCCAAGGAGAGGAAAAGTCAATTTGAGCCTCCACACAAAACACCCTGCAGAACAGCTGGGCGGGGGCGGGGGCGGGGGCGGGGGGTAGGGTGGAGGGAGAGTGTGTATGTGGCTGCCCTAAGAGATCTTTATACCAGCAGGAGGAGCTCAAGCCAAATGAACAGACCCAGGAACTAGAAGCAGGTGGGTTTGTGAGCAAAGATGAGATTGTCTGCTGGGTCTTGGGTTGGGTTTGTCCCACTGCTTAGCAGCTGGTTGAGATAAACTCCAGTAGAAATGGTTCTATTTTGTCATAACTTAGAAGAGAAAAAAATATTGTGAAAGGAACTATAAAGAAAAACAGAAATATACTCCACTGAAATAGTGATAGACAACGGGTAAGACTATACCCTGTGTACAAAACCCAGGTTGGGTTGGGAAGATAGTGTTGGGGTTCACACTGACTCTTCTTCACTGTTTATCATGCACACTCATACAAGGTGTGTACTCAATTTCAATCCATTAATTTTCATATGAAAAATATTTTTGAAATCATTTTAAAAAAATCATTTTATGGCGGGCTCATGCAGTTATCATGTCCCGTCCCATGGGACATCAACAACGTGGGTACCTGAAAGAGGGACTGGGAATGAAGATGGGCAAAGGCGTGGAGAGATGGAGGCAAGGCAGGAATTTGATCAAGCCTCATTTATTGAGCTGAGAGCAGAGGTTTAAATAGCCAGCGAAGGGCAGGCACCATTACATCACATGTAAAGTAAGGTACAACTGAGGTAGCCAATAGTCGTGCATCTCCAAATAAGGCAAACAGGTAAGTATGCTAACGAAGCAAACCTGGTGCCTGGGGAGTAGATGCCATCAGTCATGTATTGACCAATGAGCATAGCAGCTGCTAGTGAAAGAGCACCAATCCTAGCAAGGATCAAGGCAGCCACCCTCTGGCGGGAAAGGAACAAAGGGCAGTAAAACCTCAGGGCAGTTTGTATGGCAGGAAACTGAGAGTAAATTCATAAAGGTCGTACATGGCTTAAATCCAGGGTGGGGGGACACGCAGTTCCCTACATTGTCACAATCCATACCTACATCCATTGTGTCAAAAACATATGTACATTTGTTGCCATCATCATTCTCAAAACATTTGCCTTTGACTTGAGCCCTTAGTATCTGCTGCTCATTTTCCCCCTCCCACCCCACTCCCCCCTACCTCATGAACTCTTCATCATTCATAAATTATTATTTTGACATATATTACACTGTCTGACGTCTCCCCCGCCTTCTTCTCTGCTGTCCACTCCCCAGGGAGGAGTATTTACGTAGATTCTTGTAATCAGCTTCCCTTTTCTACCCCACATTCTCTCCAACGTCCAGGTATTGCCACTCTCACCACTGGTCCTGAAGGAGTCATCTGTCCTGGATTCCCTGTGTTTCCAGTTGCTATCTGTACCTATGTACATCCTTTGCTCTAGCCAGATTTGTAAGGTAGAATCGGGATCATGGTAGTGGGGTGGGAGGAAGCATTCAAGAACTAGAGGAAAGTTGTATGTTTTCTTGTTGCTACCGTGCACCCACACTGGCTCATCTCCTCCCCGCAATCCTTCAGTAAAGGGTGTCCAGTTGGCTAACAATGGGCTTTGAGTCTCCACTCTGCACACACCTACATTTTCAATGATATGATTTTTTGTTCCTTGATGCTTGACACCTGATCCCTTTGACAGCTCGTGATCAGGCCGGTGTGTTTCTTCCATGTGGGCTTTGTTGCTTCTGAACTAGATGGCCACTTGTTTATCCTTGAGCCCTTAAGACAACAGATGCTATATCTTTTGATAGTTGGGCACCATCAGCTTTCTTCACCACATTTGCTTATGCACACATTTGTCTTCATTGATCGTATCAGGGAGGTGGGCACCCACTGATATGATTTTTTGTTCTTTGATGCCTGATAACTGGTCCCTTCTGTACCTCATGGTCAGCCAAGGTGGTGAACATCTTCCATGTGGGCTTTGATGCTTCTCAGCTAGATGGCCGCTTGTTTATCTTCAAGCCTTTAACGCCTCAGATGGTATATCTTTTCATAGCTGGGCACCATCAGCTTTCTTCACCACATTTGCTTATGCACACATTTTTCTTCAGCAATCGTGTCGGGAAGGTGTGCATCCTGGAATGCCATTGTAATAGAACTAAGTATTCTTGCATTTAGTAAGTGCTTGAGTGGAGGCCCAATGTCTATCTGCTGCCTTAGTACTGAACCTATAAATATATGCATATAGTTCTGTTTCCCTGCACTCATATAAATATATTTACATATATACATTCCAGTCTTCACACCTCTATAAATACCCTTTGGCACCTAGTTCTTTCCTCTATTTCCTTTCACTTTCCTCTTGTCCCACTATCATGCTCAGCCTTCATTTGGGTTTCAGTAATTTCAGTTACCTTGCCCTTGTTGAATTTCTACCAAGCCACTCACACCCTCCTTGTTACTCATAGCAAGATAGGCGATGAGTGAGAACACAGGCAGGACAACAAAAAAGGAAACCAATTACCCATAGAAGAATAAATTAATTAAAAGAAAAATATTTAAAAAGAAAGAAAAACCTGTAAATAGATCAAGGCCTGATTTTTTATCTCTAGGTATGTCCCCCCAGTCAGGTCAAATGGGGTAACTGCTTTGGCCCCCGAGTCTGTCCTTTGTACTCCCTCGGGGGGTCCCTGCTCTGCTTCCATGGTTGCTTTGCCGCACGCTTTTAGTGGTTTGTCACAGGGTCAATCTGGGTCAGTCCTGGCCCTGAGTCTGCAGTGTTGTCCTCCTTAGGGCCTGGGCCATCAAGGGACGGTGTGTCTCGCAGTGGGATCAACCATATCGTCCACTCAGTCCATTGGCTGCTCAGAGCGGGGATATCATCCTCCAGGCCTGACGGGCCAGGATGTGCTTCACTCTCTCTTCCTCCCCGGTCTTTACTCCCATTTGCTCTCATCGAACATGCCCCTCTCCCCTAGCTGCAGTTTCAGTGCCGTCCTCTCTAGTAATTGAAATCATTTCTTGAGGTAGTTCATCTGCCTGGATTAGTGAAACAGTCTGCTATGTGACCCTGGGCTTTATATATGGTTCAATTTGTTCAAGTATCTTCTCTAGAATCTAGCTAATTCACATCCAGAAAACCTGAAACACAAGTGTTTTTTTTTTAATTTTTCTGGTGGACATTTGCAGAGAAGAGTGTCTTAGGGATTCCAGGACCTGTCTAGTGGTAGTCCACTTGAACCGTGATTGTCCTTTTTCCCTCAGGCTAATCTCAGGTGCAGATATAGGTATTGCCCCCCCCCCCAAAAAAAAAAAAAACTATTTACTGCTGTTGAATCAATTAAGACTCATAGAAATTGTACAGAACAAAGCATCATTACTCTTTTGAATTTCTGAGACTGTGAAACCTTCTATGAGCAGAAAGTTTCATCGTTCTCCTGAGGATTAGATGGTGGTCTTGAACTGCAGAACTTGTAATTAATAGTCTATTGTGTAATCCACAACACCACTGGATTTCCTAGGTGTGGATTGTGTGTGTGTAGTTTTGGCCTTTGTTATGACAGATATATTTAATTTTTTTAAATGATGAGTAATTTCTTTAAAATTTGATCAGTAATAGATGCTGGGATCTTGTTCAGAAGTTAATTATAATGATAATATGTTTATCATTATAATCATAGATTGCTTAGAGTGTGTTATTTTCGCAAAAAATTGAGCCCTCCTCTTCATGAACATGGTCCATTATTCTAATTATTTGCGTTTCTTTTGGCATCTTGGAGTAGTGTTTTTCTTATAGTTTTCTTTATACAATAATTTTGTTTCTCTGCTTAGGTTTATTCCATTTATTTTATCTTTTATGTAGCTATTGTAAATGGTATTATTTTCTGGTTTCCTTTTTAGATCTTTCAATAATATTCTTCTAGGGCTTTTGGATTGTCTATGTTTTAAAAATCATCAGCAATTATAGAGAGTTATCAGCAATTATAGAGTGTTATTTCTTTTATTAAGAGTTTGTGTTAGGATTAACTAGAGAAACAAATTCATAGACATTCAAATCTGTTTAAGAAAGACCTTTATATAAAAGAGCAATTGTATATTAAGAAAACATCCCAACCAAGTCCAGATCAAGTCCATCAGTCCTATATTAACCCATATATCCGATACCAATCTATAAATTCTTCTTTAGACTCATGCAACACATGCAGTGACCACAGGCCAGTAGGTGGAAAGACACGGATCCAGTGGCAATGGATGCATCTCAACACCGGCAGTGGTCTCTACAGGCTCCTCCAGCTGCAGGACTCTAGTGTAGCTCCATGTGTCTTATCAGCAGGAATGTCTCACGGGGAGTGTGGGGAAAAAGCCATCCCCCCAAAATGAATCGTGGGTTTGACAGGCGCAATCATACAGTTGAGGTATAAAAGGATTATAATAATGCCATAGAAGATAAGGAGAGATAGAAGAGAGATTGAAATAATGGAGTCAGACACATTTGACAATAGCATGCTCACCTCAGTCCAGATTGGTGGTCCACGTGGAGATGGTAGACCTGAGGGCAGAAGAGAGAGGGAGGGGAACGAGAACAAGGGGAAAGGAAACAGGGGAGCAAGGAGTGGGGGGGTAAGGGGTGGGCAGAGCCAGAGAGAGAGAGAGAGAGAGAGAGAAAGGAGAGAGTTTTTACTGCTAACCCAGGTTTATATATATATATATTAGGTGTGGGGGGCATGCAAGCCCCCTAATTACAGATAAAGACATAGAGGAAAAGGTTGTGCTAGAAGTTATACAGTAATGGGAGGGCAGTGAGCTATGCATACATACCTAAAGGAATAGGAGGGATTAAGGATATACATGTGACAAGATGGGCAGATCCTAGATTCAGGATGGCAGCCTAACTTTGGATGTCACTGAGCAGGTTTGACCTGTTCTCTGGCTATCCATAGGAACCATTATCAGTAAGGTGTGAACCTCACCTACAGTGGACCAGATGCCCTCAGGGAGAATATCTCTAAACATATGACCTCCAACTATGTGCTGGAAAATAGCCTCTAATGTTTGGCATATCTTTGGAGAAGACAAAGTTAGGGAAGGCATTTGTATCCTACAAGGGAGTGAGTGTGTATTCCGCTTCCAGCAAGCTATTTATTTCCATAGTGTTACCAAATGAGATCATCAAGTGACGACCTGATGGACAGGCTAAATTCCATCCCATGTGCTTTCAATTTTCTCAAGTTAACACAAGAATATGTAACTACCACAGAGTTTCATCAGAATATGAACTAAGATTGTTATTTAAGGGTAGCCTTATCTAGTTCCAATTTGAAAGGTGAATGCCTTCACTTACTCTCCATTGAGTTCAATGTTTGTCATTGACCTTGCATTTTAAGTCCTATCGAATCAATTTGGACTCACAGCAACACTAGAGAAAACAGAATGAAGCATGGGTCTTGCTTCATCCTCGCAGCTGTGGCTCATGAGGCCTTTGTTGCAGTTACTGTGCCAATCTATCGTGTTAAAGGTCAGCTTTTTAAAAATTACTTTATGCTTTATAAAGCATTCGGTCCTTATTCAAGCTCTGATTTTCCTGACATATGTCCAAAGTACTTGAGATGAAGTAATCTCCTCCTCACTTATTTCTATTAGGCAGTGTAAGTGTAGATAATCCAATATGCAATTGTTTGTTCTTCTGATGGTCCATCCTACCATCAAATTATTCACTATTATCACAATTCAAGTATATCGTTTGATCTTTGATCTTTTTCATTCATTTCCTGACTTGCACGTGTATATGAGACAATTGGAAACCGCATAGTTTGGGCCAGGTACAACTGAGTCCTCAAAGAGTCATCCTTGCTATTCAACCTGTAAGGAGGTCTGTGCAGCAGGTTTGCTCAATGAACTGCATCATTTGATTGACTGTGGCTTCCATGAGTATTGATTGTAGATCTAAGCGAGATGAACTCCTTCACAGGTTCAATATTATCTCCATTTATCTGATATTTTCCATTGGTCCCATAGTGGGGAGTTTAATTTCTTTACATTGAATTTTAAACTAAAGTGAAAGCAGCAGTCCCTGCTCTTTATCAGTACGTTTTACAAGCCATGCTGCCTTACAATATGTAGTTTTATGTCATTTGCACACGACAGATCATTAACATGACTTCCTGCAATCTTGATGTCATAGTTTTCAGTTAGTATAGCTTCTCAGGTTATTTGCTGAGTATAGCATGTTGCTCAGAGAAACTACTGAAGTTTTCAATGATTCTGTATTACTGTGATGTACACTGAAAATCCATGGAAACAACAAAAAATCACCACAGATTGCATTGAACATATATGTTTAAACGGAAAAAAAAGATTCCATTAAAGTACTGAAAATGTTTTCTGAGAAATATGGCCAGGTCTTCTGTAAATATTCCAAGAAAAGATCTGAAAAACCAAATCAACCAAATAATAATAACACCAATGTGCAATGGGAGTTAACATATTTGTATGTGTAGCTTTGCAACATGAATGACTCCTTTAGTCATCTATCTATTCATTGCTTTTGCCCATTTTGTGTCTCAAAACTGTACATGTCCGCTTTCTCAACTGGTGCTGATTTAGATGTTAGGATAAATAAAGAGGATTGAATTCTTAAGCAAATATACAGAGAAACGAGGAAACACAGAATTAATATCCACTGTCAATTGGGGGTTTTAATGAAATCAGAATTTCTTAACACTCTCTATGCTTTCTGTGTCCAGACATTTTCTCTGCTCTTCAGCTTAAGGACCTTGAGTTCTCAATAAATGGAGGCCAATCCCAGAGAAGATGAAGACATTAAACTTTCTCTTTTCAGTTTTTGAGAAAAGATTGAAAGCCTCTCTAATTTTTCCTCCTGAGACTCTAACATGCAGATCACCTCTTCAATTTCCAGGTTAAAGTTCACAACGTGGTGGAAGACACCACACTGTGGTCAGGGTTCTCTAGGACTACATAATTTGTCCATACGTTTTTATTTTCTTTCGGATATTCTTTGGCCTGGTGGATATGTATTTCTTGTAACATCAAGATATTTTTAAAAGTGGTTGACATAAAAGAGGCTTACATTAGGTGTCATCATTGATTTTTCTCCCTGTCCTGGGTGTCATGTGACAGGGACAGCATTAGGATTTGACCCCAGGAGTGATGAATCCTTCACAAACCCTGTCCCTAAGATTTGCTGTCCCTTGTGGCTCCATATTTCTTGACCTGGATCTACCACAACCTGCAGAAAAGTTTGCAGTGGTTGTTATCAATATGTTTGATCAGCAGAAAACAATTACCCACCTCAAAGGAGTTGACTCTCAAGCTCCAGAAGAACATCCACCAAGACGTTCTCCCTGAAGCTGAGCTAAATGACCACTGAGGGCATGGCTATCTATTACTGTGTGAGAGGAACAGTGAGAGGACTCAGTGCTATCCCATGTACAACCTTCCCTGCAATAATGGCATTGGTCTATAGGGATCACATGGGCTGCACAGACACAGGAGTCAGACTTCTGGGCAAGGGCAATGGGGAGGCATGGGAGCAAGGAGCTTCCTGTTAGCACCTAGGGTTTCCTTTCCCTCCAAAATATTTTCTCCAATAATCTTTCCTTCCTTAACATTTATTACAAAATCACACATCAATTTCAATGTTCATTCATTTATATTGTATGCATAAACACAATTAAATATATGTACACATGCACACATGAATCCTGAGGGTATAGTGGTTGCTCATTAAGCTAAGACTTCAAATTTCAGGAGATCTGAACCACCAACTGGTCCACAGTAGAGAAATGGATCTTTCTGTTCCCACAGAGTTACAGCTTCAGATATGTTCAGGGGGCATTTCTACCCTGTCCCTCTGAGTCACTGTGAGTCTGCGCTGATTCATGGCAGTGAGTGAGTGTGAGTGATGAATACATGGATATATACTATATTATTTGTATCATTAACATGCATTTAATCATTTTCACATACTGGGTGGCTGTACTGGATTAAATGAAAATGAGATCACAAGACAACAAACTGTGGGGTCTTTCTGAAGAGAACTTAGAAAGGAGTTCATAACCACATCCATTTGAATAGTGTAGCAGCAAAACTCTGAAATTGAGTTCCTCCATTTCCAACTAATGGACCTAGAAAAAAATGAGCATGCATAGGTAGTATCGATAGTATACAGGAGGGAGGCAATATAAAAGGCACCAAGATAAATGAAATTACAGGAATGCCATCAGTAAGCCAATGATATGAAAACTGGCTCTTTTAGATGATGAAGAAAAGTGATAGCCAGTTTTCCTAATCATGACAAAAGAATGGGGACTTGAATCTCCCAGATCAGAAACCAGAGAGGAAACACCATTCTGCATATGTGTGAAAATGTTTTATGAACAGCTTCCTGTCCACAAGGTATAAATATCACTGAAATGTGGGAATGCCTTGGAAGGCATGAAAATCAGTAAGGTTCCCACACAAGAAACAGATAATAGAATGGCCCATCATGTGTTTCCACATCTTAAGGGGAATGAGAAAGGATGCATTGTGAGCTCTCATACCACAAAGTTAAAATGTTTGCTGTGTATACAATATAAAGTTTACAAATAGAAAACTACTTTATAAATATATTTATAATATATAACAATTAAAGCAATGCTTGATAAACAGTTTGTTTAAGTGCAGTTTTTCTTTGAGAGTGTTTGTATTTCTCTGAGTCCGAGGGAGAATTATTGCCTAAATTTTTTAGTCATCTGTTTCTAAATATCAGGGGATATGAAAATTAAGCTTTCTGTCTGCTGATAAACCAGCCACAGTCCCTGATGTGGGCCATCTCAGAAGATAGTCTCAGTCTCTGGGGTCTCAGTTACGATTTTAAACTCAGGAGTTAGTCCAGAGGACACATAATGAATTTTATACCAAAGTTGGCTTTCATTTTGATCATTTTGCATTGGTAATTGTTGAGAGCTTGCTGTATGTGTGTATAATTGTGATTGCCTGTGTTTGTATGTGTGTCGTCTAATCACAGTAACTATGTTTGCAGGTGTCCAGTGTGAGGTGCAACTGGTGGAGTCTGGGGGTGATCTAGGAAAGCCTGAGGGGTCACTGAGACTCTCCTGTCAGTGGCTGGATTCACCTTCAGTGACTATGGCATGAACTGGGTTCGCCAGGTTTCAGGGAAAGGCCTGCAGTGGGGGGCAACCATAAGCTATGATGGTGGTAGTACATACTACACAGACTCTGTAAAGGGCCGATTCACCATCTACAGAGACAACTCCAAGAACACACTCTATCTTCAAATGGACAGCCTTAAAGCTGAGGACATGGCCATGTATTACTGTGCAAGAGACAGAGTGAGGGGAAATCAATGAGAGCCCAGACACAAACCCACCTGCAGGGAGGAGACTGGTCTCCAGGGGGCGCTCAGGACCCTCAGAGCACAGGACTCAGACCCAGGAGCAGGTGCAGTTCGAGCTTCAATGTTGGTTTCCTCTTGTCATATGTGGATTCTCTAAATTTTAGAGTTCCATCAGGGAATCGCCATCTAATTAAAAAAATAATTCTGTGTCCACTCCTGTTATCTGTATTCAAAAGTTATATTGTAACAGGAAAAGATATTCTGTCCTACACCAACCATCAACTTGTTAACCTTTAAGGACAAGAAATGACTCTGCCAGGGGTCCCTGCATCAGAGTTCTCAAGACTTTCCGATAAATACTTTCCAGTCAGACTCTAGGAACATTGCAGCTGGCAAAGTTAACTCTTAAGTATTTGACTATTTACTGAAAATTTAACAGCATGTTCTTCCATCACAATTTGTGAGGTATTCTGGCAATCATCTAGCTAATGATGTAGTTAAAATCTAGGCAGTCAGCCTGTTTTATGTTGAATTTATTCTTCACATGACACAAGTTTTGTTGTTGCTGCTATTTTTTGGTTTGGTTGTTTTCCTAACCTGGATGGTAGCCTATTTGTGTGTGTCTTTTCTGGAGCCCCATATGAAAACACACAAACCCACCCATTGCATTTTATTATCTGTGTGCTAATATCTTGTATCAGTCTATATTTCAAAATCTGCAGCCCATGATATTCCAGAGAAACACGAACTTATCTGTGCAAATTCAGGATTCAGGGAGAGTTCTAGGGCCAAACAGGATCATTCAGTTCTTCATGTTGGATGTTATATCTCCACTTCACAGCCCCACACAATGTCGGCCACTCTTTCTGATTTCACCCAGAGGGTCCATACTTGTCACTCTCCTTCTGATGGCTTTGCTACTATTTTGTATTGGGATACCAGTAACATTCCCAGTATCTGGTGACACGCAACTTTACGTGAGGATTTTCAGATATTTCAGTAAAAGAATCTCTATAAAATGTAAGATTAGGTGTGAATAACATTATTAACGATGACTTTTTGTATGAGAAATGTCTTCCTGTGACAAAGGTAAATTGCTTTACAGTGATATGTACTCTTTCCACACTAGAATGACTCTTGAGTAGACAAAGCAGTGTAGTTGTTGAAGAAAAGCTCTTTCTGTTTAGTGACTTACAAAAGCCATTCCTATTTACAGCAATCATTGAATTGGAGCCACTTGGGGCTGAATTCAATGAGATTGCTAGATTTAGCTGATCTCCTAACTTCTGAATAACTAACAATTTTAACACAATCTAATGGAGAAGAGAAAATGTGTATCTGACAATTTAAATGTTCTTGGTTTTGTTATGTGTGTCTTATAAATATATAAGTCCCCAAGAGTAGAGGACAACTGCCTTTATTTCTAAAGTCATCCTCAATGCTAAGCCAAATCTACCTCCTCAGCCATCTTCCCCATCACTTTCTGTGTTCTGGAAGAACAGGACCTTGGTCTTGGTGAATGGAAAAGTCATGGACAGGATTGTGTTCTCTGAGGATACAGTCAACATTCTCATCCTAGATGAACCCATTTTAAAATGTATTAGCTATCAATGATATGCAAATCTCCAACCAGATATAGTTTCACGATGTATTTATTTACATTTAGGTCTAAATCACTCTTTATAATACATCTCAGAATCATGTACCTCATTCTCAGAATATGTCGGTTTCTGCCTCTTCTTGGGCGAAGCTCTCAGAGGTGAGTAGGTCAGAGACTGAAACGTGAAGGTTTGGGAATACTCCATATGAGCACCTGGATCTCTGTCTCCAGGCCAATCTGCTGGGGTAGGACCAATGTATAAAGTATATACATTTTGTATCACTATTTGTCTCCTGATTCACTTACATCAGCCATGAGACAGCATCTTATGGAGTGGTGTGTGCAGACTATACTCCTCCTCCTATATATCAAGTACACATCCCTAGTGACCCTGTTCATAGTCAAATTCATTGAACACTGAGCTCCATTGCTGCGCAGGCCATTGCCGTGCATCACTGTGAAAGGAGGGGGAGAGAAGGCAATGTGACTCTTGAACTCCAGGTGAAAAAAGGCATCTGAACTTCATAATGCTACATGATCTCCGTTTCTGTGTATTCTGTTTTTCTTACACGTAATTTACATCATTGGATAGAATGTTCTTTATTTTCTATAATAATAGTCTCCAAAAAATAAATACCCACTTTATTTTTTTCTTTGTATTCGGTCATCTTTGTGACCTTGCTAATGATACTATTTATAACACATTTATTGACATTTCCTTTAGATTTTTATCATAATTTTACAGTTTCATATTTAATTTTTATTCCCATATCTGTGTCAATCGTGTATCTCATATTGATGTTGTATCACTTACAACTTTTTCCTACTCTTTTGTATTACCCATAATTTTTGTGGATATATGGACATTTTCAATATGTCCATGCAGATCAGCATATTATATCCTGTATGATGTTTTCTATTGAGGACTGATTATGATCAAAGTTCTACTAGACTTTAATTGTCAGGGTTTGTGAAAATATAGTCATAGATACATTTGTACGTAACTATAAACAATGTACATCACTGCTAAAATTGGTTTTATATTTAAAATTCTAAAGGACTCAGATTCCTCTATAAAACTCTTTGTAATTTTTCTTTGCTTTTTTTTCACTTGCACTCTCCCCAGAGAGAATCTCGGTGTTAACTTCCCTGATGCACCCTGCTGTTATTTTTACTGAGTGCGGGTCACTGTTATGACAGGGTTTGGGCCATAAGCATTTTTTCTGGTCTTTTGACTGAGCCTCATCCAAAGGGGGTGCTCCCGGACCTGGCTCTGAGATGTGGCTTTCTTACTATTCCTTTTAGTCTGCAAAGGTTCTACGGACAGACGGTTTGCCTGCCCTTTCCCAGGGGACAGAGAAATTTTCTTCCAAGTTGTTCATTCCCTTGGGCAAAGGTTTCCCCAGTGCCTTCAGCTACTTATCATTGTGTTCTTCCTCTTCAGATCGAAGATTTCATACCTAAATAGAGAGGTGGTTTGGGACGTGATTTTAGACTTGTCCTTTTAAAGATAGATTTTTATGAATTTATCTTGAACCTTTCGGTCATTTTGTTGTTCTCACAGTCAGGAGGGGTGGATCTGAGTGCCTTGGGGCAGTGACTACCCGTCTGTTGCTGTAGCCATGATCAAGGGATATAATCAAAGCGGGTTTTGTTTATTATCGACATCTTAAGGGATTGTTTTGCAAGAAAACAGTATTTTCTTACGTCTGTGCTCTTGAGAGATCCTTTTTACTAAAACCCAAGGAACTTTTAACTGTTTCATAAATGTTTCAGGCTAACCTTTGTAGAGTTTAAATATCATCCAAGACATATTCTCCAGCGAAGAAAAGAACTTGCTCCTTTTCCTTCTAATAGAAGTCCTCTCTCATTCCTTTTTATTTCCTCTCTTTTTGTTTCAACCTGAATTTATTTTAAAAAAGAAAGAAACTAAAAACAACCTAAATGTCACAAAATAGATGAATAGATAAACGAATTGTGGTAAACACATTTTCATACTCTAAGATGTTGAGCACTAGAATCAATTCCTGCTGGCTAGCTATAAACTTACACCATGCAGTTGCTTGTCCCGACTTAGCTTTCTCTGGCATGTAGGGGAGGCATCCACACAGGGTACCTACACTACTCAGGTGTTCCTTTGCAAAGGATCATAAGCAAAGCCTGAGCTACTGCAATTTCAAAAAAGAACAAATAAGCATATCTTGAAATGTTTCACTATATTATTAGTATTATGTCTGCCATTTCTCCTAGAAAATACATTTTTAAATGCCAGGTTTTCTGGATTCTAACTTATGAAGATGTCCCCCCTCATTTGTCCTAAATTATCTGTCCCTAAGACAGCTTGAGTATAGAACAATGTGTACTGATGGCGCTGTGGCAGACAGTGTTCTGTTCTGCTGTGCATAGGGTCCCTGTGGGTCAGAACTGACTCAGTAGCACCTATCCACAACAACAACCACAATTACCTCATGACCCAGAACTCCAATCCTGACTTCATTCAGGACACGATGATTTAGTGTGAAGAAGGCATTCAAACTGCCCAATATTTGGTCTACTTCCTGTCATGACCTCTATCCTGGGGGTCATCTTGTAGAAATTCTAAAAGGGTTTGGGATGAGGACCAGGGCTCATATGAAAAAAAAGTTTTAAGGAAATGGAAAATTTCACTGGTGAGGAAGAGGTCAAAGAAGTTGTGCCAAGTATAAATTTTTTTTATCTTTCATGACTTTGTACTTATTCTTGAAGGGTAGCAGGAGCTGCCTTGATAACTTAATTTGAAAACTTTTGCTCATCCAGTCTACAAACCTGATCTTGCCCCTTCCAAAATCTCAAAGGATATTGAGAAGGAACATGCTGTCAATCTCTCACAGATATAGAAACTTCAGTTTGTACACTTCTGTGTGTAGTGTTATTCCTATAAAAAAGAGACATATCACTATAATGATGTGTACTGTGTGGTGATGGAACAATAAAATGAATTAATGTGTGATAATAATTTAGTGTAGAACAGTCGCATAAAACATGCTTCTAAGGTTATTATCCTTGTGCCCTTAACAACACACCTAAAACACTCAGATCTGTTCTAGGAACAGAACATGCAGAAGTCATGCAACTTCATTTATTGCTATGCAGTAGGAGGGCATGCAAATCCACCCCTCCGTCTGCTGATGAAAGCCAACGCAGCCCCAACCCTACAGCTCTGGAAGTGCTCCTGGATTCTCAGGAGCCCCCACTCAGTGATCAGGACTGAGCACAACACAGACAGCATGAAGTCTGTGCTGAAAGGGGTTTGTCCTTGTTGCTATTTTAACAGGTGATTTTAAAAAATCAAAAACAAGATTGTGTGCTTGGGCGTTGAGTGAGAGACATGTGAATATGTATGATAGTTTTCCAGGCCAGGATCTCTCTGTTTGCAGATGTACAGAGTGTGATACAACTAGTGGAGCATGGGGGTACTTGAGGCAGCCTGAGGTGTCTCAGAGACTCCCCTTTACAACCTCTAGATTGCCCTTCAGTAGCTATGCCATAATAAGGGTGCATCAGGCTCTGGGGAAGGACCTGTAGTGTCTCTCAAGTATTAGTACCGGGGGTGTTGGTACATACTACAAAGACTCTTGAATAGTCGCCTCACTATCTCCAAAGAAAACTCCAAGAACATGCTGTATCTGCATCTGAACAGCCTGCAATTCGAGGAGAGAGCTTTGGATTTCTGTGTTTCTACCATCACAGCCAGGAGAAATTAAATTGAACCAGGATACAAGCCTCCCCTGCAAGGAGGAAACAGGCACCCAGGGGGCGCTCATGACCCACAGAGCACAGACCTCAGGTCCAGGAGCAGGTGCAGATGGAGGTTCAGGGCTGCTTTCCTGTTGTGATATTGATACTCTTCTCCATCTCTTTTTTCCTCAAAGAATCTCTCTCTATAAATTACCTTGTTGTGCCTACTCCTGATATTTCCTACATTAAAAGTTGTATTATAAAAAGAAAACATTCTGCACAAAAACCAGCGTGTGTGTGTGTGTGTGTGTGTGTGTGTGTGTGTGTGTAGGAAAATGATTTTGCCAGGTGGTCCTCAGGATCAGGGTCCAGATGCAACTAAGGAAGACTTGGAGATTCAATTCAATTGAGATTGAGGGAAGATGGAGCGATTGGGTGCAGCAACAGGTTAAATGTTTGAATTGCATCAGAAAGATTGGTTTTTCAAACTCTTCAAATGATGCCTGAAGAGAAAGATTTGGTGATGTACTTCTGAAAGGACAGACTGAGAGCAGCGGCTTCCATAGAATTCTCTGATTATGACATTGAGTTCCATTTAAGAGTTACACAGTCACCAAGTTACGGAATGAACCACATGAAAACAGAATGTAGCTCCCATATGAATCTCATCTTCAGTAGGAAGTGTGCAGGTCGGACCAGTACTGGTCCAAAGTCTCTTTGTGTCTTTATCTATTTTCTGTCTCTCTTGTTCAGCAAGATGACATGATTCAAGAATGTTTATCCTTCCCAATGAAAATCTGTTCACATTCTCAATATGCCATGTTCATGGACAAGGATGCTCAATGCCAAGGAAATGTCAATACTACCTAATGCTATCTTTAAATATAATGCGACACTGATCCAAATGCCAACATAGTCCTTTAAAGAAATGGAAAAATAATTATTCACTTTATATGGAGAATCCTAGGATAATCAAGGGACCCCAAAATATTGAGATCAAGTTAGGAGGCCTCACACAATTTAACCTCAAAACTATTACACTGCCACAGCAGTCAAAACAGGTTGGTACTCATACAATGATATGTATGTTGACAAATGGAATGGAATTGAAAACATAAATTATCCATCCACATACAGGCAACTTATATTCACAAAAGGCCTAAGAGACTTTATAAGGGAGAGTTACATTCTCATCAACAATGGGGCCGGCACAATTGGATCGCAACCCTCAGAAGAATGAAAGACAACCGAAATCTCAGCTCCTGTACAAAAATGAACACAAGATGATTAAGGACCTAGTGTAAATCCCAGAGCTATAGAGAGAATCATTAAGGAAGCAGGGACACATATAAGTAGCCCATTGCAGGGCGTTCATACACTATGAAAGATAGCCAAGGAATTACACACAAAGAAGCCAACATAGATGAGAGTAACCTTCTAAAATCAGACATTTATGTGCATCCACAGAGTAAAAAGGGAAATCAAACAAATAAAAACAACCGAAAAAAACTCTTGTAATTTTAAGCTGCAATGTTGTATTTAGTGTACAACAATAGACAACTGCAGCAAATATTATTGCATTTTTGTTGGACATATTTTCTATCATTCCACCTTTCAGAATTTTGAGAGATGCAGTGCACCTTGATTAAGTGAATAACCAAGCCCAACCTCACGAGATGGGGGACTGCAAAAGAAACCCACACATTTGAGTCTAGAAGAGCTCAATGTGTTGCTTCTTCATAGTGCAGGGAGAACCTAGGAGATCATTGAGAACATGTGTACCAAACCTATTAGAAAAGTGATGTGTACATGGATAATGTCATGCGGTTGACACTTAAGAAGACCCCTACTAATCACTGCTATGAAATTATTTGAGACAATCACGGCCATGACCTAACCTAGTGTGCAGCTATGTGGTTGTCACCTAATCGGGTGTCAATTTAAGGATTAAGGGTGTAAGGGTGGAATCTAGTTTGTCAATCTGGAGATAGCCAATGAGACTTCTGTGGGCATGGCCTTCCCCTGAGAATTCTGGGAAATCTGGTACTTCCTCCTTGGAGGGAGAAGACGCCTCTCTCTCTCTCTCTCTGCTACTCCCTGGTAGACATTGCAGAAGACAAGCTACATGGATGCAACCAGACCTTGGAAACCAGAGAAGCCACAGAGAGACCTCTGCCAGTGCTGAGATATTTACAATGACACTGGATCCAAAGATGTTCTGCCCACTGGTCTGTGATCTGCATTTGGCGTCATTGCATGTGTTTCATGAGTCTGAAGAGGACTTTATAGATTGATATCAGAAATATGGGCTAATATCGGATGAATGGACTTGATCTGGATTGGGCTGGGATGTTTTCTCAATGTTCAATTGCTCTTGTATGTAAGCCTTTCTTATACACATATGTGTGTCCATGGATTTGTTTTTCTAGTCGACCCAGACTAACACAAGCTACATCACGGTCACAAGCTTAAATCGGTCAGACAAGAACCAAGAGCAGATAGTGAGATGGGGGTTGGTGAAATGAACAGAATCAAGTGATGCTCTGCGAGTGTGCACATTAAAAGTGAGCTGACTCAATCTCCAAATGAAAAATGCTAAAGTGTCCTGTGCTTTAACCCATGGATAGTAGTTAGTACAATGTGTTAGTACAATTGCTTATTCTCTTCAGCAGATTCTGGCACAAAGAATTCCTGGTGACCAACACCTAGTGCTTGGATTTCTCCATTGTAAAAATATATATTAATTTGGAGATATATAGAGATTCTAATTAATCAGTAAATGAGTGTTGCCAACCCTAAGTCTGGGGAAAATATTTTAAACTTTGAGGAATGAATCTGAAGGGGTTTAAGCTTTGAAACTGCATGTTTATAGATAGTGTCACAGCTTCTATAGTTAATATGAACAGTTTTCCAAAATTATACAGTCATTGAGTTTAGGGATTAAATTTACGGTGAGATCCATGAACAGTTATGATGGGGCTGTGCCAAGAGCACGAATGGAGAGGCTGTCTTTGGTTGGAGATGCTCACATTTCAATGAAACCAGAGACCCCCAGGGTAAGGGACATTTACAAGAGCGTCTATGTTTAGTCACTAAATTTCGAGGGTCAGTTGGATGGATGGACCTAATTTTAATGACGAGTGCCTTGTGGGTCTCAAGAAAGCATCTTTGGATTCAAAGTCTAAACTATTGTACTTGACTCTTACTCTGAGTCTTTTCTAAAATGATTATTTTCCATTTACTGGTTTTCTGCATCTTTGTGCTTGAAAAATCAGTTGATTTTTCATGATTCTGGATATTCTATAAAACAAGGGAGGGTGTTCTCTATTCAGAATCTTGCATTTCTTAGAGGCTACTGAATTAAAATATTATCTCATCTGGGCCCCAACTTTTCTAAGCTGCATGTTCTTCCCTGAGTCCCCCTGACACTTGAATCTCTTTACTTACACTGAGGTTGACTTCCATCATCAGGTTCTGGGATATAGTGTGTGTATTGCTTGTGAGAGTGGTGGTGATGACCATGGCTAAAGGTCGGAAAATGCCTGGCTGCATAAGATTAGTAAGAGGACAGTGCTGACTGGACACATTCTGCCAGAGGCTTCGGGTCAGATGTGCATAAATAAACTGCAAAGCTAGGAGTGGAGCGTGTCTTTGGACCCAGCCCCTGGTTTACTTTTTTCCAACCTTTGGAATTGGACTGAACAGAACCCACCACCGCGTGATTCAGTTTCTCAAACTTTCATGAATTTCTGTTGGATGTTGCACTGATTTGCAGAGCCCAGAGCATGAGGGGTTATCCTCAAGGGTGGAGAGGGTGGAAACTGGAACGGAATGGCTTCATAGAAGAGTTGGAATTTGGGACAACGCTTTGGGACTAATCTGATATGCATGCATCTCAAAGATGTTACTCCCACACAAGGAAAGCTACTAAGGACTATGAGAGGGTTAATTAAGAGGTGTAAGGGTGTCCAGAAAAAAATGGGCCTTGCAGATTGTGAGGTCTGAAGATGACTTGGGGTCCAATTGATGGTTTCAACAAACTATATCCTGCCCACTCTCTGGGGCACAGGACATATAGGACAGGAGCCCAAGGCAGGGCAGGGGCAATGAGGGGCTGGAAGGAGAGAATACTGGGCTCAGAAATTCCGTTCATTCTTTGACTTCGCCCACATACCTCTTCAGAAACATCTTCTTCCATTATAGACTAACAGGCATATGAGTTCAAACAAAGAGTTACCCTATCATGGGCTCAGAAGGAAGCGGGGGGTCTGGTCTCTATCACTTTCTGTTTAAAAGGACAGGACTCCCTCATATGCAAATTATCGTTCAGGAGCTAGGGTAAAATTTCACCCTTGGGCTGGGAAAGCTTTCAGTTCTCTTCAGACAGGGCTGTGGGTCTCTTAGGAAAGCAGAGTTGTGGTGTAGAGATGCTATTGCCGTGTGTTCTCCTGTTCCTGGTGACAGTTCCCCAAGGTGAGCGATTCAGATATCTGACCTGGGTCAAGGGAATGGTTATGACTTCTAGCGAATGACAGGGAACAATTGCTTTTATTTTCAGGGGTCCTGTCCCAGGTGCAGCTTCAGGAGGCGGGTCCAGGACTGGTGAAGCCCTCCTGGAAATTGTCCCTCACCTGCACTGTCTCTGGTTACTCCATCACCAGTGGTTACTGCTGGAGCTGGATCCGCCAGACCTTGGGGAAGGGGCTGCAGTGGATAGGAGAGATATGCTCTAGTGGTGGTACAAATTATAACCCGTCCTTCCAAAGCCGACTCTCCATCACCAGAGACACATCGAAGAATCAGTTCTCCCTGCAGCTGAGCTCCGTGACTGCTGAGGACACGGCCATGTATTACTGTGCAAGGAGCACAGTGAGGGGAAGTTCGTGTGAGCCCAGACACAAACCGCCCCCTGCAGGGAAGACTCTGGGCAGCAGGGGGCGCGCAGGACACATTGAGCAGAAACACCTAGCCCTAGGCAAGACACAGATGAATGACAGGGCGGGTTTCCTGTTGGAATCAGGGCTTTCTCACTTAGCTCTCAGCCTCTCCTGGGACAGTTTTTCATTTTGCTATCATTTTTGTCTATTTTACATTGGAATACAAAGTTCAAGTTCAGCAGTTTGAAACCACCAGTTCCTCCAAGGGAGAAAGATGAGGCTGTTTGCTCCCCCAAAAGGTTAACAGTGTCTGACAACCTACGGGAGCATTTCTACTCTGTCCTAAGGGCTCACTGTGATTTGGGATTCACTTGATGCCAAAGGGTTAGTTATCGAATTTCTGCATTTGTATCGTATTTTGGTTGCTTATCTCCATTAGTTTTCTGTGTATTCTGTATTGTGTATTTTGTTAAAACATATTTGTTATTATTATCAGGAATTGTTCTATTTTTCCATCATCCTGGTCTCCATAGAACTTCCTACACCGTGTTTTCATTTTAATTATATAATCTTTTTCTGACATATCTTATGACATTATTTATAAAATCTTTATTAACATGTTAATGGTTTTCCTTTTACATATATTTTCCTGGTTGTGCTTCAATTTACAAGGTACTTTTATAAAAATAACCTTATTCTCCCTTCAAGTTGAATTACTCCCCTTCTTGTGTAGTGCACACAATACAACTGTTGATTTCGGTTAAACCAGTGTCTGAAGTCACTGACAAAAGCTCCACTTAACCACAGGCTCTGTTTGCAACAGTAATTTTCTCACAAGGAGAAGAGACAGAGCTGGCTCATCATCATAAGTGGGTACCAGTCCCCACAGCAAGTGGTTTCACTCTGAGGCCAGTGCTGGGATGGCAGTTTGCAAGCATCCTTCCTTTGTGCTGCAGTTGAAGAACAGTGTTCCCTCAACAGCAAAGATAGAGAATTAGGATTGTGCTGTGAGCTGAAGTCTCCTGGAAGGCAGGGAGTCAGTTTTGTTGTGTCGTTGCTTGGTATATTCCATCTCATATGTTTGACAATCAGTTTGGGTGTTTGCCATAAGGCACAGGGTGTATTGTAAGACACCAGCTACTAAAGAGTGCTTTGGAATCCAGAAAATCCTGGGAAAGGCAGTCAACTGGCAAGATCTTCACATTCCAGTAGCCAGACTGACACATCTGAATCACACCTAGGTTTGTTATGGAATCCGGGGAAGGGCAACAGACTGCAATTGCACTGCCTGCTTCAATTTCCACTTCCTTTTGGGGTTTATCTCTGATGCATTTTGTCATTGGTGGAGTTACATTCTTGAATTTCTGCGATATGTTTTCCTGTTTGACGGTAGATGAAAGCCAGAATTGATGAACATAAAGAGACAGCAAGTAGAATAAGGGCTTCTGGGGCTACAGTGTGGGGTGGAATAAAGAGAGCTGATGCCATTAGTTGAAGAAGGAAGATGATGTTTTGAAGCTAATTGTGGTTGAAGTTGTACAATACTGCTTGATGCACTTGAACTACTGAGGAATATGACGCCTGTATTTCTCCCAAAATATGGTTTTGGAGGGGAAAAAGTGAGAAAATAAATAAAATATTAAATAAAGACTATTCCATTGCTAACACTTTTTACAAATTCAAATTTTTGGCTTATATCATAGTCTCTTTTTGGTTTCAATGTTTTAGCTAGTTTTTTGAAGTGTTGCTGTACCAGCAATACTTTCCATCAGCTTTTGATTGTGGTCAAAAAACAAAACTATGTCATGTTTTACCTTATTTTTCTCATACATGTGCAACGAACTAATATTGAACATTCTTCTCATGCATAATTCAATGGAGAGGGAGGTAGTTTATTGTGCCAACCTGGTAGATAAACACATGTAGGGTCAATTGAAGGGCGGGGGATAAATGACTCGGTGAGCCTTGCCTTTCTAGTTCTCGGGTCTCTTGCTTTCTGATGGTCAAACCAGTTTGCAGCTGCCTTAACTAGTTCCATGCTTCATCTGACAAGGCTCACCTTCTGCAAGAACATTCCCAAGGACACACCGCATGTACCTACCCCAATGCAGCCCTGGGTGCTGGAATAGCTGTGTGGAGACCCTGCCAGCGCTGAGATGCTTACACTGCTCACTGATTCCATTTTCCTCCTGCAGTTGGCCTTATTGCATGTGTTTTGTGACATGGAGGAGGACTTTGTGCATTAGTGTCAGACATATGCGCTCATGTTGGACTTGTGGGTTTGGGTAATACTTGGTTGTGATATTTTCTTGATGCAAACTTACCATTTATATAAAATTTTCTCTTATTCACATGAGTTTCTGTGGACTTGTTTCTCTAATATACCCAGACTAACACAAATGGAATTAGATTATCACTGTGTGCAACAATTACCAACAGCTCAAAAACTTCCTATCACACATATCACAGAAACCCATAAAAAAAATTCTGACTTGGCAATTTCCTCCTTAAAATGGAATGAATAACTCTATAACTCTTTTGCTTTAATTAATTTGAATAGAAATCTTCTTTTTTTTAACAATTTATTGGGGCTCATACAATTCTTTTCACAGTTCATACATATACATACATCAATTGTATAAAGCACATCTGTACAGTCTTTGCCCTAATCATTTTTTTCTCTTTTCTTCTTTTACATTTTATTAGGGACTCATACAACTCTTACCACAATCCATACATATACATACATCAATTTTATAAAGCACATCCATACATTCCCTGCCCCTAGAAATCTTCTTTAAGTACATTTCCTCTTCCTGTGGAAAGAATTAAGCCTAACCTGTGTTCAATACTTTGTTTTTCAGGAAAATTTCTTTCTTGATCAGTATTTTATTGTGGTATATATCTCAATACCAATATCTATATAAATATCTACATGTATAAATCATAGTTCCTTTCACTGCAACCAATTCAGTTTGCATCTTCTAGCACTCTCTATATCCACAGTGTTTTATAGTGAGGGAGCGTCGGTGGGAGCCCAGATATAAAATTAACCTCAGGGGGCGGGATGACTTGCAGGATGCTAAGGACCCACCCACTCTGGACCAAGTGAAGAAAGAGGTGAGCACAAGAACCTGGATAAGGACTGCAGTGCCCGGTCAGCTAGAACTGCTGTGCTGACCACTATGGTAGCTCTATGTGGACTCATCGTTGCAGTCTTTGTGACAATCCATCTCATTGAAAGTCTCTCTCCTTTTCATTGACATTCTACTTTACCAAGCACAAGACAGGTTCTTGTTCCTCCTGATGTCATGCCCAAATAAGTGAGATAAAATCTTACTTGAAAACTTATAAGAATTAAACAAGATGTGATTACTCCAAGACAGAACTTCAGGCAGCCCATGACAGATTTAGCATTATTCTCTAACACCATGTGTTAGTCCGGGCAGACTAGAGAAACAAATCCAGGGAGACACTCACATGTGTATAAGAGAGAGATTTATATCAAAGAGTAATTGTGTATTAAGAAAACATCCCAGCTCAGATCACATCCATAAGTCCAATATTAGCCCATATGTCTGATACCAATCTATAAATTCTTCTTCAGATTCATGCAACACTTGCAGTGACGAAGATCACAGTTAGTGGGTGGAAAATCTTGTGGATCTGGTGGTGGTGGAAGCATCTCAGCACTGGCATGGGTCTCCACATACCCCCTCCAGGTCCAGAGCTCTGGATGCATCAGTGTAGCTCCACGTTGCTTTGTAAACAGGAATATATCAACAAGTAGAGATTCTATCTGAGTCTGGCTTCCAGTGAGCTAGTAATCTCCTTTGTACCTCCAAATGAAGTTATTAAGCTGGGACCTGATTGACAGGCTAGATTCCATCCCTTCCCAAGTTGACAAGAGATTATGAAACTGCCACACCATATCCCAAATGCACCAATTCCTTGATATGTCTTATGGGGTATTTGGCTATTATAGGAGTCACTCTGAGAGGTGTTTCTGGCACAGAAGATGGTACCCAGGGTTATTATTAAAATCACACAATGGCTAGGACAGAATCCCTAGTAAATACTCAAGGAACACATAATAGTAACAGTACTTGCATTGAAGAACTTTACATAATGTCTTAAGACAAGTCATCATGCACAGAAATGTTCACCTGTGGAAAGTAAAAGTAGATGCATATAAATTGTACATAAGTGAACCTGAACCACAAAACTATGTGAGCATGATTAAATGCTCAACTTCTAGCCAAAAGATTGGCAATTCAAAGCCCTTGGCAATTCAGTTGGTTATAGACCTGATAAGGTTATCCCATCATTATTACAGAAAAGAAAATCCTTTCAGACAGTTCTCTTTCATGGAGGGTCCCAACGAGTCTAACTGGTTTTGCACCCAAACAACCTTGGATGCTTGATGTTCTATAAATATGTAGACAAGACTTTTGCAACCAATAATTAACCAAGGCACAGTGAACTTCAACATAAGAACAATTATAAAGAGTGTATTCTGTTACATATTTCCTTTTGATAAGGAAAATAAAACTTATACCCATTCCCCCAGCACTGTCATTCAACCTGGGAAGAATATTATCTTTTCGTTTATTCTGATGATATTAAGTACCAGAGTTAATTGCAATGCTCAGTGATTCAATGTAAAACTGAACTAAATCATGCCTAGTTCAGTACCATAACCATAATGAATATTCTTGAGCTTATTGTTACAGTCACTGTGTCAAGCCATCGCTTTCTTCTTCACTGATCTCATGCTTTATCGTGGATGATGTCTTTCTCAACGGACTGGTGTCATGATAGCATGTCCAAAGTATATGGGGAAAAGTCTCAGCATCCTTCATTCTAAGGCACTCCCTGGCTGTGTTTCCTTTATACCAGATCTGCTTGTTATATTGAAAGCTCATTCCATGGTGCTTTCAACATTCTTTTCCAAAAAGTATGTGAAAGACCACTCTTGCAAGGAAGATCATGCTCAAATAATTCTCGATTGTTCTATGAAAGAAATTTCATCTCTGTCTTTTAAAAAAATAGTGTTGGGTTTTTTTATGTATGTGTGTGTGTTTCCTACTCTTTATTTTTATTTCTCACCTTATCTTATTACTTTTCTTTCTGTTGAATTGGTGAATTTTTTGGTTTGCATATTTTTGCAAAATTGGGAAAAATGATTACATGATTATGGGGGAAAATAAATTATGTAAAATTGATAGGAGTAAAGATTGTGCAAATCTTCTTGATATGGTTGAATTATTTATTTGTATATATGTGGAGTGTCAATAAAAATGTTTTCTATCTGTTTGTATGGTTGTTTGTTTTTTTGAAGAGAAGTGGGTGCTCAGAAGTGTTTATCATTTTACTTTCCATTGTAACCCAACTGCCTGTTTTTGTTCTCCCAGATCCTAATTGTAGGAATGAGCTGCCCAGAGAGAAAGTGGATATTCCAAGGAAAATGGCATCTCCAGAAATTTCCTTCATTGTGGCTCACACCTCAGCCCCACCTTGTGCATTTCTACCAACCTACCCATGGTTTTCAAGGAGGGCTTGTTTTTCTTCAGACAGAGCAAATTTTGAATTGCAGAACATGGATCAGAAAAATCTCCTCTAGGGGCCATTGCTCAGCTGCCTTTACTCAGTGTCATCTCTTTTGCTTCCACAAACACAGCACACAGGAATCACCTGCAGTAAATACGGCAGCAGATCTCCACATCACACGAGATCAGGCTTCTTGTTTAATCACTTTATAGAAAAGTATGAAAGATGTACAAAAATGAATCTCTGCTTGTTCTTATACATGAAAAGACAATCTAAGAGCTTTGTTGCTAAAGTCCCTCCACTAAATGAATAATAGAGAGCTCCTTGGGAAAGGAAGAGGTTCAATACCCCAAAAAACAAAAACACCTGTAGAACCTTACATCAGAGACAAGTATGATTTTGCTTCTGTTATTAACCAAGTAACCCCTTGTGAAAAGGGTTAATGACCCACAGGCTGAGAACCTCCTTACTTAGTAAAGATAATAAACCCACATTTTCTCCAAAAACCACACTGAAAGCAAAATCAACCTTAAAGCCCTACGCAATACTGCCAACTTAAAGATTTGAGCGTCAGAAAACTTCTGTGGGCTTCTTTCAACACATTCAGTTTCGGTCCATTCTTAACAGTTTTTTTCCAAATGAGAGTAGGTTGAAACTGTGTGTGTGCATTCCAGCCCAAATATCTCTTGTGAAGAAAAAACAAACCAAACCTGACTTTACCATTTCTGAAATAATTGATGGTTGTATATTATTTTGAAACTTGGAGAAACTGACATTTTGGGATTCTTAATAAAGCATCCAAGTGTCTCATAGTTATTACAAAGCATATTATGGGGCCGGCTCCAATCCCAATTATGTGGACTCTTCTGCCTCCCTGCCCCTCCCAGAAGAAGGCACTTCAGAAGACAGAACAGAAGCTAAAGCGTGGGGAGAAGGGCATTTCTTTTCAAAGTGCACAGGAGAAACTAAGAGGCTAAGAGAGTGAGTGGAACACATCCTGTCCACTAAGCCCCCAGGACGATATTTCTGCTCAGAGCAGCCAGTGCACAGAGAGGACCATAAGGCCGTCCGACCACAAGACACGATGTTGCTCATTGAAACATAGCGCTATGGGGGACAACACTGGAGACTCAGTGCAGGAATTGTGTCCAATCTGACCCCAAAACACTGGGAGAAACACTAAGGACATGCAATAGGAAGGGGAGCAAAGCAATGAAGTCCCCGGGGAATACCAACATTAGACTCCACTGGAAAACATTCCTAAAGGTCAAAAAACAGACCTGGAACTACTAATGGGCTTTTCATTTTTTGTCATTGGCTTTCTTTTTCTGTTTTTGTCATTTTTGTTTGTTAGTTTGGTTGGTTGGTTTTGTCTTCCTTTGTGTTTTGTTTGGCTTTGCTTATTTTTACACTTATCAATGTCTCTGCATGTCTATTTAGATAAGAGGCGGGGTAAACAATTCGGAGAAGAAAACAATGGGACAGATGGTTCCGAGGAACACGGGAGAAGGGGAGGTGGGAGAAAAGAAGGGGGTGGGGGTGGTTCATCAACATAGGGACAAAGGAACAAATGAATGAAAAAGATGGAGAGAAGGCACAGGATGCCTAGTGGGGCTTAATCAAGGGCAATTTATGAACAAGGAATTACTGAAACCCAAATGAAGACCAAACATGGTAGTGGGAAAAGAGGAAAGTAAAACGAAATAGAGGAAACAACTAGGAGGCAAAGGGCATTTATAGAGGTCTAAATATAAGCATGTACATATGTAAATATATATTTATGTAATGATAGGAAAATACTTCTATGTACTTATATTTTTATGTTAGGTATTAAAGTTGCAGATGGACACTGAGCCTCTGTTCAAGTACTTCCCAAATGCAAGAACACTTTGTTCTAATAACCAGGCATTCTGTGATGCTCACCTTCCAACACAATGGTGGAAGACAAACTGGGTGCATAAGTAAATGTGGTGAAGAAAGCTGATGGTGCCCGGTTATCAAAGTATATAGCATCTGGAGTTTTAATGGCTTGACGATGAAGAAGCAACCATCTAACTGAGAAGCAAAGAAGCAACAAAGCCCAAATGGAAGAAGCACACCAGTCTCTGTGATTATAAGGTGTCGATGGGATCAGGTACCAGGCCTCAAAGACCCAGAACAAAATATCATATCAATATTAATTAAGGAGAGTGTGGAGTGGAGACCCAAAGGCCATCTGTAGACAATTGGAAATCCTCTTACAAAAGGGTCACAAGGAAGAGACAAGCCAGTCAGGGTACACCATAGCACTGATGAAACATGTATATTTCCTCTAGTTCTTTAATGCTTCCCTGCCCCCTCTGACTATCATGACCTCAATTCTACCTTACAAATATGATTAGACCAGAACATGTACACTGCTACAGTTACGAGGTCGCAACACAGAGAATCCAGGGCAGATAAACCTCTCAGGACCAATAATTAGAATAGAGATAGCAGGAAGGTAATGGGAAGGTGGGGGGAGAAAAGGGAGATTCATCAAAAGGATCAACATATAACACCCTCCAAGGGAGACGAACAACAAAAAGTGGGTGAAGAGATACAGTAGACAGTGTATGATATTAAAATAATGATTTATAATTTATCAAGGGTTCATGAGGAAGGAAGGGAGGGAGGGGTGAATAGAGGGAAAAGTGAGGAGCTGATATCAAGGGCTCATGTAGAAAGAAAATGCTTCAAACGTGATGATGGCAGCATATGTACAAATGTGCTTGACATATGGATGAATCTATTGATTGTGATAAGAGCTGTAACTGTCCCCAATACAATTATTTAATTTAAAAAAGCATATACTATTGTGAAGCATAATACCTAGATTTGAAGAGCACAATCAACTCCTCAAACATGGGAAACTTCCTTCAAGTTTTGGGTATATGCCCTGGAAACATCACAATGTGTTATGTAAACTCACATCAGCATTGGTTTCTCTGGAGGATGCAGAGACTTTCAGCATCTATAGAACTTCTAAGTTTAACTCAGTGCCTTAAATTCTTGGTGTGCAAAGGCCTTGTGAAGGGAAGGTAACTTGATGCAAGGTAAGACATACCTGCAGGGAATTAGCGAGACTCAGGAGCCACTGTCATATCCAGCTCAAGAGAACAGGACCAGAGGGGGCTGTGGAGGGTTTTCCTTTTAACATATGAATTTCCTTTTCCAAAAGGTAATTTAAAACAGAATTACACAAGGGAAGCTTGTGTCAGATTTCTACGGGGAATATTTAGCTGCATCAATAAAAGAATGAGCACCACTTAAAGGGGTAGGGATGAGGGGGCACATTTCTAGGAAGTGTCTCTAACTATAGGTTGACATTTCCATTAAGTCAATTATTTCTCATAACAACCCTATAGGACAGAATAGGACTGCCCTTGTAGGCTTCTGATTCTGTAAACCTTCATGGGTGTGGGGAGCATTCTTTCTCTTGCAGAGCCATTGGTGATTTAGAATGACTGACCTTGCATTTAGCAGCCCACTGTGTAATGAAACCGACACACAGGGCTCTCCAAGATATCCAGAACATTCTTATCTTCTCTTGGAGTGAGTCTCTTAGAAGTCAGTCAACATCACTTATGCTTATATAGGCAGAAGGTATGCAAATAGACCTCTCTCTTGCTGATGAAAAGCATCTAAGTCCCAATTCTGAAGCTTTTGGAGAAGTGCCCCAGGTCTGGAATTCCCAGGTATCCCCATTCAGGACTGAATACATCAAGTAACCATGGAATCTGTAGTGAGCTCAATTTTCTTTTTGGAATTTTGAAAGGTGCTTTGATGGAGAGAAAGTGTGTATGAGGGGGCGTGAGTGAGAGGCAGTAAATATGTTATGATTTTCATGATAAGGATGTTTGTGTGTTTGCAGGTATCCAGTGTGAGGTGGAGCTATGGACTCTGAGGGAGACTTGAGGCATCCTGAGGCTTCTCTGAGACTCTCCCTGAAGTCTCTGCATTCAGTGTCTGTATTTATAATATTCACTGGATCTTCCTAGCTCCAGTGAACGGGCGGCAGGGGATTTCATACATTAATACTGTTGGTAAAACATACCACACAGACTCTCCTAAGGGCCAATTCAACAACTCCAGAGACAATGGTGAGAACATACTATAACTTCAAATGGACAATCTGAAAATCGAGGACACAGCTGTTTATTTCTGTGCACAAGACGCACCATGTTGAAGTTACATATTCTAGTGTAAATTTGGGCGTTGAGAGAATAAAGAGGGAAGGGGTGGAGTCTAGTCTGTCAATTGGATCCTAGCCAATGAGGCCTCTGTGTGTGCATGGCCTTCTCATGAGAATTCTGGGAAATCCAGCATTACTTCTTGGAGGTGGAAGACTAATCCCTGGGAGACACCTTACTTACTGACAAGAGTGACTCCCTGTGGGACATCCCTGAGTAGAAGCCACATGGACCTACACTGATGCAGTCCAGGGTGCTCCAGAAGCCATGTAGAGACTCCTGTCAGCGCTGAGAAGCTTACAATGCCACTGGATCCAAAGACTTTCTACCCACTGGCCTATGGTCATTTTCCATTCGGCATCGTTGCATGTATTTCGTAAGTCTGAAGAGGATTTTATAGATTGGTATCAGACATATGGGCTAAACTGGTCTTATGAACTTGGACCTGACTGGGTTGAGATGCTTTCTTAATGTACAATTGCCCTTTATATAAAAATCTCTATTATACACATATATGTGTGTCTATGGATTTGTTTCTCTAGTCTACCCAGACCAACACACACAGTGAGGGGAAGTCAGAATTAACCCAGACACAAACGTCCCCTAGTGGAAGAGGTCTCTTAGTGGCCACAGAGCACAGAAAAACTCAGGAGCAGGTGCAGATGGAGCTTCACCACTGGCTTCCTGTTGTGTCTGGGGATTCTTCCCCCTCTCAGTATCCCTCAGGGAATCGGTGCATCTCCTCGCTTTTGTATGAAACACTCACCCTATCTCCCCGTGATGAGAGGATGATTTTGAACTTAGCTTCTGTTCTGTTTTCCCCTTTAATTCCCCCCAAATGTCTCATATTAATTGGTAATTCCTACATCTAAGATGAATTCTCTTCACATCATCTGCTTCCTCAAACACTTTACCCCTTGCTTTCCATACCTCTCCAGTATTCCCTCCTTCCTCGGGACAACAGTCCCTGCTGTGCAGAGGATCTCACTTTGTGTGTATATATATATATATATATATTCATATTCATATTCAGACAAAATATTGTAAGAATTTATCACCAGCAGTCCAATCCTAGATCAAGTCACCTGTCTCCTTTCATCCAGAGGTTTTCTTCTCTGAGTTCATTCATTTTATTAATTCACAGCTCCTGTCTGCCCTTGTCAACCACAGACTAATTTGAGAGTCAGTTTTTCTCTCCAAATTCTGTGTGTTTGTTTAATTTAGTAGTTGTAAATATTGATAGAAGAGTGGGAAAAGAGAGACAAGACACCTTTTATGCTTAGTCTCAACGTGCCTCCACAGAACTCACCTTCCTTCCTGCGCTGTGTCCCACGTCTCTGGGCTCTACATGTCCTATTCTGTTCAGGTCACCCACAGGTTCCCTACAAGTTATGTGGATGGCTGTGCCTCCAAATATTATTATTGACATCAGAATATCCTTCTCTAGAGACATGCGCAAGGATTGATTTTCCCACAATTAGCATTATGATTGCTGTAGTTATCATTGCATATTTCTGAGTCAGACACACAGAAAGAAAGGCAGTGGGAACTCACACAAAAATACCCATGCAAGGACAGGGCAGGGCTCAGGCGTCACTCAACATCCACAGATAACCGGAACCTTAGGGGAAAAGTTCGGAGAAGCCTAAGAAGGATTAGTTAAATTAGGTACCTATTTCCTCTCCCTGCAGAGAAAATGTCTCTGACACAGACCTCCACATACTTGTATCTCAGTGTGTGTATGTTCTTGTATGTACTTGGTCTGTGTTCTTGTGTGTGCTAATAATACACATGAACTTCTCTTTGCCCTAATATGTTATACTATGTGACAATACTTGTAGTCTGGTCTGCAGTTATTTTATTATTATAATTCTAGTATATATTAGTGTGTGTCCTTGTATTTTTCATTCCGATGTAAATGCACGTATATTTATTAATCTGAGTGAGAATTGTATGAAGGTTTCTTAGTTCTAGTAGACGTGCTAATTTGTTCAGAGTATGCATATGTATGTTAATATGACTGTCACAATACAAATGTCATTGTGTGAGTTTCCTGCTGGTATGTGTTCACATTTCACATGTCTGTGATTATGTATTTGATAATATGTATGCATTAATATGTGTATACTTTGCTACAGGTATTTTATCCACTCAAACAGGAAGATTCGGGAAAATACAGATAGGTACAGGGGCTACAAATTTAGAATCAATTATAAGAACAATTGTGAGACTGCCTCAGGACGGGGTGGTGTTTCATTCTGTTGTTGCATTTAGGATCTCTCGAAGTCAGAACTGACTCATCAGCTAACATCAGCATTTTACCGTATGTTTTCCCTGGGGACATTAATAAAGAAAGGTCCTTAGTGTTTTACAATTGATTTTACATTTCAGAATGTAAATCTGAGACTACAATAATCTGTTGGATAGCTCTGTGTTCAAGCTTTAATTTATGATAACACTGGGAATTGACACATGTAATGCACAGTTAATCCTCGCTGTGGGTACATACCTGTGTGCCCCACACAATTGAACACAGAGTCTTCATCTCTGTTTGACCACTCTACACACTCTCTCCCAATCCTGATTCACAGGGAGATCAACTAGGTCATCATTTGGTATGAGCATTAAGTGAAATGAAAATAGGGTGGTTTCACCATAACAGATTTTCTAACAAGTAGAACATGGCCCATATATGGATGACATGGATGAGCACCACCCAGGACACCCCGTGAGTATCTCCTCTGATACTCCATTTGTTGACTTGTGAGCAAAAAGAGAATATAAATGAGGATAGAAACAACAAACAAACCACTATTTTGTTGTAACTGAAGTGCGTGTGCTGGCGGTGTTGACAGTACTATCAAGTCCAGTATTGCAGTCCATGGAAACTACAAACACTAATGACCCCTTTTGCCGCGACCTCGGATGCATTATCATCATCATGCCACCAGTTGTGTATGTCATTCTAGGTAACTTGTTCCCAGGTGACAGCAGGATTGAGTCTTTTTTTTGATATCAGAGTCAACTGTTTCTGAAATCAATCACCTCAGGTTCCACCCAATGAAAGTAGAAAAACATGAGTCTGCCATATAATAGGTCAGTGTGGGGAAAATCATGAATAAAGGCACACAAATAAATGAATAGAAGGAATACAATAAGTAAGTCATTTAAAGGAAAACTATTCATGAAGATGAAGGAAAGTGATAAATATCTACTTTTCCTGACCATAACAAAAGAAGGAGAACCAGAATCTCATGATCAGAAACCAGAGAAGAGATAAAATTTTGTCTGTTTTCTGGACATGTTTTATGAACAACTGCATGTCCACAGTTTAAAAATATCACTGACAAATGGAAATTCCTTGGAAGGCAAGAAAACCAATAATATTCCCACACAAGAAGTAGATAATAACAGGCGTCCACTGTCATCATGTGTATTCACACCTTAAAAGGGACGAGGGATAATGCATCGTGAGCTGCAATATCACAATGGTTGTTGTGTATGTAATGTCAAGTTTATAAGCTGAAAACGACTTTTTAAAATATTGAATATATAACAAATTAAGCAATGTTCAATACAGAACCTGTTTAAGAGCTTTGTTTTCCTTTGAGAGTGCTTGTGTTTCTCTGAGTCTGAGGGAGAACTCTGGCCCAAGATCTCTAGTCATCAGCTTCTTAATATCAGGGGAAATGCAAATGCAGATCTCTACCTGCTGATAAACCAGTCACAGCCCCTGATGTGGGAGATCTCAGAGGACGGTTCCAGTCTCTGGGTTCTCTGCTGTTTCTATTTGTGCCCAGGAGCTAGTGCACAGGACACATCATGAATTTTGTACCAACCTTGGCTTTCATTTTGGCTATTTTACATGGTAATTGTTGTAGACCCTACTGTGTATGTGTGTAATTGTAAGTGCCTTTGTTTATGTGTGTTGTCGTCTTATCACAGTGCCTCTGTGTTTGCAGGTGTCCAGTGTGATGTGCAGCTGGTGGAGTCTGGGGGCGATCTGAGAAAGCCTGGGGGGTCTCTGAGACTCTCCTGTACTGCCTCTGGATTCACCTTCAGTGACTACGGGATGAGCTGGATCTGCCAGGCTCCAGGGAGGCGCCTGCAGTGGGTGGCAAGCATAAGTTATGATGGTGGTAGTACATACTACACTGACTCCGTAAAGGGCCGATTCACCATCTCCAGAGACAACTCCAAGAGCACACTCTATCTTCAAATGGACAGCCTGAAAGCTGAGGACACGGCCACATATTACTGTGCAAGACACACAGTGAGGGTGAATCAGGGAGAGCCAAGACACAAACCTCCCCTGCATGGAGGAGACTGGTCTCCAGGGGGAGCTCAGGACCCACAGAGCACAGGACTCTGAGCCAGCGCAGGTGCACTTGGAGCTTCAAGGTTGGTTTCCTGTGGTGATCTGCAGATTCTTCCAAATCTCACTATTACCCTAGGGAATCACTCTAACTTAAAAATAATAATTCTGTGCCTACATTTGATATCTGTGAATAGCAACAAACAGCCAATAGCAGCAAACAGCCTATGCCTTAAGGACAGGAAATGTCTCTGTCAGAGGTCCCTGCATCAGAGTTCTGGAGACACTCAGTAAACACCCTCTGATCAGCCTCAAGGTGAAGGTAAATGGAGCTACTAAATGTTGGACTACTGGCTGAAAGTTTGACAGTATCTTCTTCCATCACAGTTTGTGAGGACAATCATTTGGTCAAACTCTCGTCGGTCAGCCTATTTTTATTGAATTGCTTCTTCAAATGACTCATATTTTTTGGTTTTGTTGTTTTTCCTGACCATGGTGGCCTAGTATTTTTTGTCTTTTCTGTAATCCCATCTGCAAACCCATGAACTCACCAATTGTCTTTCATTATCTTGGTGATAATATTTTATATCTGTCTATCCTCAAGAACCTTTAAACCATGATGGTCAAAACAGACACTAACTTGTCTGTGCAAATTCAGGATTCAAGGAGATCTCTGTGGCCGAATGGTATCATTCAGTTCTTCATATCACATGTTGTGTCTTCACCGTCATAGTCCCACAGACTGTGAACCCACTGTTTCTGCTTTCACCCAGAGGTTCCACATTTGTCCTGTTAATCTCCTCATCCTACTTCTGGTGGCTTTGCTCCTAATTTATTGTATGATATCAGTAACACTTCCGTTATATAGTGGCACACGATCATAGGTGGGGAATTTCAGGTATTTCGGTTTAAGATTCCATACAAGATTGAAGATTAGGTGTGAATAACATGATTAATGACGGCTTTTTGGATATGAAATAACTTCCTGTGTCAATGGTAAACTGATTGAGGGTGACATGTTCTCTTTCCACACTAAAATGACTCTTGAGTAAACATAGTAGTGTAGTTATCAAGAAAAGCTCTTCTTTTGTAGTGATTCTCAAAAGCCATTCCTATTGGAAAACTCATAATAATTTTTAAATTATCAAGGGTTTGGGAGGGAGGGTGGATGGGAAAGGGAGAGGAAAATATGAGGATCTGATATCAAAGGCCTAAGTTTAAAGAAAATGCTTTGAGAATGATGATGGCAACAAATGTACAAATATGCTCGACACAATGGATGAATGTATGGATTGTGATAAGAGTTGAAGAGTTGTATGACCCCCCCCAAAAAAAATTATATATGCCATGCCATTCCTATTTACAGAAAATATTGATGGGAGCCTTTTGGGACTGAATTCAATGAGATTGTTAGATTTAGCTGATCTCCCAACTTTTGAATATCTAATAATATTACCATAATCTAATGCAGAAAAGAAAATATGTATCTGACAATTTAAGTGTCCTAAGATTTGCTGTGTTTTATACATATATAAGTCTCTGAGAGTAGAGGATCACTGCCTTTATTACCAAACTCATTCTCAATCCTAAGCCACGTCTACCTCCTCAACCATCTTCCTCATCACTTTCTGTGGCCTGGGAAAACTGGACCTTGGGCTTGGTGAGTGGAGAAGTCATAGACAGACCCGTGTTCTCTGAGGAAACAGTCAACATTCTCATTCCAGACGAACTCTGTTTTAACTTCATTACAAAAGTACCATTACATGTAAATCTCCACATAGTCCATCAGATAGAGTCTCATAATATATTGCTTAGTTTATGTCGTACTCACTCTGAATAATACACCTAGGAATCACAGACTTTGTTCCCAAGAATATTTCGGTTTCTTCCTTTTCTTGGGGGAAGTTCTCAGAGGTGAGTCGCTCAGGGATTGAAACATGAATGTTTGGGAATGTTTTATCTACACATCTGGCTCATTGTCAACCAGTGCAGGTACAAGAGTTGAACCAGGACTTGTAAAATTCACAGACATTGAGACTCACCTGCTCTGTCTCTAGGTTCTTTGAAATCAGCTGTGGGTTGGTATGCTACGGAGTGGTGAGAGCACAGATTATAATCTAACTCTGTTGTCTTGAGTACATGTCACCAGTGACCCCTTTCATTGTCAAATTCATTTATCGCCTACCTCCATTGTTGCCCAGGCCATTACCATGTACGTATCACAATAAAGAGAAGTGGGGAAAAGTCAGTGTGATTCCAGGAGTGGAGTTGAAGAAAGGGGTCTGAGCTGCACTGCGCTCCATTTTCTACTTTTATGTGTGTTCTTTGTTTGCCTTAAACATGTTTTACATTGTTTTCTAGAACTGTTCTTTATTTTTCTATTATAATTGTTTCAAAAAATAAATGTTCATTTTATGTTTTTCTTTTTATTAGGTCACCTTCTTTGTGACCTTCCTTGCAATACTATTTATAACACATTTATTTACATTTTCCTTTAGATCTCTTAATATAATCATCACATTTAGTTAGAGTTTCATAAGTAAGTTTCTAGTATCCATCTCTGTGTCAAGTGTGAATCTCTTTTCGATGTTGTTATTAATTATGGCTCTTTTCTCATTCTTTTGAGCTACCCATCACTTTTTTTGGCTAGATGGATATGTTCAATAGGACCATCCATATCAGCATATTGTGTATATATGATGTTTTCCCTTGTGGAATGATGATGACCTAACTCCTGCTAGATTTTTGTCATCAAGGTTTATGAAAATATAGACAGTGCCACTGGACCCAAAGACTTTCTACCCAAAGGCCTGTGATCATCCTGCATTCAGCATCAGTGCATGCGTTTCCTGAGTCTGAACAGGGTTTCATAGATTGGTATCAGACTTCTGGGCTTGGACTGGACGGACTGGGATGCTTTCTTAATGTACAATTACCCTTTATATAAAACTCTGTCTTACATATATGAGTTTCTATAGATTTTGGTTCTCTAGTCTACCTGGACTAATACACACCCCACTCCCCACCATACAGCTCTGGGAGAAGATCTTTGGTATACCATAATGTACATGTTTCCCATTCATCAATTTGTATGAATACAGAGTCATCATGGATTCTGTGCTGATCAGAGTTTTTCAGGCAGCTATTTTAACAAGTAATAATATTGAGAGCAATTGTCTGTGAGTGGGTAAGAGTGGGAGACAGTGGATATGTGTGATGCTTTTCATGCACAGCATATACTGTCTTTGAAAGTATCAACTGTAATGTGCAACTGGTTGAGTCTGAAGGAGACTTGAAGGAGCATAAGTTGTCTTTGAGATTCTACTGTGCAATCTCTAGATTCACTTTTGCTAGTTCTTCCGTTTGCCAATTTAGCATCAGCCATGCTCCAGGCCTACAGTGGATGTTCTATATTAATACTGTTGCTATCACATATTAAACAGAGTCTGTGAAGGCTGGTGTACCATCTGCAGAGACATTGCCAAGCACACCCATATCAGCAAATGGACAGTCTGAAAGTCAATCACATGTCCATGTATTATGGTGGGGAAGACACACTGAGGGAAGTCATTGTGAGTACAAATACAAATCTCCCATGCAGGGAGAGAGCTGTGTTGCAAGGCTCTTTGAGGGCCTGAAGAGAAGGAAGGATTCTGACTCATGAGCATTTGGAGGGAGTTTCAAGTCTGGTTTCCTATTGTGATCCAGGGTTCTTCATCTCACAGTTTCCCACCAGGAATCTATATATGTTTTTTTATGATTCAGTGCCTACCCTTTGTATCTGTCCATTCAAAGTTGTGTTGTAAGAAAAGAAAACATTTTCATAAAGGGAAAAATTCAACCAACCAAAATGAGTTTGTTCCCTATGGAGTGGAAATGACTCTGCCAGGGTTTTCAGCATACACTTGGAGAAGGTCGGGGAATATCTTGCAGGCAGACTCAGTGGAGTGTCTGAGTATTGCTAAGTGTTCAGAACTCAACTAATGGCTGTAAAGTTGATGGATTGAAACTTGGTGACATTTATTCAAGTGTAATATATTGAAAAACTGTGTTTTTTACCCAATCCAAAATTCTATTGACATCCATCACTTTCCACTTATACTGATCCCAAAGGACAGACTAGAGCTGCTCCTATAAGCTTTCCAAGCCTGTACTTCCTTATGAGATGATTCTACCACACATTCCTCCCACAGAGGAGCTGGTGGGTCAGAATGATTCACTTTTCATTCAACCACTGGGCAAGTCACCACTGTGCTTACCAGTGTTGGTAGTTCTAATTTATCAGAACTACTTTTTTTAAACATTACACTTCATCAAATAATCATCATAGTTTAGAATTATTTACTTAATAAAGTCTTGCTATTTTTCTTCCTGAATCTTCCTCTAGATCGGGGGCCAGCAAATTTCATTTTTGAAAAAGGCCTGAAAACCACAGTTTATAATTCCATTGGTCACCTAGTCTTGAAGACAATTACTCAACCCTACAGGTTGAGTGTGAAAACAGCAGCAGGCAGTGGAGAAGGACATATCTGTGTGCTAACAGAATTTTATTCACACACACTGGTCCATGAGCCTGTTAGCAAAGCTCTACACTGAAGGTGTGTGTAAGTAACAGATGACTTTCTGTTTCTTTTCTAAAACAGTCTTATTGGAATTTCATGAAGCACATATGATGCAATTCAATAATTCAATCATATCAAGAAGAGGCATACATCTGTCTGTCTTCTCTGCAGTAGGAGCAGCTCGCCATCCACTGTACCTCATCTCCTAAACATTTTCGCCAGTCCAAATTCATCTCCACCCCTCCCCTGGTCAGGAGCACCTCCCAGCTGCTGAACCGACCACTGTCTGTGTTGGCACAGAAACAGCCCAGACACTGACAGATGAGTGCTTCAGCAGCTTGGCAGCCCCACGTTACCCGACCTAACTGATCCCTAGTTGCAGCTTCCAAACCAGCACCGTCTCAAGGGACACTGAAACAGCAGACAAGTTCATCAGGGCTGGGGCTGCCACAGTTGGAGTGATGTCTCTGGAGCCAGCATTGGAACTGGGTTTGGGAGCCTCATCTTGGTTATGCCAGGAACCCTTCTCTGAAGCAGCAACTCTTCTCCTACACCATCCTGAGCTTTACCTTCTCAGAGGCCTTGGGGCTTTTCTGCCTGACGGTGACCTTCCTCATGCTCTTTGCCATGTGAAGGAGTCGTCTTCACACACCACAGTTCTCTGTCCCATGCCTGTCTGCCCAATATGTTCCTTTCCCTGCACCTCCCCGGGCAGCCTGGGAAAAATAATTGCTTCAGGGTTTGACAGAGGGAAAGCAAATAAATATTGTATTAATAAATGTTTCCTTTTTTAAAAAGTGGGGGCCATATAAAAATCATCACAATCTATTGAAATTTTTTCTTCTTCTTTGTTCATATTTTTATTTTGGCAAAATATACACAACAAAACATTCTCCAATTCAACCACTATTATGCGTATAATTGTCTTTGATTATACTCTTCATGTTTACAACCATTATTGATATCCTTTGCAAAATTATCCCACCACCATTAATATAAACTGAATTTCCCCTAAGCAACAACCCATTCTCCTTCACCCATGGTAACCATTGGTCAAGCTTTCTTTCTTTTTTTATGTAGTTTTTCAAAATATATGTATATAATATTCACATATCATATACTTACATAATTAATTTTTGAAGTGTTCTAAAATATATATGTACATATAAACATATATCATAACAAATTATTATGTTCCCTCCCCCTCTCACATTCATTGTTTGTTCCCAAAATTTTCTCACCCTTCCTACTCCTCTGCTCCCTAAGGGTCCAACAGACCATTGCATCAGTTATTGTCTCTATGGATCCGTGCCTTCTGTGCTTTACAAATTTGGAAACCCAATAAAAAAACAAGGTAAAACAACAAAAAGAAAATAATAATAATGATAGAAAGATAAAAATGAAAATACATAGTAAGAAAGGAAAGACCACCCTCAATATTTTAAAATTCAGCACAAAAAAAATCTGTCATGAAACAAGTGTGAAATATTTGACCTTAGAGCAAATTCAGGTGGGATCGCGAGGTAGGTCTTCTGATCAAGTATCATATTTTGTATGGTCCAATCCACCATGATCAAGGTAACAATTATCTCTCTCTGATAGTAAAACTTTTCAAGGGGATCTTCCAGAGGTATAATATGACTAGATATTCTTGAGGTGGATTTTGCATTCTCACTGTTCACCTACCCTTAGACAAATTGGATGTTCATAATTTGAGCTCTGGGGCTTTTTCCTTCATCACATATGAATTTAATTGTCACTATCTATGGATCGCACATGCTGCTGTGCTTCTTCATTGTGGACTTCCTTGACAACTCACTTAAATGGCTGCTTGTTTGAAGACAAGCATTTAAGACCCCAGATAATTGATAGCCTGGAAGCATCTGTGTTCTTCACCACACATTGCTGTAATGCCCTTATCTTCATGTTAAGATCCTGTACCCAGAATATGATCACCTAGAGGATAGATATAGCTAAATCTTGTCACAAACCATTGGCACATCTACCTAGTACATGGAAAGTGAACATGTGAAACTCCACACCTGTATTAGTCTGGGTAGACCAGAGAAACAAATTCATAGACAATCATATGTGAATAATAGAGAACTTTATATCAAAGAGCAATTGTGCATTAAAAAAGCTTACCAGCCCAGTCCAGTTCAAGTTCCTAAGTCCGATATTAACTCATATATCCGATACCAGTCTATAAATATCTCTCCAGACTCATGCAATATATGCCATGACACTGAATGCAGGAAGATCACAGGCCATTGGGTGGAAAGTCTTGTGGATCCAGTGGAGGTGGAAACATCTCAATGCTGTCAGGGGTCTCCACGTGGCTCCTTCAGCTCCAGGACTCTAGTGTAGCACCACGTGTCTTCTGCACAGGAACGTCTCCCAGGGTGTGAGTCTGTGTCCTGCCTCCAGCGAGCTTTTTATCTCTCAGCGCCACCAAATGAGGTCTTCAAACTGCACCCTGATGACAGGCTAAACTCCATCCCTTCACTGTTAAGTCTAAAATTGACAACAGATATGCAAATACCACAGAAACCATGGAGGCGGATGAAGAGGAGGACAGGAAAAGGGAACTAGGTACCTTCTCTAATTGTTTTGTACTCTAATTTTATTTGTATCTTTATGCTATTATTTTTCTTTCTGTTTAATTTTATTTTTGTTTTAATTATTTTTGTTATTATATCCCTGTTTGGAAGCAAAGAATAAGTGCATGCATAGAGACAATAACTGAGGCAATGATTTACTTGGAAGAGGAAGCGGAATGGGGAGTGGTCAGTGGATCTGGGAGGCAGGAGGGAGCATTAGAGCTCATTGCGACGCTGGATATACAATTCTTTATTAGAAGTGTTTTAAGTATGGAAAGGTGAATGTTATATCAGGAACATTACTGAACGAAAAGAAAAGAAAGAAAGAAACCAGACTTGATGTATGGTTACCATGCGTGAAGGAGGAAGAATTATTGCTCGGGGGGAAGTGAATTCATTTTAATGGTGGTGGAGTAATATACAGGGGGTAAAAATAATGGTTGTAAATCATGAAGAGAATAGTCCATGGCACTGAATTACACAAGTAGAAGTTGTTGAATTGGTGAAAGTTTTGTTGTGTACATTTTTGCAAATATGTGAAACATATTACATGAATAATGATTATGGGGAGAGAAATTGTTCTACAATCAACTATGGTAAAGTTAGTACAACTCTTCTTGATATGGTTGAAGTACTGAATTGTATGATAAATGGGAAAGTGCCAATAAAAGTGTTTTGTTTTTAAGAGAAGTGGATAGTCAGAAATGCTCATCATTTTACCTCCCCCTTTAACCTAACAGCCTGCATATATCATGGACTACCCTTGTCCTAAAGGTAGAACTGGGCTGCCCAGAGAGAAAGTGGAACATTCCAAGGAAAATGGCATCTCTAGGAATTCCCTTCATTGTGGCTCACACCTCAGGCCAACTGCCTGAATTTCTACAAATCTACCCATGGTTTTCAGGAAGGACTTGTTTGTCCACAGTCAGTGCAAATGATGAAGGGTAGAGATTGACCTCGCAAAACACAGGTCAGGAAAATCCCCTCTAGTAGCCCTTACTCAGCTGCTCCTGCTCAGAGCCATCCTCCTTCTGTTTCCACAAGCACAGCACACGTGGATCACCTGCAGTAAAATATGGTAACAGAGCTCCAAGTCACACATGAAGGTCAGGCATCTTGAGGCTTCATCCTTACCATGTTGATCAGAGATGCCAGTGGAGGTGACACCTTTCTGGATTCTTCTTGGTGACATGAATGTCCTACCCTGTGAGCTCCTTCAATGTCAAACACAGTGCTTTTCATCTTAGAATGGTTTTCAATTGGATTTCCCCTATTCCTAGGTGTGATAGTGCAGGTAGAGCTGCTACAGACCAGTCATGGGTTGGGAAAGCTAAGTACTATGTTTCAGAGTGCTATGTCTAACTTACAGGTCTGCAGATATCAAGTTTCTAGAATTATCAAGCTCTGGGAAATAAAACCTGTGTTAGGTGGCAAAGAAGTATAGTGATGAGAGCCTTAGCAACAGCCCAGTCTTCATATATTAATGCACTGCAACCATGATAGCTCAATGAGCTGTGTGTGTGTGTGTGTGTGTGTTTTTAACTGAACAATCTGAAACCTGGGGATACTGACATATAAAATGTAGGATATGTACAAGGAGTCACAATGAAGGCTAAAGGGTCAAACATTTGAAGCATCAAGACACTAATTGGGCAGCAGAAGGAGCTCAGAGCACATGACACAGTTTTTGCCACAGGAGCAGGTGCAGTGTTTATTTCCTCTATGTCTGGAGTTTCTCAATTCAGCGAAGTAGAGAACCTATTCAGGGACACTTCAGCAACTACGGTTCTCAGGTCTCTTATTTCTCTGAAGGGAAGATCCTAAAAATTAAAAGCCCGGATCTTCCTGAGAAGACAGGACAGAAAGAAAGTACACTTGGTATAAGTTGAAATCAATCCCACAAGGACCGGTAGTCTCTCTAGGCCATTAAATTCTGACCTCCATGTGCTTCTCTCAACAAATTCAGTTTCTCTCCATCCTTATTCTTTTCCCCAAATGACAGTAGGTTGAAACTGTATGTGTGTGCATCCCAAACCAAATACCTCTTGTGAAGAGAAAACAAAACAAAATCTGATTTCTGAAATAATTGACAGTTGTATATTATTTTGAAACTTGGATAAACTGACATTTTGAGATCTTTAATAAAGCACCAAAGTGTCTCATAGTCAGTAGAAATTATATAATGGGGCTGGCCCTAATCCCAACTATGTGGACTCCCCCTCACCCCCAAAAAAGGCACTTCAGAGGACAGCACAAAACCTAAGCTTGGGGAGAGGAGTATGTCTGAGTAGAGCACACAGGAGAAACAAAGAGGGTAGGAGAGTAAGTACAACAAATCCTGACTCATCAATCCCCGAGGATGATATTCCTGCTCAGAGCAGACAATGCACAGAGAGGATTATAGAATCGGTCCCACCACAAGACACGATGTCCCTCACTGAACCATATCGCTATGGGGGACAACACTGGAGACTCTGTGTGGGTATTGTGTCTGATCTAACCCCATCACATTGGAGCAAAACACTAAGGGCATGCAAAAGCAAGGGGAATAAAGCAATGAAGTCCCCAGAGAATACCAAAATTAAATTTGGGGGACAGAGTGTGGCACGGCACCACTTCAGACTCACCTGGAAAAGACTCTGAAATGTCAAAACTCAGACCTGGGACTATTTATAGACTTTCCTTTTTTGTCATTGGCTTTCTTTTTGTTGATATTATTTCTGTGTTGTTTTTTTTTTTTGGTTGGGTTTGTCTTCCTTTATTGTTTGTTCCGCTTTGCTTTGTTTTTTGTGCTTAATAATGTCTCTGCATGTCTATCTAGATGGGAGACAGAATAAACAATTCAGAGAAGCAAAACCAGGACTGATGGTTCCAGAGGGACACGTAGAAGGGGATGTGGAAGAAAAGAAGAGAGGGTCGGTCAACCAACCCAGGGACAAGTGAATAACAAATGAACTAAAATCAATGGAGAGAAGGCATAGGAAGCCTAGTGGGGATAAATCAAGGGCAAAGTAAGAGCGAGGAATTACTGAAACCCAAATGAAGGCCAAACATGGTAGTGGGATAAGGGGAAAGTAAACGGAAATAGAGGAAATAACTAGGAGTCCAAGGGCATTTATAGAGGTCTAAATATATGCATGTACCTATGTAAATATATTTATATGTAATGGTAGGGAAATTGATCTATGCTCTCATATTTCTATGTAAGGTATTAAGGTTGCAGATGGACACTAGGCCTCAACTCAAGTACTCCTGAAATGCAAGAACATTTTGTTCTAATAACCCAGCAGTCAGTCATGCTTACCTTCCCCACAGGATGGTGTAAGACAAATTGGCTGCATAAGCAAATGTGGTGAAGAAATCTGATGGTGTTTGGCTATCAAAAGATGTGGTGTCTAGGGTCCTAAAGGCTTGAAGATAAACAAGCAGCCACCTTGTTGAGAAGCAACAAAGCCCACTTGGAAGAAGCACACCAGTCTATTTGATCATGAGGTGTCCATGGGATCAGGTATCAGGCAACAAAACCCAGAACAAACAAATCATATGAATGTGAATGAAGAAGAGCATGCAGTGGAGACCCAAAGCCCATCTGTAGACACTCCCCTTATAGAAGTGTCACAAGACATCCCCTTATAGACATCCCCTTATGGAAGGGTCACAAGAAAGAGATGAGCCAGTCAGGGTGTATAATAGCATCGATGAAACATACAACTTTCAGCCTGTGCAATCAGGAGGTGTCGAAGGGATCAGGTATCAGGCATCATCAAAACAAAAAATCTTACCATAGTGAATGAGGCGGGGAGTGCAGAGTGGAGACCCAAAGCCCATTTGTAGGCCACTGGACATCCCGTTACATAAGGGTTTCAGGGAGGAGACGAGCCAGTCAGGGTGTGATGTAGCAACGATGAAAAATACAGCTTTCCTCTAGTTCCTAAATGCTTCCTTCCCCGCACTATCATGATCCCAATTATACCTTGCAAATCTGGCTAGACCAGGGGATATACACTAATACAGATAGGAACTAGAAACATAGGGAATCCAGGACCAGTGGTGTGAGTGGCGATACTGAGAGGGTAGCAGGAGGGTGGGTTGGAAAGAGGGAACTTATTACAAGGATCTACATTTGACCTCCTCCCTGGGGGACAGACAACAGAAAAGTGGGTGAAGGGAGACATCAGAAAGGGCAAGATATGACAAAATAATAATTTATAAATTATCAAGGGTTCATGAGGGAGTGGGGAGTGGGGAGTGGGGAGGGAAGGTAAAAATGATGAACTGATGACAGGGGCTTAAGTGGACAGCAAATGTTTTGAGAATGGTCAGGGCAATGAAGGTCCAAATGTGCTTTACATAATTGATGTACGTATGGATTGTGATAAGAGTTGTATGAGCCCCAATAAAATGATTTTAAAAAAGAAACATACAACTTTTCTCTAGTTCTTTAATGCTTCCTAGCCCCCACTAGCATGACCTCAATTCTACCTTAGAAATCTGACTAGACCAGAACATGTACACTGACACAGATACGATCTCACAACACAGGGAATCCAGGATGGATAAACCCCTCAGGACCAATAATTAGAATAGAGATACCAGGAGTGTAATGGGTAATGTACCAGTGGGAGTTGAAATGAGAAATCGATCACATGGATCGACATATAATCCCCTACCAGGGGGACAAACAACAGAAAAGTGGATGAAGGGAGACAGCAAACAATATGAGATATGAAAATAATAATTTATAATTTATCAAGCGTTCATGAGGGAGGAATGGTGGGAGAGGGAGGGGAAAAATGAAGAACTGATATCAAGGGCTCAAGTAGAAAGAAAACACTTTGAAAATGATGATGTCAGCATATGTACAAATGTGCTTGACACAATGGATCAATGTATGATTGGGATAAGACCCCCAATAAAATTATTTAATAAAGAGAAAGCATTAGTTTATAAAAACATAATTCCTAGATTTGAAGAGGACAATCAACTCATAACATGGGAGATTCCCTTCTAATTTTTGGAAGATGCCCTGGAAATGTCCTCATGTGCTATGCAAATTTACAAACAGCTTGGGATTCTCTGGAGAATGCAGAGACCTTCCGCAGATATAGAACTTCTAAGGTTAACTTGGTACCTTAACATTCTTATTTTCAAAGGCCATGTGAAGGGAAGCAGCTTGAATCTAGGCAAGACATACCTGCAGGGAATGATAGAGACTTGGGAGCCACTGTCATATCCAGCTCAAGGCAACAATTAAGGGCAGTTCTAGCAGGGACTGGGGAGGGTTTTCCTTTTAGCATATGAATTTCGTTTTCCAAAAGATAATTTAAAACAGAATTAGACAAGGGATGCTTTTTTCAGATGAAATACATATTTCTACAGGGAATATTTCACTGCATCAATAAAAGAATGAGCACTACACTTGTTTTCCATGAACTGGACAAGAACAATTCAGTCTCTGGTAAGAAGCAAAACAGTTTATTAAAGGGGACAGAAAGGAGAAAAAGAACCTGCGCAGGGACCAGCTCTCGGAGAGAGTGGTGCCGATTGCTCACAGACTCGGGTTTTTATAGGGTGGAGTAGACAAGTGGGCTTTGCAGTTGTGCAAGCAAGCAAGCAAGAACAGAAGCAGACCCTGCAGTTAGCCTTTAGCTGAACTTTCTGGGAACTTTATCTGTAAGTTTCTGATGACAATGTACTGAACATTCCAGGAACTTATCTGTAAGTGTCTGGTCATTACATCCTCTAGACCCCTTGTGTTTAAACAAATGATACTAAGTTTTGATTTTCCAAGCATTTGAGTCATTTACGGGAACTACCCCAACCCCCTTCTTGTATGACTTTTAAATACAAAATGGTTCTGCTGAGGCTATGTCCCACACACTTAAAGGGGTGGGGAGGAGGGGGAACGTTTCTAGGAAGTGTCTCTAACTGTAGGTGGACATTTCCATTAAATCAATTCTGTCTCATAGCAACCTTATAGAACAGAGTAGGACTGCTCTTAGAGGCTTCTGAGTCTGTAAACCTTCATGGGAGTGGAGAGTATTATCTTTCTCCTGCAGAATCATTGGTGATTTAGAATGACTGACCTTGCATTTAGCTGCCCACTGCATAACGTACCCCACACGCAGGGCTCTCCAAGATATCTAGAACATTCTTATCTAATCTTGGAGGGAATCTCTTAGAAGTCATTCAATATCACTTAGGGCTACATAGACAGAAGGTATGCAAGCAGATCCCTCCCCTGCTGATGAAAACCATCCAAGTCCCAACTCTGAAGCTCTTGGAGAGGTGCTCCACCTCTGGAATTCCCAGGTGCCCCCACTCAAGACTGAACAAATCAAGTCACCATGGAACCCGTATTGAGCTCAATTTTCCTTTTTGGAATTCAAAAGGTGCTTTGATGGAGATCATGTGTGTATGAGGGGGTGTGAGTGAGAGGCAGTGAATATATTATGATTTTCATGATCAGGATGTCTGTGTGTTTGCAGGTGTCCAGTGTGAGGTGGAGATATGGAATCTGAGGGAGACTTGAGGCAGCCTGAGGCTTCTCTGAGACGTCTCTGAGACTCTCCCCTGCAGTCTCTGCATTCACAATCTGTAGCTGTGATATGCACTGGGTTTGCCTAGCTCCAGAGAAGGGGCGGCAGTGGGTTGCATTACTTCTGTTGGTATGACATGCCAATTCACCATCTCCAGAGACAATGGTAAGAACATACTATAACTTCACATAGACATCCTGAAATGTGAGGATACAGCTGTGTATTACTGTGCAAAAGATGCGCCGTGTGGTAGTTAAATAATGTGGTGTAAATTTGGGACTTCAGAGGATAAAGAAGGGAGGGTTGGAGTCAGTCTTTCAATTGGATCATAGACAATTATAGCACTTTGTGGGCATGGTCTTCTCCTGACAATTCTGGGAAATCTGGTATTCCTTCTTGGAGGTAGAAGACACTCTCTACTCCCTGGGAGACACCCCACTGACAAGGCTGACTCCCTATGAGACATCCTTGAGGAGAAGCCACATGGACCTACCCCGATGCAGACTTGGGTGCTAGAGAAGGCATAGAGAGACCCCTGTCAGTGCTGAGAAGCTTACAATGCCACTGGATCCAAAGACTTTCTACCCAGTGGCCCGTAATCATCTTGCATTTGGCATCTTTGCATGTATTTCATGAGTCTAAAGAGGACTTTATAGATCAGTATAGGGCATATGGGCTAATACTAGACTTATGGGCTTGGACCTGACAGGTTTGGATGCTTTCATAATGTACAATTGCCCTTTATATAAAATTCTCTCTTATACACATATGTGTGTGTCTATGGATTTGTTTCTCTAGTCTACCCAGACCAACACACACAGTGAGGGGAAATCAGAGTTAAGCCAGACAAGAACGCCCCTAGTGGAAGAGGTTATGTAGTAGGTCGTCTCTCAGGATCCACAGAGCACAAGACTCAGACCAAGGAGGAGGTGCAGATGGAGCTTCACCACTGACTTCGTGTTGTGTCTGGGGATTCTTTTCCCTCTCAGTATCTCTCAAAGAATCTGTGCATCTCACTTCTTTCTGAAACACACATCCAATCTCCCTGTGATGATAGGATGATTTTGAACTTGGTTTCTGTTCTGTTTTTCCCTTTAATTCCCTCCAAATGTCCCATATTAACTGGTAATTCCTACATCTAAGATGAATTCGCTTCACATCATGTGCTTCCTAAAACACTTTACCCGTGCTCTCAATACCCTTCTTGTATTCCCCACTACCCCGGGATAACAGTCCCTGCTGTATAAAGGATCTCACTTTATTTAAATTTATATTTTTTTCAGACAAAATACTATAAAAACTTATCACCAGTAGACCGATCCTAGATCAAGTCACCTGTCTCCACTCATCCAGTGGTTTTCTTCTCTGAATTCATTCATTTTATTAATTCACAGCTCCTGTCTGCCCTTGTCCACCACAGACTAATTTGATAATCAGTTTTTTCTTCAAATGTTGTTTGTTTGTTTGATTTAGTAGTTGTGAATATTGATACAAGAATGAGGAAAGAGAAGCAAGATACCTTTTAGTCTTAGTCTCAATGTGCATCCACAGATCTTACCTTCCTCTTTGCCCTGTGTCTCCTTGTCCCTGGGTTGTACATGTTCAGGGCACCGACAGGGTCCCTTCAAGTTCTGTGGGTGACTATGCCTCCACATATTATTGTGATCAGAATATCCTTCTCTAGAGACATGCCCAGGGACTGATTTTCTCTCAATTGGCACTGTGGCTGCTGTAGTTATGATCGTGTATTTCTGAGTCAGACACACAGAGGGAAAGGCTGTGGGAACCCAGACACAAACACCCATGCAGGGAGAGGGTGGAGCTCAGGGGTCACTCAAAGCCCACAGATAACAGGGGCCCTCAGGGGAGAAATGCAGAGGAACCTAAGAAGTATTAAGTTAAATAAGGTACCTATTTCCTCTGTGTCTTCCCCACACCTCCACATTCTTGTAGCTCAGAATGTGTGTTCTTGTATGCACTTTTGTCTGTATTTTTGTGTGTGCTAATACACCTGAACTGCTCTTTGCCTTAATGTGCTATACTATGTGATAGAACTTGTAGTCTTCTCTGCATTTTATTATTATTATTATAGTATATTTTAGTGTGTGTCTTTGTGTTTTTCTTTCCTATGTAAATGCATGTGTATTTATTAATATGAGTGAGTATTGTATGGAAGTTTGTTAGTTCTAGTAGATGTGCTAATTTGTTCAGAGTATGCATATGTATGTTAATAAGACTGTCAGAATACAAATGTCATTATGTGATTTTCCTGCTAGTGTGTATGATTATGTATTTGATAAAATGTATGCATTAATATGTATATGTTTTACTACAGGTATTGTATTCACTCAAATAGGTAGATTCTGGAAAAGACAGATAGGCACAGGGGCTACAACCTTAGGCCCAAATATAAGAACAATTGTGAGACTGCCTCAGGACTGGGTGGTGTTTCATTCTGTTGTTGTATTTAGGATCTCTAGAAGTCATAACTGACTCATCAGCTAACATCAATATTTTATCCTATGTGTTCCCTGGGGACATTAATAAAGAAAGGGCCTTGGTGTTTTACAATTGATTTTACATTTCAGAGTGGAAATCTAAGGCTACAATAATCTGTTTGATAGTTCTGCATTCAAGATTTATTTTATATATATATTTAAGAATCACCCTGTAAATTGGCACATGTAATGTACAGCTCAAACATAAGCCACAGTTAATTATCGCCGTGGGTACATACCTGTGTGCCCCACACAATGGAACAGAGTCCTCATCTCTGTTTGACCACTCTACACACTCTCTCCCAATCCTGATTCCCAGGGAGATCAGCCAGGTCTTCACTTGGTAAGAACTTTAAGCAAACTGAAACTAGGGTGGTCTCACCACAACATATTTTCCAACATCTAAATCATGGCCCTTATATGGATGACATGGATGAGCACCACTCAGGAAACCCCTTGAGTGTCTCCTCTGATCCTCCATTTGTTAACTTGTGAGCAAAAAGTGAATGTAAGCAAGGATAGAAACAATAACTAAACCACTATTTTGTTGAAACTGAAATGTGTGCGCTGGCGGTGTTGACAGACCTGTCAAGTCCAGTATTACAGACTATGGCCATGGAAACTACAAACACTCATGACCTCTTTTGCTCTGACCTCGGATGCATTATCAGCAACATACCAACAGTTGTGTATGTCATTCTAGGTATCCTGTTCCCAGGTGATAGCAAGATTTAGGTTTTTTTTTTTATATATCACAGTCAACTATTTCTGAAATCAATTATCTGAGGTTCCACCTAATGAAAGTAGAAAAACATGATTCTGCCATATAATAGGTCAGTAAGGGAAATACCATGAATAAAGGCACACTCAAATAAATAAATAGGAGGAATACAATAAGTAAGTCATTTAAAGGAAAACTATTCATGAAGATGAGGTAAAGTGATAACTATCTACATTTCTTTACCATAACAAAAGAAGGAGAACCGGAATCTCATGATCAAAAACCAGAGAGGAGACACCATTGTGCATGCTTTCTGGACATGTTTTTTTTTTTAATAATTTTATTAGGAGCTCAACAACTCTTATCACAATCCATTCATGAATCAATTGTGTAAAGCAAATTTGAATATTCATTGCCCTCATCATTCTCAAAACATTTGCTCTTCACTTAAGCCCCTGGCATCAGGTACTCATTTCCCCCCTCCCTCCCCACTCTCCACTCACTCATAAACCCTTGATAATTTATAAATTATTATTTTGTCATATCTTACACTGTCCAACGAGTCTCTTTACCCAATTTTTAGCTGTCTGTCCCCGTGGGAGGTTATATGTAGATCCTCATAATCGGTTCCCTCTGTCCACTCCACCCTTCCTCTGCCCTCCTGGTATCACCACTTGTCTTGAAGGGATCATCTGTCAGGGATGCCCTGTGTTTCCAGTTCCTATCTGTACCAGTGTACATGCTCTGGTCTAGCCAGATTTGTAAGGGAGAATAGGGATAATGATAATGGGGGTTGGGGGAGGAAGCACTTAGGAACTAAAGGAAAGTTGTGTTTCATCGTTGCCACACTGCACCCTGACTGGCTAGTCACCTCCCCATCGCCCTTCCTTGAGGGTATGTCCAATTGCCTACAGATGGGCTTGGGGGTCTCTGCTCCGCACTCCTCATTCACAGTGATATGATTTTTTGTTCTGATGATGCCTGATACCTGATACTTTCAACACCTTGTGATTGCACAGGCTGGTGTGCTTCTTCCATGGGGTTTTTTTGTTTGTTCTGAGCTAGATGGCCTCTTATTTACTTTCAAGCCTTTAAGACCGCAGATGCTATATGTTTTGATAGCCGGGCACCATCAGCTTTCTTTGCTACATTTGCTTATTCACCCGCTATGTCTTCAGCGATTGTATCAGGGAGGTGAGCACACAGTGATACGATTTTTTGTTCTTTGATGCCTGATAACTGATCCCTTCGAAACCTCGTGATCACGCAGGCTGGTATGCTTTTTCTATGTGGATATTGTTGCTTCTGAGCTAGATGGCTTCTTGTTTACTTTCAAGTCTTTAAAACCCCAGATGCTATATCTTTTGATAGCCGGCACCATTAGCTTTCTTCACGACATTTGCTTATGCACCAGCTTTGTCTTCAGTGATTGTGTCGGGAAGGTAAGCATAATGGAATGCCAGTTTAATAGACTAAGTATTCTTGCATTGAGGGAGTGCTTGTGTGGAGGTCCAATGCTGGACATGTTTTATGAACAACTGCATGTCTACAGTTCTAAAATATCAATGAAATATCAAATTCCTTGGAAGGTAAGAAAAACAATAATATTCCCAAAAAAGAAATAGATAATACAGTCTTCCATTGTCATCATGTGTATTCACACCTTAAGAGGGACAAGAGAGGATACATTGTGAGCTGCAATATCACAAAGGTTGTTGTGTATGTAATGTCAAGTTTATAAGGTGAAAACTACTTTCTAAAAATATTGATAATATGTAAAAAATAAAGCAATGCTTCATAAAAAACCTGTTTAAGAGCTCTGTTTCCATTGAGAGTGCTTGTACTTCTCTGAGTCTGAGGGAGAACTCTTACCCATATTCTCTACTTGTCAGCTTCTAAATATCAGGGGACATGCAAATGCAGTTCTCTGCTTGCTGATAAACCTGCCACAACCCCTGATGTAGGAGGTCTCGGAGGACGGTTCCAGTCTCTGGGGTCTCTGCTGTTTCCATTTATGCCCAGGAGATATTTCACAAGACACATAATGAACTTTGTACCAACCTTGGTTTTCATTTTGGCCATTTTACATGGTAATTGCTGTAGACCTTACTGTGTGTGCAATTGTGAGTGCCTTTGTTTATGTCTGTGTCATCTTATCACAGTGTCTCTGTGTTTGCAGGTGTCCAGTGTGAGGTGAAGCTGGTGGAGTCTGGAGGAGATCTGAGAAAGCCTGGGGGGTCTCTGAGACTCTTCTGTGCTGTCTCAGGATTCATCTTCAGTCAGTACTGGATGAGCTGGGTCCGCCAGCCTCCAGGAAAGGGCCTGCAATGGGTTTCATAGATTAGTAATTCTGGTGGTACTACATATTACACAGTCTCCGTAAAGGGACGATTCACCGTCGCCAGAGACAATTCCAAGAACACACTTTATCTTCAAATGGACCGGCTGAAAGCCGAGGACACTGCGATGTATTACTGTGCAAGACACACAGTGAGAGGAAGTCAGTGACAGCCCAGACACCAACCTCCCCTGTAGGGAGGAGACTCCAGGAGGTGCGTGGGACCCACAGAGCACAGGACTCAGCCCCAGGAGCAGGTGTATCTGGAGCTTCAAGGCTGGTTTCCTGTTGTGATCTGCAAATTCTTCTACATCTCATCGTTACCCTAGGGAATCACTCTAACTTAAATATAATAATTCTGTGCCTACTTTTTATATTGGTTAATTCAACTGTTATATTATAACAGGAGAATATAATCTGTCCTAAAGCAACAAACAGCCTGTGTCTTAAGCACAAGAAATGTCTCGGTCAGGTGGCCATGCATCAGAGTTCTGATGACACTCAGTAAACACTCTCCGATCAGACACACGGTGAAGGTAAAGGTAAATACTAAGTATTGGATGACTGGCTGAATGTTTGACAGTATATTCTTCCAACACAATATATGAGGACAATATTTGGTCAAAATCTTGTAAGTCAGCCTATTTTTATACAATTGCTTATTTTTGTTGTTTAATATGCTTGTTTTTCCTAACCATGGTGGCCTGTTTTTTTGGTCTTTTCTGTAATCCCATCTGCAAACCCATAAGCACATCAATTGTTTTTTACTACCTTGGTGCTAATATTTAGTGTCTGTCTATCCTTCAGAACCTTCAGCCCATTATGGCCAAGACAGACACTAATTTCTCTGTGCAAATTCAGGATTCAGGGAGATCTTTGTGACCGAATGGCATCATTCAGTTCTTCATGTCACATGTTGTATCTTCACCTTCACTGTCCCACCGAATATGAGCCACTGTTTCTGCTTTCACCCAGAGTTCCACATCTGTCCTGTTAATCTCCTTCAGGTGGCTTTGCTCCTAACTTATTGAAGCATATCAGTAACATTCCCATTATCTAGTGATACACACCCTTAGGTGATCAATTTCAAAAATACCTTATTATAAGATTTGGTATAAAATGTAAGATTAGGTGTCAATCACATTATTAATAATAATTTTGAAGCAAAAGGAAGAATAGGAGTGGCAAGGGGGAACTGATACAATGATGACTGTATAGACCCACACAAGGGAACAAATGAAAGAATTGTAGGAGAATGGATACATTGGATGGTGTAAGATATGGCAAAATAATAATATATAATATATTAAGTATCCATGGGAATTGTAGGGTGGGGTAGGAAAGGGATAAAGGAAAGCTGATATCAAAGAGTTCAAAAGGAAAGAAAATGCATTGAAAATGATGACTTCAATTGTACAGTTTTGCCTGGTTTAGTAGAAGTATGGATTATAATAATATCTGTAAGAGCTCCTAATAGTAGTTAAAATAATTAAATAAATGTCTACTGGTGTCAAAGGTAAATTGCTAAACATGACATACACTCTTTCCACACTAGAATGACTCTGAGAGGACATAGCAGTGTAGTTGTTGAAGAAAAGCTCTTCCGTTTTAGTAACTCACAAAAGCCATTCCTATTTACAGCACACATTTAATTGGGGCCACTTTAGGCTGAATTCAGTGAGATTGCTAGATTTAGCTGATCTCCAAACTTTTTAATATCTAATAATGTTATTATAACACAAAAAAGAAAATGTGTATCTGACCATTTATATGTCCTTGGATTTGTTGTGTCTTACAAATATATAAGTCCCTGAGAGTAGAGAACCACTACCTGTATTCCTAGTCATTCTCAATCCTAAGCCACATCTACTTCTCAACCATAGTCCTCATCACTTTCTGTAGCCTGGAAATGCTGGTCCTGGTGAGTGAGAAACAGGGACAGGCTGAGTTCTCTGCGGAAACAGTCAACATTCTCATCCCAGATGAACCCCTTTTAAACTTTATTAAAGGGACAACTCACATGCAAATCTCCACATAGTCAATCAGATAGAGTCTCATGATACATTAATTTAGGATGTACTCACTCTTGGTAATGCACCTGAGTATCATGGACCTTGTTCCCAAGAATATTTTGGTTTCTTCCTCTTCTTGGGGTCAGCTCTCAGAGGTGAGAAGCTCAGGAATTGAAACATGAAAGTTTGGGGGTGCTTTATATGCATACCTGGCTCACTTGCTCCAGGTGCAGCTGCAGGGCTAGAACCAGGCTTGTAAATCCCACAGACGTTGTGCCTCACCTCTTCTGTCTCAAGATTCTCTTAAATCAGCTGTGGGTTGGTGTGCTATGGAGTGGTGAGAGCACAGACTACACTCTTACACTGATGTCTTCAGTGCACATCCCCAGTGACCCCTTTCATAGTCAAGTTTATTGAACGCTGAGCTTCATTGCTGCACATGCCATTTGACTATGTATCACTGTGAAAGGAGTCAGGGAGAAGACGGTGTGATTCCTGAAATCCAGTAGAAAGAAGGAGTCTGATCTGCACAATCCTCCATTATGTTATCTTCTGCGTATGCTTTGTTTTCCTTAAACATATTTTGCATTATTGTGTAGAAGTGTCCTTTATTTTTGTATTATAATTGTCTCCAAAAATAAATTCTCACTTTATGATTTTCTTTTTATTAGGGTGTCTTCATTGTGACTTTGTTCACCATACTATTTATAACACATTTGGATACATTTGCTTTTAGATTTCTTAACGTAATCATATTTAGAGTTTCATATTTACCTTTATAGTACCCATCTCTGTGTCAAGGGTGAATCTCATGTTGACATTGTTTCAATTATGACCCTTTTCCTATTCTTTTGTATTATCCATTACTTTTTGTGGATATATGGGCATGTTAAAAATGACCGTACATATCAGCATATTGTGTTATGTATGATGCTTTCACTTGCAAACTGACGATGACCCAACTCCTGTTAGACTTATTTCCAATATTTGTGACTATATAGTCAGGGCTCCATTTGTAATTAATTATATGCAATGTCCATCACAGATAAAATTAGTCTTTACTAAAAATCCCAAAGATATCAGATTCCTCTATAAAATATCATTGTTTACTTTATGTTTAGGTCTCTCTTCCCTTGAGAAAATCTTGACTATAACTTCTCTGATGCACTTGGTATTATTTTTACTAGATGATGGTCACGTGGTGGCAGGGTTTGGGCAATGGGGCATTTCTCTGGTCTTTTGACTGACCCTCTGTGAGAGGCAGGCATCTTGAACTGGGACCCGAAAAGGTTCTGGGCTAGCAGCTATGCCTGGTCTTTCCCAAGGAACAGAGCATCTTTTCCTCCATGTTGCTGCAGAAGATTTTCACCAGTACCTTCAGCTTAAACTTTTTATGTTATATCTCCTCAAATTGAAGAGTTTATGCCTAAACAAAGCAAAGAGCATTGGTTCTGGACATGGTTTCAGACTTGTTCTGCATTTGTAGAGGTTTAGGAATGTATACCGAGCCTTTCAGTCATTTTGTGTTGCTTAGAGGCAGGAGAGGGAGGTCAGGTTGCATTTGAGCAGTGCTTACTCTCGTCCTACCATAGCCACTCAAGGGAAGAGAAGGAAATCTATTTTTATTATTGACATCTTAAGGGAATGTTCTGCTATAAAACAAGTATTATCTTAAGTCTGTGCTCCTGGCAAATCCTATTCTCTTTAACCCAAGAAACTTCAAACTACTGATGAAATGTTTCCGCCTAACCTTTCTAAAGTTTAATTGTCGTCCAAGACGTCTACTCCAGTAAAGGGAAGACCTCGGGCTGTTACCTTCCTAATGGCAACTCTCTCTTTCTCAGAATATGATCTTTGTTGTTGTTGTTTTTAATGCTACTAAGTTCACCATTGTTTTGAAGAAAATGTTATAGAATGGCCATGTTTGTTATTGCAAATTAAATAATAAGAATGTGAATGCCCTTTTCTCTCTCTTTTTTTTCAATCTGAATAGTAGTTTCATTATAAAAAGAAAAGCACCCTGAATGTCCAAAAACAGATAAATAAATCATGGAATACATGTGTTCATGCTCTAAGGTGTTGAGCATTAAATAAATTCATGTTGGTTGGATATTAACTTATGGGTCTATCCCCACATAAATAAAATTAGTTAAGTGAACTAAGCGAAGCAAATTAGCATACATACTGTCTGAAATCATTTAAATAAAAATAACTTATGGCATATGAAATATATGAACAGGACTATGTTCTGCATATCATGATCACATACAAAGAAATCATTCTCAAATATTATTCCTATCAAATTCTTCTAGGATATTCACTTATGTGTACACCTCACATGTCTAAAAACACGGGAGAAACCAAAAAACTCATCATGACATATACCTAGAAACATTGTGCTGAGTGAAGCAGTCAGTCTCAAAAGGGCAAATATTATATGACATCACTATAAGTCAAAATGCAATGGCATACACTGAGAGCTGTTCTCAGACTATGTAATCATTTAATATGAAACCCCGGGCAATATTGTGACATGACTTTTTAGTGTTAATGTACTGTTTGTCACTTGCTCTGGTACAGCTTAAAAGAAATAAGACCTCTTTAGTGGAGGCTCCACCTCTGATGGAACATTTTGTCACTTAACAGGAAATGCAAAAGACCAAATAACTCCTGCCACTCAGCAGCTTCTTCATGTTACCCCAACTTAATAGACTCTCCTACAATACCATTATTAAAGGAACTGAACTATTTCGTTAAACTTAAACCTGAAACTCCCTGGTATGGGAGGCAGAGATGACTGCTATCCTGAAGACGTGGGCTTCAGAGTATGATCCAATGATTCCAAATGATAAAGTCAAGATCAATGGAGAGAACGGTATTAGAGGTTCAATTCTTTGACTATCGGTGTTGAAGTTCTCCCTTTGCTTTTCTTGGCTTTGGACTCCACTCCTCCACCACCTCCACATCCACATCCCCCGAAGCACAAACCACAAAACCCTTCACCTGACATTTGAGCGTTCTCAGGTGAAACCCAGGGATTATATTTTATCATTGCTTATCATGGAATGGGGCTTTGCTAAAGGGAGGAGTGATTAATCTAATCTTCTGACTTTGCATCCTTCTTAAGGAGGCAGTTTGAACCTATTTCTGGGGTGTGGCCTTACAAGCATCCCTGTTCTCCCTCAGAGGAAATCATGGACCCTGGAGAAATGTCTAACCCTCTTCTGGGTGATGACTTCTCTCTCTCTCTTTATATTTTAAACCCTCATGTGTTTCCCCCTCAGCTGCAGTGTTTCACCACCGTGACTATCGCTTCCTGGTTTGGTGTCATTCGCTTGTACACTTAGACATTTATATGTTGTGGTGAGAGGGGTTATATTCTAGTAAAAATCCTTATGGTTTCCTCTGTTCCTCTTTGTCTCGATGGGGTTTCACCAGTAAACTTGTATAAAAAGAATTCAAGTATATTTTTCAGATATTATAAGTCCCACCTCCTTCTCCCAAGACCCTCACATCTAACCCCTCAGATATCTTTAGAATAGATGGATACACAAGAGAGCACATTACTCTTCTGTAGGAAAAAACAACAACGATCCTAGCCCAACCCTTCCATTCTAGGATAGAAGGCACAGCCATGGGAGACCCAGGTCTACCCATTCCCTGAGCAGGTATAAACAATGCATATATGTGATGCTTGCAGATGTCTAGGGCAAAGTGCAGCTGGTAGGGCCTGGGGGAGACTAGAGGCAGGTGAGAACATCTCTCAGCCTCTCTTGTCCACTCTCTGCATTCACCATGGATTTCATCGGCCAGCTCCAGGGAAGGACCTGCAGTGGGTCTCAGTTACTGGTAGTAATGTTGTGTGAAGAAGGAAAGGTGTTTTGGAGAGTAGTGTGGAGTAGTTTAGATCATCTGGTGTCCACCTGATGCTTTCAACAAACTCTATTCTGTCCACTCTCTGGGGCACAAGACATAGAGGAGGCCAAGACAGGGCAGGGGAAATGAGGGGCTGGAGGGCGAGAACACTGAGCTCAGAAATCTTTGGCTTTCCTTTTACCTTTCCCACACACCTCTTAGGTCAAGTGCTCCCTCATTATAGACTAATATGCATATGACATCAAACAAAGAGTTAACTTTACCATGGGATGAGAAGGAAGAGGGGAGCCTGGTCTCTATCATTTTCAGTTCATAAGGACAGGACTCCTACATGCAAATCATTCTTCAAGCACTAGGGTAAAATTCACCCTTGTGTTGGGAAAACTATCAGTTATCTTCAGACAGGATTGTAGGTCCCTTGGGAAAGCGGAGCTGTGGTCTAAAGAAGCTATTGCTGTGTGTTCTCCTGCACACACAGGTGACAGTCCTCAAAGGTGAGTGATTCAGATATCTGACCTGGGTCTACAGTGATAGTTTTGACTGCAAGTGACTGACAGAGATCAATATCTTTATTTATAGGTGTCCTGTCCCAGGTGAAGTTTCAGGAGTCAGGGCCAGGATTGGTGAAGCCCTCCGAGAAGCTGTCCCTCACCTGCACTATCTCTGGTTTCTCTATCACAAGCAGTGGTTCCTACTGGGACTGGATCCGCCGGGCCTCAGGGAAGAGGTTGCAGTGGATGGGATACATAGATTATGATGGTAATACATGTTATAACCTGTCCTTCCAAAGCCGACTCTCCATCACCAGAGACACATCGAAGAATCAATTCACCCTGCAACTGAGCTTCGTGACTGCTGAGGACACGGCCATGTATTACTGTGCAAGGAGCACACTGAGGGAAGTCAGTGTGAGCCCAGACACAAACCTCCCCTGCAGGGAAGTCACTGGGCAGCAGAGAGCGCACAGGACCCGCAGAGCACAGACACCCAGCCCTAGACAAGCACAGATGGATGACAGGGAGTATTTCCTGTCAGAATCATGTGTTCTCTACCAGCTCTCAGCATCCCCAGGGACATTTTTTCCTTTTTTTCCCCCTCCCTAAATCAGTGGTTCTCAACCTTCCTAATGCCATGACCCTTTAATACAGTTCCTCATGTTGTGGAGACACCTTCCAATAAAATTATTTTTGTTGCTACTTCATATCTGTAATTTTGCTCCTGTTATGAATTGGGCGACCCCTGTGAAAGGGTCATACGACCCCCAAAGAAGTCACGACCCACAAGTTGGGAACTGCTGCTCTATATATTCTCCCCGCTGCAAGATTGACAAAGGGAACTAGCATTCGCTGTTTGCAGTACAAATAGTAAAAATGACTCTGATCAGTCACTGTCATCCTTTATGACCCATTTTTTTCATGAGAAGCAGATTATCATAGTCATTTTCACATTGTTACTTAAAATCTGTTGACAGTGAAATACAAGCATATGCATATTTATGAGTTCAATGATGATTTTAAATGTGCCAAGCTCACTGATGTATTCCAGCCCCGGGTCGTGGCTCTCAGGAGGTGTTTCTCTGTACTGCTCCCTTTGCACTATGGGTAGTAATTGACCAATATTCTCTGTGCCTGAAAAAATAACTGTGGGGTCTTCTGGTGCTAACCTTGTGACATGTCCCAAGTGATGCTTGTTACCCAGTCTCTCCCTTGATGCAGAAACAAGGGTTCCGGGAATAGAGAGACCCCTGACACTGGGAACAGGTCAACTGGAATGACCTGTCAGATGGGCAGAGTCATTAGTAAGATCATTCATTGGGGTCACAATGAAGGACACACTCATTGGAAGGCCAACTTTGAATGTCCCATGGAATAGAGAATGGCAATTTTTTTCACATATTTTGAACATGTGATCAGGGGTCCAGCAGTTCTGGAGAGATACATCCGGTTTGGTAGTGTTAGCAAGAAAAAGCACCCGACCCATTTTGCTTTCTGTTCTTTTGTCTACAGCAAATGTGTCATAAGAAGAGGGCATTGCAAACTAATATCTCAGAGTGCTCTTTAAAACTGAGACTAGTGAGGCTTCCCACATACCCTGAACATATACTCAGTGGAACCAGATCCTAGAGAAGAACATCCTGTTTAGTAAAGTGTCATCAAAATACAGGAAAATACTCAATTAGATACACAGTCACAATGTCCGCAAACATGTGCTCAGATCTAGGAGCAAGTAAGGATGGTTCAAGACTTTGTAGTTTGTGTATGCGTTCTTTTGTATACAGAGCCATCATGAGTAAAACTGACTCAAAATCACCTAACAACATCTCTGATCAAGTGAGATACAAAAAATGGAGATTAATTGTGGTTAGCTAAATATAATTAACTAAAATAATAATAAATTACACCATTTTATATCCAGAAAGTGTTAAAATTACTTAATATTTAAAATTAAGTTCATATTTCACTCCTTATTAAGTTTAACTGTGTAGCTATCAAACAATCAGGAAAACAAAGTACAATAAATAACTAATAAATACTATAAACAAATAAGATGATATACAAGTGGCATAGTGGATTTTACATTGGTATATGAAATGCAGTCCAAAAACCACCTGCCATTCCAAAGGAGAAAGATAAAGCTCTAAAAAGATTTACCAGGATTGTAAATAACATAATCCAAATCCAAATGAGGAAATAGTATCAGAATTAAGTTGTGAGTTTCTGGCTGTGGATGTCAGTGGTAGCTCAACATACTTTCTCAGAATCTACACAGGGACTATGCCTCCTGTGATTGTCCTCTCATCATAGTTGAGCAATGAAGTAACCTGGTGATCAGACAGAGTGTAGGAGAGATGACTGTAGTAAATTAAAATGATAAATCTGACTTGATGGTTAAAACCTTGTCACTTGATCTCCTTTTGATACATTTGTGCTTGATTTAGTTTCTAATATTTTCTGTGGGGTTTTTTCATATAAGGGTTTAATCTCTGTAGTATTTTGTCATTGTTGGTAGCCTTTCTGACTCCCTGTTATGTCTTTCCCTGTTTTTCAATTTATGAAACCCAGGATGGGTGAATCTTCAGAAACAATAAGTAGAATAGGAGTTTTGGGGGCTTCAGCAGGGATAATGGGGGTTAAAAGGGAGCTGATATAAAGAATTTCAAGAAGGAAGAAAATGTTTTGAAACTGATTGCAATAACTGTACAACACGGCTTGATAAGAGTGAACCATAGAATGGTACGATGTCTGAATTAGATCCTAATAAAATGGATTGAATGGTAAAAAGAAGAGAAAATATTAAAGGATCTTTGTTGCTGAACTGTTTTTTTTAAGATTTTTATTTTGAGGATTTCAAAAATTATTTTAAAAATAATGTTTGACATAAAAAAGAAACATAACATTAATGTAATGCTGCCTAATACAAATTTCATAATAAAATTTGCCAATTTCCATGATTAAAACGCTAAAGTCATTATGAGTGTGATTCAGTAGGTTAAAGGCTATAAAAAGATATAGTGTCTGGAGTTCTTAAAGGCTTGAGGTATTTAAGTGGCTACTTGGCTCAGAAGCACACCAGACTGCATGATCACGAAGGGATCAGTTATCAGGCATCAAATTGACAAAGGAATGAGTTATCAGACATCAAAGTGCAAATATATCATTTTGTGCTCACCTCCCTGATACAACCACTGAAGACAAATGGGTGCATAAGTAAGTGTGGGCAAGAAAGCTGATGGTACCCAGCTATCAAAGATATAGCGTCTGGGGTCTTCAAGGCTTGAAGGTAAACAAGTGGTCATGTAGCTCAGAAGCAACAAAACTCACATGGAAGAAGCACACCGGCCTGTGAAACACAAGGTGACAAGGGATCAGGTATCAGACATCATCAGAACAAAAAAATCTTACCATAGTGAATGAGCGGGAGAGAGTGGAGTGGATACCCAAAGCCCATTTGTAAGCCACTGGACATACCCTTACCGAAGGGTCTTGGGGAGGAGACGAGACAGTCAGGGTGTGACGTAGCAATGATGAAAAATACATCTTTCCTCTAGTTCCTAAATGCTTCCATCCCTCCCCCCCCCCCGCCACTGTCATGATTCAAATCCTAACTTGCAAGTCTGACTAGACCAGAGGATATACACTGGTACAGATGGGAACTGGAAACACAGGGAAGCCAGGGTGGATGATCCCCTCAAGACCAGTGGTGTGAGGGGCGATACTGGGAGGGAATAGGGAGAGTGGGTTGGAAAGGGGGAACCTATTTCAAGGATCTACATGTAACATCCTCCCTGGGGGACATACAACAGAAAAGTGGGGGGAGGGGACACGTAGGACAGAGCAAGATATGACAAAATAATAATTTATAAATTACCAAGGTTTCATGAGGGATGGGGGAGTGGGGAGGGAGGGAAAAAACGAGGACCTGATAACAGGGGCTTGGGTGGAGAGCAAATGTTTTGAGAATGATGAGGACAACGAATGTACAAATGTGCTTTACACAATTGATGTATGTATGGATTGTGATTGGAGTTGTATGAGCCCCTAATAAAATGATTTTTTAAATGAGGAGCTGATACCAAAGGCACAAGTAGAAAGCAAATGTTTTGAGAATGATGATGGCAACAAATGCACCGAAGTGCTTGATACATGGATGTATATATAGATTGTGATAAGAGTTGTATGAGCCCCCCAAAAAAATGATTGAAAAAAAATTTTTTAAGAACTTGACTCAAAAATAAGATATGAAAAAGCAAGAAAATATAAGTAATCCAGGCTTCGTGAGGGAGGGGGAAAAAACACGAGGAGCTGATACCAAGGGGTCAAGTAGAAAGAAAATGTTTTGAAAATTATGATAGCAGCATATGTACAAATGTGCTTAACAGTAGATGTATGCATGGATTGTAATACAAGCTGTACACGGCCATAAGAAAATGAGTTAAAATAAATAAATTTTTAAAAAGCATGCGTTCATCCTCAATTGTGAGGATGGCACAGGAGAGTGCAGTGTTTTGTTCTGTTGTGCAATGGGTCCCTGTAAAATGGAATTGACTCAATGACAGCTGACAGGATAACAGTCTCAGAAACCATAAATATACACCCAGCACAAACACAAAGACATTAGTGTGCTAATGTTTACAAAAGATATTATTTCTCTCATTAAAAAAGGGAAGAAAAAAAGACCAAAAAAAATTTTAAAAGGAAGAGGCTTCTTCAGTTAATAAAATTTGAACAAACAAGGTGACAACAAAATCACTGAGGAATTCCACCCTTCGTTAATCCATTCTTTTGGTGAGCTGAAGGCAGTTCTCTAAGGGCCTCACAGCATGCCAGATGGTAGAGTATTTTCATGAATATGGGCTCTATTCTAAGGGCAGCACACTCACTAAGTTGTGAGTAGCTATTTGTCTTTCTAGGAAACTGTAAATAATGTAGTCCTGTACAATGAGGATTCGGCTGGAAGTTCAGAAGATCCAGCAGAGCAAGGGACTGACAATAGTTGCACACTGAATTTCAGGATGCTTAGAAGGTCTATAATCAATTGTCTCAAAATAAAATTTCATGAGAAATTTCCAGCCTAACTGTACAATAGATGAAAACTAAAAATTCTGGCAGCTAGAGAATTCACATAAGATGAATAAACACTTTTTTACTGTTTTGTTAAGTTCAACTTATTGGGTTCCAAGATAACAATAGTATTGAGAGAGCACTTAGTAACACCTTCTATGACACCAGAAATAACCTGATACCAATGTCAGATAATGATACTTTAAGAAAACTGTAGATCAGTGTTGATAACGGATCTGAATGAAAAAGTTATTTTAATAAAAGGAATCTGAGCCAGACAATATATTAAAATAAGTATGTATCATGATTAATTCTTATTCATCACAGAACTGATTTAACACAAGAAAGTAAACACTCAAATATGCCTATTGAAGGGGAAAAAGTCAATTATCTAAATAGACACAGAATACATACTAAACAAAATCAAAGGTTTTCATGTTAAAAACAAAACAACTACAAATCTAACATGAACTAGGTCAAACCCAATATGCTAATGTACATTCTTGGGGAAAAATTGCAAATGTCAAATGTAGGAGAAAAAGAATCAGGATAAACATACATGTCCATTTTCCCCGCTCATATTAAAAATTGTACTAGCTAGATTAATCAGAAAAAAAGAATTAATAAAAGGAAGAGGGGGAAAAAGGGGGCATCAAAAGAAGGAAGAAAAATGACTTCCAAAGAGAAGAAATAAAAATTCTTTATTTATCATAAATTGATGACTTCACATAAAAAAAGATGCCAAATGGATCATAAATACTATAGCTAGTAAACATAAAAAAGTTGTAGGCTACATTTCAACACACAAAAATAACTTGGTACTTAAATCCCTAATGAGTAACTGCTAATCTCCAACTCCCAAACCCTTATGTATTAAAATGCTGAGCATCTTTCCAACACACCGATACCCTCCTAAAACACAAGAGGAGGAGGTGATGCTGCTTGCCTGCCTGCAGGGTTAAAACGGGCAGAAGCAGTTAAAACGGGCAGAAGCAGTACTAGTAGATTTATATATGCACTTGGCAGAATGCACACATTTTGCCCGAACAAAACTACTGGTCAACCTTCTTAGTGGTGATCCAAAAGGATACTACAAAAACATGTGTATGGTATACACACATGCATATATGTACACACCAAAATCACGTAAGTAAAATAATGGAATTGAAAATATATTTTTTGTGAAACATTTTGAAAAAATGATAAGATCTAAGAAAGTAAAATGGAATCCAACTCAACTATTCAAAAGTTTGTGAGAACAGGAGGGAGAGCCTGGGCACCTGCAGGCTGGGAGAGCGCTGAGAGCAGGCCAGGGTTCCAACTGGCACGCTGACACAAACGTTCACAATGTGAGCATCTCCAACCCGTTTTCTTAATAGGACCTCCTAGTTGACTACCTAAGTAGTGTGGAGAAAAAGAAATCCCCACTCAGTGGCTGATCTACCCACCTTGTCCAGCAGGGGGCAGGCCGGGGTTCCAGACTAAGGGCCATCAGAGAGTGTGGAGGCCACTCCAATCTCTCTCTTCCTCCTCCTTCCTCTCCTCTGTCCTCCCTCCTCTCTCCTCTACTCCAGCCCCTCACCCCTCCACTCCCATCTTACAGGGGAGATCAGATCAAATCATTCCGACATTGAAGAATTAAAAAGTGGCATCACTATGAACACTTGGCCACCAGCCAGTTATCCCTGTGGTAACTTTTCCAACACTTCCTGCTGAAAACCCAAAAGGTCAGAGGGATCTAGAGGTCCTGCTTCCACAGTGTGTATTTCTACTGAAAATCAAGATCCAGCGAGCTTTGACCCTTCTGCTCCAGGAGGGGGTTTCTGTCCTCCCTCAGCTCGCCTTAGGACACCTACATTACCTTTGCCAGGTGTACCGGCCCAGTCAAACAACCCACCTGACCCTGCTAAGTCCCTGCCTGCCCCGGAGAGGGACCCCATGGAGGCTGCAGCTAAGGCTCAGATGAAGCACAGCAAGAAATGCCTATGAAGCAGCAAGGAGACCTACTCTGTGTATGTGCACAAGGTGCTCCAGTAGGTCCATTCGGACTCCAGCATCTCATTCAGGGCCATGTGCGTCGTGCACTCGTTGATCAATGACAACTGTGGGCTCATCGCCTACCAGGCATCTCAACTGGCACATTCCAAACTGCTCAACTATCAAAGCTTGGGACCTCCTGGCGACAATGCGCCTGCCGCTGCCTGTACAGTTGGCCAAGCAGCCGTGGCCGAAGCACCAAGGCCAATGTCCACTACACCAGCCCCAAGGAAATTGTCCTTCAGCCTCACAACGTTCAAAGCCAAGGGCCCATTTCAGGGTCACTTCCATTTAGCATTACCTTGTTTTTGGTTTCTTTGTTTCAGTTTGGGTTTTGATTCTTCTGTGCATAGTTTAGTTAGATTGCTTTTGTGATGGAGAGCTTCTTTCTTTAAAAAAAACATTTTTGGGGCACTTAATCTACATATCCCACATACTCCCACAATTCCATAGTTCAGCCATCTCAAGAATTGCACAATCATTACCACAATCAATTTAAAGCTTGCCTATTTTCCCAAGATTAAATCGCTTCTCAAAAGACTTGATAGTCACCTTCAATTCTAGTGTACAGTCCCCTCTATCCTTCATTCTTACTCCCCAAGTCCCCTCACCCTCCCCATCTCCACCAGCCACCCACCCCGACCCCACCCAGACATCCCTACAAACCCTGGCATATTATTTCATCTCTAGGCATTCACTCCTTCTGTGCTTCACAAACTGAACCCAACAGAAACAATAAAGAATAGAAAGGAAATGAAATGGGAATGATTTTTAAAACCATAGTAATATATAGATAAAAATCGAAAAAAGGAGTAAGAAAAAGGGCCACCATCAATATTTTTAGAGCCAGGGAAGACGTTTCTGTCATGGACCAGCAAGAGATTTTGCGCCTAGCACAGACTCTGGTCGGGTCCAGAGGGAGGTCAGCAGAACAAGACCCCGGGGCTCACCTTTGAGCTGAGGAGGCTCAAGGAGTCTCAGGGAGGAGGTGCCTCTGTGTGAAAGGAAACAAGGGATGGGGTTTAGGAGACCCACAATGAGAGACTCAGGGAACCTTGAAGCCCCAAACCCCAACCGGGATCCCCTTTCTCCAACAGTGAATCCCACCATGAACACCAACCAATCCGAAAGTGGGGAAATAGGACCGGCCTTGGGGACACCCGCCCACCTCTCACCAAGAGAAGCGCTGGCAGGGTTCCTGGGGGAGAGAAAGGGCGCTTGCACCATAGTCAGAAGCACTAAAATAGGCTCCGCCTACATACATGTCCTGGAGCCCAGAGCCTCCCACCTGGGAGCGCCGGCAACAGGGTCCTCAGGCTGGGGTCGCTTCTCGGGCGCCTTGAGCACAGCACGGACAGTGGGAGCCTTGCTGTGAGTTGCAGTTCAGATTAAGACACCGCCACTTCCTGCCCTGTCTGGGCGTGACCGGGGTGGGAGGAGCTGGGGGGGTCAGGGAGGAGTAGGGTCTCTGCCTTCACTGCCTCTCAAGGCAGCTCTTGCCCCGCCCATTTCTGCTGCTGCACCAACACAGGTGCCTGGTGATGGTGGGCGGGGCCTGGTGGGCCTGGGGCGGGGCTAGGGGAGGAGTCAGGGAGAGGCAGTCCGCGCCAAAGGGCCCACAGCTGCTGCTGAGACTGCAGCTGCAAAGACTCAGATAACAATGGACTAGGCACCAGTACTTTTCCCCTGAGCAGAGAGAGTGCATGAGTGACATGAGATGAAATAGAACCAGGTACATGGAGTGTGTAAGCCTGTGATCAGATTACCCGGATGTCCATCCTCCTAAGTAACTGGAAACACCCAACCATCCAATCCTGCCAAGGTATAAATGGGGCCGAAGCAAGAACTAAGGGTCCTTGCTTAACCTTTGTGGTGAAGGTCCATTCTGCGACCTAAAGCATCGTCGTATATGACTGAATTTTAGGAAAAGAGAAGTAAGTAGCATGCACGTCTAGGTAAGTTATATGTCAATTTAACAAAATTTAAAAATAAACCTTAAGCAGGAGCAGTGACAAGGGAATGGAGGAACGTGGATGGGAGAATGGTTGTTAAACTTGTCTGTCCTTAGAGTTGGAATTTATACTATCTTCTTGTATGATTTCACTGGGAAGCTTTGGGGACAGTTAAACATGAGAGTTATGTTCTTCTATGATGCTAATCATTATTCATGCACTCTGCTAATTTAATGTATCACTCACTCATGTTTCTGTTGGTCCAAGAGGTCGTGTACGGACAGTGGAGAAGACTTTTCCAAGTTGAGTGATCTAAAATTTAAATTTGCTTCCTACAGGTAACTCTTGGCTGTCGGGACTCTCAGAACAAGTGTTTTTGGGAAAGATCAAAGTGAACCATTTCCTGATTAACTTGCATCCCTAAAGATTGTGCTTCTTTCATGCCTGTTATACTTAGGAATTCCTTTATGAAAGTTCAAGTCAGATGCCAAAGTTGCTGGCTGAAAATGGAGATAGGAGAATTGTAACACTCTGTTACGTTTCCCAATATGGTCAGATAGTTCCCCAGACTGTACAGAAAACTGTCACCTGACTTTTTCAGGAATCCACAAACGTCGCTTATCAGGCAATATTTTCTGAATTAAACTGATTTTTGATCCCAGTTCTGATAGAACCATCTTATCCTTAGATCTGGGGAAACTTAGCCTAGATTTTGCAACTAAAGGGTGACTTCTCTGGAAATACTTGCTGTGTTATACTGGGTAGACTAGAGAAAAAAATTCAGGGTCATTCAAATATGTGTAAGAAATAGATTTACATCAATGACTAATAGATAACAAGAAAACATTACATCCCAGTCCAGATCAACTCTAAAAGTCCGATATTAGCCCATATGTCTGATACTAGTCCATAATTTCTTCTTCAGACTCACACAGCACATGCAATGATGACGAATGCAGGAAGACCACAGGCCAGTGGGTGAAAACTCTTGTGTATCCAATGGTGGTAGAAGCATTTCGTGCTGGCGTGGTCTCCATGGGGCTCTTCCAACTATCCAAGTGACACAAGAGCAGGAAGGTGAAGCAGAAAGAGAGGGTAGCACAGCTCCAGGGAAAAAGAGTGGAAATTCCCAGAATCTACATGAGAAGGTTATGCCCACCAGGAGGCATCATCAGGTTGTGATCTGATTGACAGGCTAAACTCCACCCCTGGACTTATTTACCAAGTTGAAATGAAACTATGTAGCTACTACACCTGCTTTCATGTGAGGTTTCCTGTTTCCATGGATAAATTATTAATTTCCATTTCCCATGCCCCCATGATAAAAACCTCATTGTCATCGAGTCAATGCAGACTCACATAGATACTATAGGACAGGGGAGGACTTCCCTGGTGAGTTTCCAATAATGAAAATCTTTGCTGGAGTAGAACGCTCATTCATTCTCCTGTGGTGTTATAGGTGGTTCCAAACTGCTAGTCTTAAAGTTAGCAGCCCAACTTATACCCTCTTCACAAACAGGGGTTTGTTCATTCATTGTAGAGCCACCCACAATAGCATGCAACTAGAGTCCACAACATTCCCTCGGTTATACAAGCCACTTCCCATTGGGTTGCTCACCTAAAGTTAGTGATTGATCAGCAGAACGAGATGTGCGCAGTCACCACTACCAAGTGCTCCAAAAGGAATCCCATTAGAAATTCCTGCATAGAGTGGGAGGAAAATGAGGACCCAAACTCACAAAAGAGACCTTCAAGGAAATGGCCTTTGGTCACTTTCATGTCTGGAACTGAACTCACCCCCTGCTAGGCTAACCAGTCATGTAAGTAAGATCAAGGACAGGATTTAGTTGATGGGGAAGAATGGAAACAGAAACGTCTTGGACAAAATGGATAGTGTGTTGTTGTTGTTGTTGTTGTAAATTGTCCTCAAGTAGGTTCCTGCTCACCGAGAACCTAGGTACAATCAGTTGAAACACTGCCAACTCCTGCTCCATCTCAGGGTGGATTTTAAGTTTGAGTCCATTGCTGAAGCCAATGATCCAGTCCCTCAAAAGGCTCTTCCTCTTTCCAATTGCCCTTTTACTTTACCTGGCATGACGTCATTTTCCCAAGATGGAGCTCTCCTGATAACATATTCCAAGTATATGAGACAACATGTCACCATCCTCACTTCTCAGGATCATTAGCATATGTGGTCAATGCTATTGTTAGTCTTATTAATTCCTGTACAAATCTGCTTGAAACAATGGATATATGAATTGTGATAAGAGATGTAAGGGCCACCAATAATATATTTAATAAAAAATAAAATAAATAAAATTCCATGAGACACTCCTAGCCTAATGGTAAGACTTTTAAAGGTGCAGATTTTGGCAGTTATGAATAAATACCATTTCTTGTATTATTATTTAAGTTCAAGTTATTTGGGAACTGAGTCAGTTCCAAATATTTAAAAATATTTTTTTCATGTAGCTCCATTATCAATGTTGGTCTACCGTTTTCTTGAAGTATCATTATCTGACACTTGTATCAGAATATTACTGGACTCATAGAATGTGCTATTAATTGTTCTCTCTCAAGCATTGTTATGTTTGTACCACATTAACTTGAACTTAAATAACAATATAGTAAAATGCCGTGTTGTTAGAACAAAGTGTTCTTATGTTGAGGGAGGGCTGGTACAGAAGCCCAAAGTCCATCCACTTCCTCAATGTATGGCCATACAAATATATGTACATAGGCCAATAATACTATTTTATGAATTGCTATATTTATATATGTACACCCTTATGTTTATACCTCTATCCATAGCTTTGCTTCCTAGATCTTTTCTCTATTTCATTTTAAATTCCCCCTGTCCTACCATCACACTCACCCCTTTTCTGCCTCTTAGTAATGTCTCTCAGCTAAATTGCCATTGCTCCAACAGCCCCAGGATGTCTACGTCCTCATTATTGATTTAATTCCCTAGTTGTTCCCCTATCTATGGAATTGTTTGATCACCACTCCCTCCCCCCACCCCCTATTTCCCCAAGGCCCTCCAGAACCATTGGTCCAGTTGCTTCCCTTGACTATATGGATAGGCAAATCAATAAGAGCTGAAACAAAAGAAAAGATTGAATTAAAAAAGGCGGGGGGGTGGAAACTAGCACAAAAAAAACCACCTAAAAATATACATAATCCCAGGTCTGTCCACTGACCTTTATGACAATCTCCACACCGGTCCTGGGGTTTTCTGGGAACTGCTCCTCCTAGCCTGACGTCTATTTTTGCAGCTCCTCAGGGGCTTTATGACGTGGTTTGGCTCCCGTTGCTGACATGTTCTGTTCCCTTATTGGTTCACCCCACTGTGGAGGGAGGTGGGTGTCAGACCAGGCTCACTCCACACCATGTATCCCCAGTATGGTCCTCTGACGATGTACTCTTCAGCGAGTGGACATCATTTCTAAAGCTGATGTTGGCCTTACTGTCTTCTCTCTGTGCCCGGGCAGATTTTTGCAAATAATGGTGATTAAAAAATTACCATTCATTGTTAATGCCATTCATTCTAATATCTCCAAATAAGACACACATAATTAAGAAGACATAATTAAGGTAAACAATCTTTATAATTAATTTTCTTTCATTGGTAATTATACCCTGTGACAGTGGTGTAATGCCCTCTTAGTATTCATAAATTACAAACGTGAAAAAATTTAAGCAGTCGACACTGAATGGAGAAAGAAATAGAGAGAGGTGAGAGAGAGAGAAAGAGAATTTATAAGATTTGAGGGGTGGTTATGTTTGAATAATGCACAATGAAGTTTGACAAAAGTTCATTTACTGATGAAAAAGCCTTGCTTGATAAATGAGATTAACAGAAAAAAAGTGTCTCCAAGTATTACATTTTATAATGAAACAAACACGCAGATCATGATGCTAAGCTCTGGGTTTTGAGTGAGCCCTCATTGTATGTTAAATATTATACATGGTCTCTTACTTCACTTGGATTTTGAATTCTCTCTGCCTACATTTTAGATTCTTGTTTGCTAATATTTTCATGTGTTCACCTGTGTGCATGTGTGTCTGTGTGTGCCAGGTGTCCCTAGAACTGCCAAGTGTTTCCTAAGAACACCTCCCACAGCAACTTCACCCAATCCACCCCGGGTTTATTCTGCCTGCATCTGAACCACTGGTTCTCAACCTGTGGGTGGTGACACCTGTAGGGGTCTAATGACCCTTTCACATGGTTCTCCTGATACATAACAGTAGAAAATTATAGTTATGAAGTACCAATGAAAATAATTTTATGTTTGGGCACCACCACAACATAAGGCACTGTATTAAAGGGTCGTGGTCTTAGGAAGGTTGAGAACCCCTGACTTTCTGGACTCACAAAAGGACAGATATTCCAATAAGGAAGGCTCCTGGAGTATAAATTACATATATTTTATAATGATGCTGAAGTAATTACAGGTGATTACCCTTTAATCAGTCTCTTGCCTTCCCTCCTTTATTTACCATCTCCTGCTTAGGATCCAGGTGAGCCTGGAGGCAGATAATTCAAGGTGCTGAAATTAGGGCAGATGTGGATTTCAGATCAGGCTGTGCTGTGTGGAAAGACAGTGGATCATCCTTGCTTGGAAGTTTTGTGCTTCCTGGAAGGTAAAAGTACCTGAAACCTGGGCATGGGGACCTATTCCATGCCAGGTACCCTCAGCTAGTAGGTATGTAAGACAGGCTCAGGGAGGAACACAGCTTTTTGCCTCCGGAAGCCCTTGGGTTGAGCACAAAGATATTCAGCCTGTGCTAACACGCTGACTCTGAAACCTCCACTAATGGCTTCTTAGTAGCTGATTTGTCCACATCCGGGTCTCACTTTCATTCCAGGGTATATTTAGATATCCACACACCTAGGGTGCCTGGTCAGGATTTAACCAATTAAGTCAGCACGGGGTTGGCCTGCTGTTGTTATCACGAGTGACTCTTTGAGGACGTACTTCTCCATGAGTGGAGAGCCCAGTGTGCTCTGAGAGGGAGTTCCTGGCACTGGACCGACAGGATGTCCCTGGGAATAACATCTTTACACTTAAGGGGTGAAGCTCACAGCTCCTACTGGAAGTATGTCTTGTGAGGTTAAGTGGTTGGATTTCTGGAAACTCAAGTAGTCACAGACTCAAATATTTTAGGGTTAGAAGGGTGTATTACATCTTCTTCACAGCTTTTAAGTCTGAGGAAAAAGTCCAATGTTGTGAAATATGGAGATCATGGTTCCAATAAAGGAACTTTTAATTTGTTACTACCACCTTCATCTCTAGTGACATGAGGGTCCCTGAGAAAAATGGAATGGAGGGGATCAAAGGTAGAATAACCAGTAATTTATTTGTTTCGTGAAACATGTTTTCACTACATATTTGAGGGAGAAACCAGGATGCATTGTGACCTACAAATTAGTGAGTAAGTACTTGGTAAGCTCTTGGTCACCTTGGTTATTGGGTAACACATCCCTGCATATGTCTAATAGCAGAGAAGGCTTCTTGAGTGTAGGACACAGTAGAGCAGAGGACCACAAGTGTCTTGGGGTAGATCTTGGTCATATGCTTTTTGTCATATTTAAACATTTATATATCCCTTCATTTTGCCAAGTTTCATGAACCATTTGTAAAAACTAACTGTAAACAGAAGATGTGTTGGTGTTTCCTAATTTTGCATGTCTACCTGTTGCAGTCTCTTACATTTAGGCAAAATCTGGGAGAGGAGACAGATCCACATACGTAATTAGCAGCATGATTTTTTTCGGTGTGTTAGGTTTGGTGCTTAGTTAGGGTTTTAGTGTGCTAGAGGTAGAGTCAGTACTTAAGATCGGAAGCCAGGTCCTGAGATTATTCAATGTTCCTGGTTCAAGAACAAGAATCAAGGGATAGAATTAGGAGTTAATTTGATGCTTTGAGATTCAGGTGTTGCTGGACAGATTAAAAGGCATTATGTGTAGAAAGTTTCTGCCTAACAGATTATGTTTTGAGTTGATTAAGGGTGTATATGTTAAGGTATAATGATGTAGAGATATTGTTTAAAGATTAGAGTTTTCGGGGGTAGTTTCTGAATTTGAGATTTAGAGTCATAAGGTTAGGATTAAGTTGATAGACTATAGTCAAGGTTGTGACTCTGATTCAAGAATTGGAATGAATGCATTAGGTTAGATTTAGTGTGGATCCTCATTGGATTTTTTAAGCACATGTTAACCTTGTTGAGGCATCAGGCGATGCTCAGGGTGTTAGTAGAAGTTCTGGAAGATGAGTGGCTTTTTAGCTAGTTATCAGTGTGTTGTAAGGATACTCAGCACGTTAATGTATAAGGGTTAATGGTTTGTGAGATGGTGATTTAGTAGTGAATGCGTAGGGATTGAAGTACAAAGTTAATATCATGTGCTGAAATGTAGCCGAGACATTTTTCAGTTTATCAGCTGTAGTATTTTGATATATTTAGAATCATTTATGCATAAAGTCATCATTTATTTGTAGTTAGTTCAAGGATCATTTCTTGGCTTTTAGGAGTGTTTTCCAGTTCAGTCTGTGGGGGCACCATGCCCTGGCCCCAAAGTCCACTTTCAGCATTCCCTGGGGACCTTGCCACTCCATTCCCTTGCTGTTCCACTGCACTCCCACAGTGCTTTGCCTTGGTATGGTGGGATCAGATCGAGCGCAATTCCCACACGGTGTCTCCGGTGCTGTCTCCGCGGGGTCATCGGTCAGTGAGGGACGTCATGTCTCATAATGGAGCTGGCCATGTGTTCCTCTCTGTGGACTGGCTGCTCTAATTGGGGTCATTGTCCTCAGGGGATTGTGTGCCAGGAAGTGCTCCACTATCTCCCACTGGGCACCTTCATCCACTCCCGTGTGCTCAGACCAGATATGTCCCTCTCCTGGAGCTGCACACTCAATGCTGTCCCTTGAAATAAATTCTTCTGGGGGGAGGGGCAGGAGCCCACCCAGTATTTGGTACCAGGGCCAGCCCCCCAGATCTCTCCACTGGCTCACCACTCCATGCTGGAAATATGCACCCACACCTTGGGGCACTGGGTCGAAGTATGGTCCCTCTTTTCCTGTGGAGACATAAACAATACCCTCTCCTTGGATGGGTCAGCGCCCCATACCCCCACCACCCATCTCTCCCTTATTTTCATCCTTATTTTCTTCCTTTCCCCACTTCCTCCCCTGTTGTATTCCATGTGCATCCATGGATTTGATTTGATCCCTGCCATACTACACAGTCCTCACCCCAAGAATATTTGTATACATTAGCTTTTTCCCTATGCCCCTTTTGCATTTTTTTAATTTAATGCATACCTCAGCGGGCTCATGTTGTATTTGTCCTTTTGTTCCTGACTTACTTCACTTAGCATGATTTCCTCCAGTTCTTCCCATGCTGCTATGTGCTTCATACGTTCATCACTGCTGTTTATCAATGCATAGTACTCCATTGTATGTATATACCACAGTTTTTTAATCCAATCATCAGTTGATGGAAATTTGGGTTGCTTCCAACTCCTTGAAATTGTGAGCTGTGCCGCAATGGACATTGGAGCACAGATGTCTGGCCTTGTTTTTTTTTCTTGCCTCTTCTGGGTATATGCCCAGAAGGGGGATTGCTGGGTCGTATGGTAACTCGATTTCGATCTGTTTTAGATATCACCAGATTGATTTCCATAGTGGTCGTACATACTTACAAGTCCACCAGCAGTGAATGAGAGTTTCTGTCTTCCCACAGCTGCTCCAACACTTGTTGCTTTCTGTTTTTTGAGTTGGGCTACCTTTGGGGGTGTTAAGTGGTACCTCATTATTGTTTTAATTTGCATTTCTCTTATGGCTAAAGATCGGGAACATTTTCTCATATGTTTGTTGGCCATTCTGATTTCTGCCCCTGTGAAACTTTTGTTCAAGTCCTTTGCCCACCAATCAAGAGAGAAATCAGGTTTTTTTCTTTTCGGAATCTAGCAGAGTATTGTAGATTTTAGTAATAAGGCCTTTGTCTGATATGTCAATGCTAAAGATGTTTTCCCAGTCCGTGGACTCTCTTATAACTCTCTTGGTGAATTCTTTTGATGTACACAAGTGTTTTATCTTCAGTATATCCCAATAGTCAATTTGTGCCACCTCTGTGTGTGTGTCCTTCCCTATTTCTGATATCCTGTGTATTCCCTGTGCCAAAGTTATCAAGTTGGTCCCAATTCCCTCATTGATGGCCCTAATAGTTTGGGGGTTAACTTCAAGGTCTGTGATCCACCTTGAATTTATTCTTCTGCATGGAGTGAGATAAGGGTCTTGTTCATTTTGCTGCAGGTAAATATCCATTTTTTCCAGCACCACTTTCTAAAGAGGGAATCTGCTACCCATTTGATATATTTGGGACCCTTATAAAAAATCAGTTGCCTGTATGCTAATGATTTTATTTCTGGGTTTTCAGTTCCTTTCCATTGGTCTGAGTATCTGTCATTGAACCAATACCATGCGGTTTTGACAACTGTGTCTGTATAGTATGTGCTAAAGTCAGGTAACGCAAGTCCTCCCATGGTGTCCTTCTTCTTGAGGAGTTCTCTGCTAATTCTGGGTTTCTTCCCTCTCCATATGAAGTTGGTAATCAGTTTTCCAATTCTCTGAGGAAAGATAAGGGTAATTTTATCGGGATTGCATTAAACTTATATAGTGCCATTGGCAGAACTGACATCTTGACTATATTGAGTCTTCCAATCCACGAACATAGAATATTCTTCCATTTGTTGAGGTCGCTATTGGTTTCTTGTAAGAGTGTTCTGCAGTTTTCCCCTTATAGATCTTTTGTTTTTTTTAAGTCAGGTATATCCCTAGATATTTCCATTTTTATCTGGCTATTGTGAAAGGTACCACCTTTTTTAATCTCCTCTTCTGTGGTCTTATCTGTTGTGTATAACTGTCCGATGGACGTTTGTTGATCTTGTATCCCGCCACTTTGCCAAACTCCTCTATTGCTTCTAGTACTACCCTTGTGGAACTTTTGGGATTTTCCATATATAAAATCATATCATCTGCAAATAACGATAGTTTCACCTCTTCCTTCCCCAGACAAATACCTTTGATGTGTCTTCTTTGCCTTATGCTTTTAGCTAAAACCTCCAGCACAATATTAAATAAGAGTGGGGGATAAGGGCATCCTTGCCTGGTCCCCTTTTTCAGTTGGAATGTGTTAATCTTTTCTCCATTAACTACGACGTTGGCTGTTGTTTTTTCATATATAGCTTGTATTGTCTTGGGGATCTTTCCTTCCATTCCTAGCTTCTCAAGTGTCTTAAACAGGAATTGGTGTTGAATGTTGTCAAATGCTTTTTCTGCATCTATCAATATTACCATGTGGTTTTTATAGTTTTTCATGTCAATGTGACGAATAATACTAATAGTCTTTCGTATGTTGAACCATCCCTTCATCCCTGGTATGAATCCCACTTGGTCATGGTGAATTATTTGTTTTATATACTTTTGTATTCTGTTGGGTAGAATTTTGTTAAGGATTTTTGCATCAATGCTCATAAGGATATTGGTCTGTAGTTCTCTATTTTCGTGGGTTCCTTGCCCGGTTTTGGTATCAGAGTTATACTAGCTTCATAGAAGGAGTTCAGGAGTTTGCCATCTTTTTTCTATGTTCTGGAAGAGTTTGTGTAGGATTGGTGTTAGTGCTTACCTAAATGCTTGGTAGAATTCTCCAGTGAAGCCACCTGGTCCAGGGAATTTTTTTTGTTGGTAATCCCTTGAAAACCTTTTCTATTTCTTCTACTGTTCTGGGTCTGTTGAGACCACAAGAATAGTCTATGGAGGGATTATTTTTCCAGGAATTTGTCCATGTCTTCCAAATTGTTGAATTCACTGGAGTACTGTCCCTCATAGCACTGTGTAACTATCCTTTTGATTTCATTAGTGTGTGTTGGAATGACCCCTCTTTCATCCCTTATTCTTGCTATTGAAATTTGTTCCCTCCTTTTTTGGTTAGGTTTGCCAGTGGTCTATCAATTCTGTTTATCCTTGATAATTTAAAACAGTCTTTATTTGGTTATCTCCAGACTGCTGCAATCTAAAAGTGAAGCTTAGATTGCAGTCCTGAGTGGACACTTCAGTCTATCTTAAAAGGCAAAAGCTCATTTGTCATTTTTCTAGGACTTAAGCCAGCATGGACAAAAGCAAAAATCAAAATTAATGTTATTATTCGCTAGAGTTAGTGAGTCCTAATGGGTACAGCATTGATTATATCATCCTGGTCAATTAAATAAAAATAGCAATGTCCTGGTTACAACATCAAGTTCAACAATATTATTAATTACAATATTCTGATCTCCAGAACATAAGAGTACAATTTAAAAGCAATCACTTTGAGATTTTCTGAGATGGGAGGGTGAAGGGTGTAGGTCATTCAGCAGTCAACAAGATGCCATGATTGTGACTAGTGATAGTCTGTTTCAGAAGAAGAGATAATAGAAAAACCTCATTTTAAAAATTCTGTTGTGAAAGCATTCTTTATTGTGAATTAAGTGTGGATTTATCCATCAATGTCATTTAATTCAGTAATTTAAGTTATTTATTAAATCTACAATTGCTTGTAACTATCCATAACCTTTAACCCTTCCTGAGATATAATGTGCTACCACACATGGCCAGAGTGCTCCTTAGAGGCAAGAATGGCAACGTCCATTCAACATATTGTCAAGAGAGACCAGTCCATGGGAGGACACCATGCTTGGTAAAGAGGAGGAGCAGCACAAAAGAGGAAGGCCCTCATGGAGGTAGGTTGACACAGTGGCTACAACAATGGTCATATGCATGGGAACAATTCTGAGCATGGCCCATCCTCATGAACCTAATCCAAAACAATCCCATATACATCGGGAATGAGAACGTTTAATGAATGGGGTAGAAACCCAGAAGCAGAGGTTAGGGGTGAGAAGGTAATGACATTAGCTGTCTGTGTATGATGATGGCATACCAATATCTGTTAGGACTGCTGTGAGCAAAACTTACAGAGAAAGGCTTGTAGACTTGCAGGGTCACACAGAGCTTCTGCAAGAATATCCAGGTGCAGAGAAACTCTATGACCCACGTAGCAATCTCAAGGGACAGGGAGCTCCAGAAGGGAGAACTTGCACAGTGGCACAGTATAATGAAGCAGGTGCTTTAGGACAACCATGAAGACCAGGTTTCCACCAAACCCCAAGGTGCTGAGCAGGGAACAGTGGCCCAGAGCAGGCTGCAGACACTGAGTGGAGAATCATCAATGCCACAGCCAACTAAGTTCAGGTGGGTCAGGGAGGCTGAGACCCTATGTAACAGACCTGCAAGGAATCCAGGTCTTAATTCTGCAGTGGACACACCACTCAGATCCAGGGACCTGAGGTGGCTGGTGCAGGGACAAATTCACAGGCTTGTCATATCAGAGTCCAAAGAAATGCAGGATGTTAAGGTGAGGGACTCCAAGGTCTCGGCAAACACACAAGCAGCTGCAATCATTTGCAAGTGTTCTTTCACAGAAATTATCATCGGAATCACTTTGTCTGGTTCAATGTCATGTTCCCCAGAGAAAGTAGATAAGGTAGGCAACATGTAAATTTTACTTTCAAACTTTTCTTTTCTTTTTTTTTTTTTTTGGCCAAAGCTGAAGTTTCATTTGAAATGATTAGATCTTTTCAGAAAAATTGAGGCATGTAGCATTTGGTCCTTGTAGGGATTAATTTAACTCATTCAAGATGGCAAAGATGTCAACAAAGTAAGCTATTTTCTGCACTTCACTTCTATCGCTGAAAAGTGCTCCAAACTGATGTCTTGCTTTCAGATAAAAAACATTTTGAGTTCACAATGAGACTCAAAAACATGTTTTAACATTTCCTGTCGACAACCATCTCACTTCAGTGTGAAATAGCAGAGCATTATTCAGCATCTCCAACTCGTTGTACAGTTTCAAAAACAGTCGACTGCTTTAAGTGCTCGCCTTTACAAAATTGACAGAACTTATGATGCTTTTCATCACTTCTTATGACTCTGTGGCAGCATCTTCATCAATAATATTTGCCAATGAATCATACAGTGTGTCCGATGACTTTTGCTAACTCGTTCAGTACCAAAAATTGAAAACCAGATCGACATCCTAGCATAACTGGAGCCCCTTTTGTGCAAACAGCACAAATCTTTTCCAAAGAGATCTTATGCTCTTTCAGAAATGAACCAAGTGTGCTAAATACATTACGTGCAGTAGTTGTCGTTTCAAGAAGTTTACAAAAAGAAACACATCTTTAAAGTCGCCGTCATTCATATACCTCAAGTAGACCTGTAACTGGGACCAGGTTGCAACATCTGTAGATTCATCAAGCTGGATGCTAACTAAATATTGGAAGTGGAGCAGATTTAATTTCCTGGATGACCTGATCAAGAATATCAGCAGACATGTCATGTATTCTTCTGCGGACAATGTCGTTAGATAAGGAAATTCCACTCAATTTCATAACAATTTCTTCTCTGATCATAACTCTACGAATGTCTTTTGCCACTGGCAACAGTAAATCCTCAGAAATGGTGTGAGGTTTCATAACTCTGGCGATTCTGAGTGCCGCCATATATAAAGCTTAATAGCTGCTACGTTTTGTTTGTAGTACTTGCGACCAGTGTCAAGTCTGGATTTCTTGAGTCCATCAGCTTTGCTTCTAAAATAGTTGGTATCCTTGCCGGCAAAGCTTGGATGCTTATTATCAAAATGGTATTTTAGTTTGTTTGGCTTCAGAGATTTGGCTGATAGAACTTCACAACAAATAACACATTGTAGTTTCTCAATTCCTCTTGTAATTATTGAGGTAAAATCATACCGTAAGAAAATCTTCACTGTATTTTTTTTCTTGATGTTCTCTACACATCCATTGCCATGGGATGGTTTGTACTGAAATAATATATAACAATAGCTTTAATAATGCAAAGGATGATACCTAGCATATTTCAGTGAATACACTTCATTAAATTTTCCTAGGATTTATCATGATCTGCATTGTTGTTGTTTTTTACATACCTGTTACTATCACCGGGGTTCAGTACTCATATCAACCATATCTGAATATAAAAAGACCAATCAGCATCCAGATTAAGTTCCCATGGTCCAAATATATATATTTTGTAGTAGTTGATATTAAATTTACCCAGTAATTATAATTCATGAAGTGTCGTTTTACCTCCTATACTGCTGCTTTTAACAGAGTAGCTGCTTTCAATGAAGCTACTGCTTTCTATACAGTAGTGGCTCTCTACACATGGATGACTGGTCCACATAAGTACATGATGGCGTCAACCCTCTCATGTACATTTGTATGGGGTATATGTAATTGGGCTGGCAAGATGATGTCATTATGCTGAGTACTTTTATGTGGAGTTATCTGCATGTGGGCAGACCCACCTGGAGACAGATAGAGGAGTGCTGCCTCGGTTTCTAAAATAATCAGAAATATGTGTTTTCCAATGGTCTTAGGCCACCCCTGTGAAAAGGTCACTTGACCCCCCCAAAGGGGTCGTGACCCACCAGTTGAGAACTATTGTTCTAGAGTTATCTAGGCTTTCTATTATATATCACTGATGTCGATCAGAAATCCATTCATGAATGTGAATTATATCCACATACAAGTGCCCTATAAAGTTGAAGGCTGAAGCCATCTCCCCTGACGAAGCATTAAGCAAGGATATTGCCATATGGGTTGCTCCTAAACCATTGACAACAAAGTGCACTCATGAAGGAGTGACCGTGGAGCTTCATTTTCCTATAGACCATCACCTTAGGTAAGATAACATATGCGGATGGAGAGAACACTCTGGCAGCTGCAGAGCTGTCACCTTCTGGTTTACTTCCTCACAGGTGTGCATGCCCAGATGCAGTTAGTGCAGTCTGGGGCCTAGGTGAAAAAGTTGGGAGATTGGTGAAGATGTCTTGTATGACTTCTGGAAACACCTTCACGAGCTACGCCTATTAATAGGGTTTGACAAGCACCCAGAAAATGCCTTCTGTGGATGGGCTGGATCAACATCTACACTGGGAAGTCAACATATGTGCAGGGTTTGGCACAGGGCTATGTCTTCTTCATGGATACCCCCGTGTGCACAGTGTATCTACAGATTAGCAGCCTGAAGTCTATGTGAGGCACACCCTGTGAAACCTACATGCTGAGAGCATCAGGAATCCTGGGGGAATGGCAGCTGTGCTCATTGAGGCAGTGACTCTGAATATTTCTCTGAATCCTTTATACCAGTAATGCACCTAAAAATGACAAAGAAAATTATTTCCTGAGATTGGCCTTACTTGCCTGTGACATTAAGTCATCCCTCAACAGAGGAGGATAAAAAAAAATACCTTGGTATGTAGACTTTGTTCATCTCTCTGTGTGAATATTTCCATTACAGCACTATGAACAATGCAGACTCTATGAAGGACTGATTCATCATCTCCAGAGACAATGACAAGAACACAGTTCATCTGCAAATGGAAGGTTAGAATATGGAAAACAAGACCCTCTGTTACCCTGTGGAAAGTGAAAGGAAGTCAGTGTGATCCCAGACACAAACTCCCTGCTGGGAGAGATCTGGGCAGCAGGGGGCGCACAGGACCCACAGATCGCAGGACATACTCAGAAACAGGTGGAAAGGGACAGGGTTGGTTTCCTGTTGTGGTCTGGGGATGCTTCTCCATCTCAGGTTTCTCCCAAGTGATTTCTCTCTTTTATGACATAGGAATACAATATTAATGTATGAGAAATATGTAAAATCTACCCTATTGCATGTGGGATGAATAATAATGGAATTGAAATCTCAACAAAAGTGGGGAGGGAGGAGTAAATAAAAAATACAATTTTTATTTATTACTGTTATATGTTACTTATTGGCATGCTAAACTCGGCAGCAATTGCATTCTTCAAGAGATGTTTGATAATAGTTGTATTGATTGGATTTCCTTGAAGGCAGATATAATCCTATCACAGACAGTATTGTATTTCATGATGGGTTTAGCAAGATCCTTTCTGACAATGAATGCCATACCATTCTCCTGACTGCGCTGTCCTTGGCATAGTAAATCCTATGATTTTCTGATTCAAATTGGCCAATACCAGTCAGTCCATTTACACTCACTAATGCCTAGGATACCGATCAATATTCATGCATCCCATTTAATTTTTGACCACTTTCAATTTCCCTAAATTGATAGTATGCCCATTAAAAGTTCTGACCCTTACAAGACTTTTGTAGCAGTTTCTCTTTATCTTAAGTCATGGCCCATCAGCAAATGAAGATCCTCACATCTCCACTCCCAGAGGCTTTACCCAAATCAGGTCATCATGGCTCACTCCTCTCCAAGAAATCAGCCTCTCTTCAGTCACATTTTGAGTGCCCTCGAACCTGAGGGCCCATCCTCTAGCAGCAGCTTCAACAATGTCCTACTTCCTTTGCTTAGGCTTTCAGCATTCAACAATGCTTCAAAGTTGTGGGTAAGGTTTTATCATAATCTTCCTCTGAAGAGGGGGGAGGGGTCCTTCTGCATTGTCTGTTCTTAGTCTGGAAGATTTGCTGAAATGTGCTCATTTTGGGTGACCATGCTGGCTTTTGATATAACAGTGACATATCTCCCAGCATGTCAACAAAACACAAGCCACCACAGTATGATGAACTAACAGACAGGTTGTGAGAATATAACATTATTTCTTCAAAATACATCAAACAAGTTCTGGCTAATATTTTAAATGCAAAAAATAAGTAACAGCATAATGCAACCAAATAGTGGAGTATTTCAATTCAACATTCTCTATGTGGACTTAATATTGAAACAGAAGATCCATAAGGACATCAAGAATCAAATAAGTAAACAAATAAATGGGTCAAGCAAACTAGAATCAATGACCAAAATATAGCATACTCCAACAAGCACAAAACATATTTGCTACCATTAAGCTGGGGTTAATTAAAAAATAAAGTTAAGCATGAAATAGATGGAATTACAAACAGAAACATAGATAAATACAGGTAAACAGATACAAGATATGGACAGAGAAAATAGATGATAGCTAAATCGATAATTCAGTAGATTGGTAGAACAATTAATATATTTATGATAGATGATAGATAGATAGATAGATAGATAGATAGATAGATAGATAGATAGACAGATATAGAGCAGCAATAGGAAAATGTATAGAAGGATGAGGGAGAGAGAAAGAGAAACCCTTTCAATGGACGCCGGTGTGATTGTGCATTCAGATTCAGGGATTTGGACTGAGTCCATGCAGATGGTGTCCAGATAACACTCTTGTCTATCCTGAGATAAATTGGAGACTAATTGCACAAGCCACAAAATGAGGTGTTTCATCAGGAGTAAGGTGTTGTACATGGATGCTATAATACAATGACTCACTCCTCAAGAGATTGTCTCAAGGAACTGGGTCCCCACAACAGGAATATACCACTTATTTGATGCGTGCATTGATGCCGATACAAGTAGGTCAGGGAAGCTATGAGAGACTAGATTGTAACCACCACGAAGGGTAGGTTGGGATCTATGGCACAGGGTCTCAGGCCAAATAGGCCCATGACCCTCATTCCAGACAGTGCATGATGAGGAAGATATAGAGTTCTAGCAGAATTTTGGAGCCTCCCCTATCCCATTTTCCCCTGTGTCATGGTTTTTAGTTCTCTTCCTGACTCTGAGAACCAAGATTTAGATGTTTTTAGCATAACTGTCAACCCCAGACAACAGAGGGAGGAGATGAGGCATGGAAGTAGGACATACACTCTGTGTCCTTGTTTGTTATTTGGGAGGTCCCGAGTGCACAAAGCACAACCTGACGAGCTCTCTTCTCATCAGGAGAAAACTGAGGGGGAAACGTTTTAATTTAATTTTCTCTCTTTTCTCTTTTTCTTGTGGATTGCAGGAAGGTATACCGAGAATAATAGTGTTAATTCAAAAATTCATACACTGTTGGTTACATTTCATTGACTTCAATGCACACTAACTCTTGTTACAATAACCTTTTCTTGCCAAACATTCTGAATATTCCCCTGGATAAATGTTGCCCTTTTAATCACAGAAGTTTGATTATTCTAAAGTCATTGTATCTCCCCAGGACAATTGCTCCCTTGTGGGCCTGTCAATTATTTAGCTGGAAGTATTTCCAAGGGGTGACTTCAGTCCCAGACCTTAAGGAAGGCTGACAGCCATAGTCTCAGGACTTCCACAAGTCCACCCAACCAGTAAGCCTAGTCTTTGTATTTTTATTTTCTTTGTGTGTGTGTGTGTGTGTGTGTGTGTGTGTTGTTTCACTTTTTATCCCACTCTACACAAGAATTCTAATGCTATCTTTTCCAAAGAAGTGGGTACTGATAGCAAGGCATCATCTATTTCTCCTGGTCTTAGCATCCAGGGGACTCATATCCATGATTTATTACAACATTGGACTAATGGTTACCATGTGTCTTCAATGATCATCACTCTGGAAAGGGAGACACAATTAGCTGCACCTCATGTGGTTTAAAGTTCCCAGTCACTATTTTCAAAAGCCAGATATAGGACATTGTCTTTGTGGGCTGTTATGTCAGCGGTACTTTGTATTCCCTGAAACCCAAGGCCTCCTCCTCAGAGAGAGAAAATGTTAACCCACTCATGGTTTTCTTTAGTTTAGATCAGAGCAGATCAGAGAAATGTTTGGGAGACCGATGATGAAACTGATGAAGGTGAAATATTCCCTTTGTTGGACTTTTAACTTCTCTTCTGAACAGAGCTACACTGTCAGAGAGATGGTGACAAGGGCCAGGTTTGACCATGAGTACACAGAGAGTGACACACTCATCTTGGGCTTTAATCTGCACAGATTGTCTGACACTCTGAGTAAAGCTCACACTCCCTAAGATTTGTTTTCTCTCCTCAGGCAGCAGAAAGCACAGAGGAGACCTGGGCGCTAGGACGCACCTGAGAGTCTATTGAGAAGGGACCATTTGGGAGATCAGATTCTTCAAAGTCTTCGCTAAGGAGACAGAGGTACTTTCTATCCTAGACATAATCCCACAGACAGCAAGTAGAGACCGTCTGTGAGGACCCTGGCTCCTTGGGCTGCAGATTCACACTGGGTTTGAAACTACTCCTCCCTGGGTGTGGACTGAGAGATGAACTGAGTGGAGAGCCACTGTTCAGTACTCTGCGTGGGAGAGGTGCTAGTAATAGTGCCCGTCCCGTTCTCTCTCTCTCTCTCTCTCTCTCTCTCTCTCTCTCTCTCTCTCTCTCTCTCTCTCTCTCTCTCTCTCTCTCTCTCTCTCTTTTGCAGGATGTTACTAGGATCAGGTTCTGTCCTTCCTAGCAGTCCCAAGACCCGCACCTCCCCCTGCCTTGAGTGTCCAGGGTTATAAGGCTGGAGGAGTCTGACATGGAGGGCAGGACAGAAATATGCAAAGAGAAGACATCCATTTTAGACCCACAGGCTACCTCCACAGGGGAAGCTCCCTCATCACCCAGTTGGGGACCACAGTGTGATTCCTTTCCATCCTCCTTCCAAGATGGGCTCTGCCACCCTAGCTCTCCTCATTGCTCTTCTCTGAGGTCAGGATCACCACAGGGTTTGAGATGAATGGAGGGTGTGTGTGTGAAGAGGCAATCTCTGATCTCTGAATCCTATTTCCACAGGTGTCTGTGCCCAGGCGCAGCTGGTGCAGTCCGGGGCAGAGGTGAAGTGATCCTGGAGTCTTTGAGAATCTCCTGTAAGACATCTGAGTACAGCTTTACTGGAATCTGGATCAGCTGGATAAGACAGACACCTGGAAAGGGCTTGGAATGGATAGGAAGGATTGATCCTAGTGACTCTGAAACCAGGTACAACCCATCCTTCCAAGGAAAAGTCACCATCTCCACAGACAAATCTATCAGCACCATGTCCCTGCAGTGGAGCAGCCTGAAGGACTCAGACACAACCATGTATTACTGTGCAAGAGACACAGTGAGAGAAACTACTTCCTGAGAGGGGCAGAAACCCTCAGCCTGATTCAGCTGCAGAGCAGGAGTCTCAGAGGCATCCCTCAGTCCAGCACCAGAGGACACAGTATCTGCTGTCTCCTAGAGCGTGAGAACAAGAACACAGGCCATTGACAAGACAGGAAAACAACTCCCCACATGGGGACACTGATGCCTCTTACTGGATCTGGGTTCTCTGCACTGACTCTCTATATAACTTCCGAACAATAGCAGGGCTATAGAACAGATGATGTAAGGTTTCTTCATTAAGTCCTAAGCGTTCAGCCCTTGCTGCCCTTGAAGGATGAGCAGGTGCACTGTCCTAAAAGGAAAGAAATTCCTCAGCTCAAATTGCCTAGCCATTTTGTCACCAAGGCCATTCCCAGTATTATGAGAACTTATTCCTAATAAGTATTCATAATGATCATTGTTGCTTTGTAACTGGATTCAGTTGCCTGCATTCAACTTGATTCAGGAAACAGTATTGTAGAAATCTCCTGGTGGAGTGGTGTTGCTGTGGCCTTAGCAAACTTCCCTTGGATCCCAGACCTTATGCCAGTCAGCTACACTCAGGAAAATGGTTGGTATAGTTTCTTGGTTAAAAGTGGTCTCCCCCCAGAGGAGCCAGGACGAACTTGGTTCAGAAATGTCTACCTCCTTCCTCCCTCTATTTCCAATGAAGATCCTGATCCTACCATGAGGTCAGTGTCAGGGAAGGGTAGTTTGGAGTGATTAGAGTCAGGCAGAACCCAGGGAGAGGCTATGGCATACAGGGATCTCGCACTGTAAGTCACTGTAGTAGTGTCCTTGACCCTTACCGATAACAATTCTCCCTACCACTGATCTTTGTGAGCACAGAGGACACATGTGTGTGTTACATACAGTGCAGGTGGACACAGGGCAGTCAGCGTGGCCCTCACATAAAATATCTTGTAGGACAGCTCTGGGGCTGGACTGCATGGAACGTTAAGACCAGCAGGGGGCGCTCAGGACAAACAACACAGGCCCAGGACCGATCCATGAGCAGGTTCAGAGCTGAGCATAGGTGGGGCTTTCTGCAGTGTCGTCAGCTGGTTTTGTTCCCACAGTTCTCAAACATGTTCAGTGGAAACTCTGTTTACAGTCGGAGGGAGTGTACTAGTGTTTCCTTAAGGGTAACAAAGAAGCTCTCACTGTCATATAATTGATTGCAAACCAAAGGTTTGAACCAGCCCTATAAAAGGTATTTGCCCAGTTGTTGGTCTTGCAAAATTCTGCCATGTGATCTGCGATTTTATTTCTTGGTTTCAACTTAGTTAGTTGAAAGTGTAGAAAATATGAGTGATTTATATATACAAATCTGGAGTTCACATGAAAGTACCAGCATGATAACCAGTGAAACAGACTCCATGATACAAAGATACAGAGATACAAAGGGGGGTAGTGATGTTGAAAGCTAAGTATTGGGCTTCTAACCACAAGGTCACTGGTTGAAACCCAACATCCTCCCCTCAGGGACTGTACTACCGTCTCTTAAATTCCAACAAAGGGAATGTCCCTTAACAAAGGGAAGACAGTAAAACCGCTACAAGTTGGTGCCTTATGAAGGTGAAAACTTGTCACAAAAGTAAAATACAAATATCATCCACAAAATAAGATATCGAAAAGTAGTAAACTTATTCCCTGTAAATGGTGGAAAATTTGTGAGTCCAGTGGGCTATGAGTGAGTGTAAGGTGGTCAGGCAGCCCCACTGGGTCCTTGCTCTCACCAGATTCATTTTATGTTTATTTACTGTGCAAAGTGGTGTCTATTAACTATATTTCATCCTTGATGGCCTAAAAATTGAATGACTTTCTAAACTGTTAATATTATGATGAAGGTAAAATGAATTTAGTTTAGTTTTATGTTGACATTTAATTAGAGAACTGACTCTTTTTCATAAAGTGAATTTTTTAATAAATGCTGTTTCTGAAAGTTAATGCAACTTGATATCACAAGTAGAGACTGTTTAAGAACAGAAATGGTTTGTTGAATATCTAGGAACTAGAAGTTCAAATTTGAGGCCAGCTCTAAGGGAAAGCTCTTTGACTGTTTAAAAATTAATTTGACGAATGATAATCTATTCAATCAATAGTATAAAAAGTATAAAACAAAAATTGATTCAGAATTTATTCCTATTAAGAAAAAACATAAAAATGTTTAGATGTTAAAGCAAAATACAAAGTCAAAAATATTCTAAAATAAAATAATGGACATTATAATAGTGTTTGCATGCATGCCTGTATGACTGTGAGATTTTTAGATACAAACAAAAAACATCCACTAAAGAAAAAAACAATAAGTTCTATTGAATTTGGACTTTTGAAATTGTAAATGTTATTTAAAGCTAAATATTCTTTATAAACTACGTATAACCTTGGAAAGAATTGGAACTACAGAACACTTCATAGTGCGCTTGAGGAACTTGTACACAGAACAAGGGAATACTGCAAATCAAGAAAAGTGTGTGCCAGGTTGTGCCCTCTCATCATACTTGTCCAAGCTGCATGCTGAGCAAATAATCAGAGAAACTGGATTATATGAAGAAGAATATGGAGAAAGCCTTATTAACCTCCGTTATATGAAGGTGATGCAATTTTGCTTGCTGAAAGTGACGAGGACTTGAAACACTTGCTGTTGATGATCAAGGATTGAAGAACTCATTATGGTTGTGAGTCAATGTAAAGAAGAACAAAAGATGCAGCCAGATTACAATTCTGTTGTTTATGATTACTTGTTTATTTTGAACTGACTTTTAAAAGTAAGCATAGCTCCTCCCCCAATAAGCTGCCAGCAAGAGCATCCACTCTCTCTCCCAATATCTAAAGTCAAAACAAAACAAATAAAAACTGTTACATGACTCGATCTTTATATAGTGTCCCTGTTATTGCCTTGTCCATTTGAGCCAAACATAGGGGCCAAGGATGGGAATATTCTTTTAAGCCCCGGGATCCTCCTGCATTTAAACTCTGAAAATTTATTTTTACTGTGGGACTTTGTGAAGCCTTACAATTATTATTGTCCATTCCTGGATTGTTTTGTTCCTTCAATAAGCTCTTTAATTTTTTACTGAAATTCCAGTTTGATCTGGATATACATTTCTTGCCTGTCTCTGTCTACCAATCACTGCCAAATTCCTAAAAACGAAAGAAAGAAAGAATCCAAACAATAAATGACAATGTACTTACCATTTCTGGGAAAGATTATGTTCAGTAACTAAAGTCTTGTGGCAAGATTATATTTGTTGCAAATATAGTAGCTAAGGGGACTCTGAGTAAAATATAAGATGAACAATGGACATTCTTTTTGAGATTATTCCCCAACCTGCTTAACGTTGTGTCACAATGTAAACTCCACAGCTTGTCCAAGGAACCTCTCCTTAGTATATGCGATGTTGCCACAGGATGTAGAAGTGCCTCATTTATTGCCCATAATTATTCTGTATTTCCCTTCCTGATGTCCTGTCTCTGTTGGGCCCTTTCCTCATAAAAAAAAATATTCCACAACACCCAATGAGTATCAATCCTGAACCAAACTGGCCAGGCAAACATGTCCACAAAGACATTCTCAACCTTCAGTTCACAGGTCACAGGTCACATGGAACTGAAGCATTTTAGTCACAGAATCAAAAGTCATCAAGAAGACATTGCCAGTCCAAATAAGAAGACATTTGGAACCAAGGAGGACAAAGAGCTGTATCTTGTTAAGAATCTTAACCATACGCTAATGCATGTTCATGATCATCCCTGTGACATATGTTTCACATCCATAATCCTATACATTTACTTATTAGTATATTTTTCTAAAGCTTTAAAATGTGGTCACCATTTTTTTCAGAAGCTCTCCTTGGGGAATCTTGTGGCTCAGTCCTTGCTTGATCTAAGGAAAGCGGCCCCTTTCACTGTCGTGCAGCCCTGTGTTTGTTGCTAGCAGGAGTCATATTGGTAACAAAGTTCCTTTTGCCGAGTGTGCTTTTCAACACAATAGTATACTCTGTCTTATAGAGTCTCTGTGAGTCGGAATCCACTGATGGCAGTGAGTGTGGTGTTGGTGTTAGCACAATGAAGATGATGGGGTCAGACTGTCAATTTCTGAGAAGTCTGGGAACTTCTCTTCTTTATTCCCGGGGCTTCTAGTATGCGGAGCACCTCATCAATTTCCAGTACAGTCTCAAATCTAGTGAAAAACATTTCATCATGGACAGGATTCTCTAGGATCCATAGACCTTTTCTATAGGTCACAGTATCCTGTGGAGATTCCTCTGCCTAGCCATTACTTCTCTCTAGCAGTGTCAAGATTCCAAAAATGGGCTGGCTTACTGAGGCTTCCATTACTTGTCGTCAGTGATTATTTTCCCTGTCCTAGTTGTCTGAGATTTGGGTCCAAGAGTGAGCAATCATCACAGATCCTCTCCATAGGCTTTGCTGTCTCTGATGACTTCATGCTGCCAGAGCTGAAGCGGCCAAAACCCTCAGAAGAGGTTACAGTAGCTGTGAGCAATATATTTCAATAGCAGAAAACAAACTCCCATCTCTAAGGAGCTGATGCTTAAGCTCCAGAAAAATATCCAGAACCAAAAGCTGTTCTCCCTGCATCTGAGCTCAATGACACTGAAGACATGGCTGTCCATTAATGTGTGAGAGAAACAGAGGACTCACTACCATCTCAAACACAAAAATCCCTGCGATGATGCCATTGGTCTATGAGGATAATGGGTTGTGGAAAGGACAGGGACAAGAATTCTGGGGCCATAGCAATGGGGGAGGCATGATAGCAAGAACCATCCTTTAAGCATCTAGGGCTTCAGTTCCTGTCAAAATGTCTTCTCCCCAAAAGTTTATTACAAACCCCACAGATATTGCACTGTTCATACATTTGTAGATTTTCTGCTGTGGTAGATGTAAGATCTCAGGTTAACCTGATAAAAGCCTAAAGGGGTGGAGTCTAACCTATCAATCAGGTCACAGTCTGGTGATCCCTCCTTGTGGGTGTGGCCTTTTTATGAGGCTTCTCAGAACTGTTTCTTGATTCTGCCATTAGAAGAGGCTGGTCTCTTCTCTCTCTCTCTCTCTCTCTCACTCTCTCTCTCTCTCTCTCTCTCACCATCTTGTGGACAAGCCAGCCACATGGAGCCTCGGTGATGGCAGCCAAAGCCCTGGAGATGTGTCCACTGTCATTGGATCCACAGGACTTTCCACGCACCCGCCTGTGGTCATCCTGCATTCAGCATCATTGCATGTGTTGTATAAATCTGAAGAAGAATTCATGGACTAATATCAGACAAAAAGGCTAATATTGAACTTATAGACAATCTGGACTGGCTGGGATGTTTTTTGATGAATAGTAACTTCTTGCTATAAAGTTCTCTTTTACACAAGTTCCTTTACAAATTATCAGAAGCAAAGCCTGAGATGCTAACAATTAAAGCCTGAGATGCAAGCAAACAAAAAAAGAACAGATAAACATATTTTGAAATGCTTCATTATATTGTTTGTACTTTTCCTGCCATTTCTCCTAGATAATAAATTTTAAAATGCCAGATTTTCCCCTCAGAACTTATGAAGAAATTTCTTCCACATTTGTCCCTAATTATCTGTCCCCCAGACAGATCAAGCATAGGATCTTGAGCACAGATGGTGTAGTACCAGACACTGTTTTGTTCTGCTGTGCACAGGGTCCTTGTGGGTCAGAACTGACTCAATAGCACCTATCCACAACAACCACATGACCCAGAACTCCAACCCTGCCTTCATTCAGGACACAATGCTTTAATGGGAAGAAATGCCCAATAACTGGTCTACTTCCTGTCAGGACCCCTGTCCTGTAGAAAATTTTAAAGGCTTCAGGGTCATGACCTGGACTCATATGAAAAAGTTTTAAGAAAATGGAAAACTGCACAGGTGAGAAAAAGGGCAAAGAATTTGTGCCACTTTTCTTTGTTCCGTTTTTACACTCTTTAAGGCTTTTACCTGCTTATTCTTCAGGGTAGCAAGAGCTGTCCTGAGAATTTAATTTGGAAACTTTTGCTCATTCATTCTACAACACTAATCTTTTTTAAATCACTTTATTGTGAGCTTGTACAACTCTTATCGCAATCGATACATACATTCATTGTGTCAAGCACATTTGTACATTCGTTGCCATCATCATTCTCAGAACATTTTCTTTATACTTGAGCCCTTGAATAAGCTCCTCATTTCCCCCCTCTCTACCCACTACCCCTCCCCCACAAATCGTTGATCATTTATAAATTATTATTTTGTCATATCTTACACTGTCCGATGTCTCCCTTCACCCACTTTCCAGTTGTCCAACACCCTGGGGGAGGGGGTTATATGTAGGTCATTGTGATCGGTTCTCCTTTCTCCCCCACCTTCCCCTTGCCCTCCTGATATGGCTACTCTCATTATTAGTCCTCAGGGCAACCCCGATCTTACCTCTACAAAAATCTCAAATGATATTGAGAAGGAAATGCTGTGAATCCCTTATAGATTAAAAAAAACATTTTTACATTTCTATATGTAGTATTATTCCTATAATGCAGAAATATATAACAATAATCTCATGTATTGTGTTAGTAGGACAATAAAATGAATTAATATGTGATAACAATTGAGCATAGAACAGTCACATCATACATGTTACCAAGGATATTGTCAATGTGCCCTTCCCAACACAGCTAAAACACTCAGATCTGTTCTAGAAACAAAATCCTCAGATCTCAAAAGTCATGCAACTTCATTTATTGCTATGTAGTAGGAGGGCATGCAAATCCCTCCCTCTGCTGATGAAAGTCAACACAGCCCCAACCCTGCAGCTCTGGAAGTGCTCCTGGATTCTCAGGAGCCCCCACTCAGTGATCAGGACTGAACACAACACAGACAGCATGGAGTTTGTGCTGAAAGTGGTTTGTCCTGTTTGCTATTTTAAGAGGTGATTTTGTCAAGAACCACTTTGTGTCCTTGGGTGTGAGTGAGAGACACGGTGAATATGTCTGAAGGTTTTCATGCCCAGGATGTCTGTGCTTGCAGAAGTCCAGAGTGAGGTGTAGTTAGTGGAGTATGGGGGTCCTTGGGGGGATCTCTGAGATTCTCCAGTGCAGCCTTTAGATTATCCTTCAGTAGCTATGCATGATCTGTAACCTCCAGGCTCCAGGGAAGGACCTGCAGTGGGTCTCAAGTATTAGTACCAGTGGTGATGGTGCATACTATAAAGACTTTTCCAAGGTGTCTTTGAATCTGCAAGAACATGCTTTGTCTGCATAAGAACAGCCTGAAATGCGAGGACACGCCTTTGTATTTCTGTGCTGCTACCATCACAGTGAGGAGAATTCAGATTGAACCAGGACACAAACCTCCCTTGCAGGGAGGAAACATGCTCCTAGGGGACGCTCAGGACCCACGGAACACATACCTCAGGTCCAGGAGCAGGTGGGGATGGAGATTCAGAGCTGCTTTTCTGCTGTGGTATTGGCATTCTTCTCCATCTCACAGTTTCCCTCAGATAATCTCTCTATTTTTATACTGCCAGTTGTTCCTAACCCGGAGTGAGATGTTTGAATTGAATCAGAAAGACTGGTTATTCAAACTTACCAAGGATGCCTGAAGAGAAAGACTTGGTGATGTTCCTTCTGAAAGGACAGACTGAGAGCAGAGGCTTTCACAGAATGCCTGGATTATGACACTGAATACCAGTTTAGAGTTATGCAGGTGGTTAGTTAGGGAACCAGGCACATCAAAGCAGAATATGGATCCCATATGACTCTCATCTTCTGTGGGAAGTGTGCGGGTCAGACTCACAACTTCTCTGAAGTCTCATTCTGTCTTTATCTATATTCAGTCTCTCGTTTTCAGCAAGATGGCATGATTCTGGAATGTTTATGCTTCCCTATGCAAGTCTGTTCACATTCTCAATATGCCATGTTCATGGATAAGGACGCTCAATATCAAGGAAATGTCAAAGCTACAGAATACTGTTTCTAAATACAATGTAATTGTGATTCTAAATGCCAAGTTAACCCTTTACAGAAATGGAAAAAAATGATTACTCACTTTATATGGAGAAAAGATTGAGATCAAGTTAGGGGCTCTCACACAAACTAACCTGAAAACTTTTACACCGCCACAGTATTCAAAAAGCCTGGTACTCATACAATGATAGGCATGTTGACCAATGGAACAGAATAGAAAACTAATAAATAATCCATCCACATACAGGCAACAGATCTTCAAAAAAGGCCCAAGGAACTTTATAAGGGAGAGCGACATTCTCTTCAGCAATGGGGCTGGCACAATTGGATCGCCACCCTTAGAAGAATGAAAGACAACCAAACCTCAGCTCATGTAAAAAAAAATGAGCACAAGATGATCAAAGGCCTAAATGTAAATCTCAAACCTATAGAGACCATCTATAAGGAAGTAGGGACATACTTATATGCCCCACAGGGCACTCATACACTATCAAACACAGCAAAGGAATTACACACAAAGTGGTTAACAGAGATGAAAGTGACATTCTAAAAATCAGACATTTGTTAATTAAAAGAGTAAAATGGGAAGCCAAGCCAAAAATTAAAAAATCAAACAAAAATTTCTGGTAATTTTAAGCTGCAACTTTTCACGTCTATTGCATGTACAACAATAGACAACTGGAGCAAATATGATTGCATTTTCCTTGGAGTATTAGTTTCTATCATTTCCACCTTTCAGAATTTTGAGAGACCTTGATTAAGTGACCGACCAAGCCGAACCCCAGGAGATAGGGGAATGTAAAACAAACCCAGAACAACTGTGCCTAGAAAACAATGTGTTGGTTCTTCAAGTGCAGGGAGCACTCAGCTCATTGAGAACATGTGTACCAACTCTGTTAGGAAAATGATGTGCAGATGGATAATGTCATGAGGTTGAAACTTAAGAAAGTTCCTACTAATCCACTGCTACGAAATTATTTGAGATGATGCTTGCAGTCAAACTCAGAGATGGAGGTGAGCTGAACTTCTGTGCAGCTATAGCACGGTATCAAGCTTAAATTGGTCAGACAAGCACCAAGAGCAGATGATGAGGTGGGGGTTGGTGAAATGAACAGGATCAAATGATGCTATGCGAGTGTGCATATGAAAAGGGAACTGACTCACTGATCTCCAATCGAAAAATGCTAGAGTGTCCTGTGATTGAACACCTGGATTTTAGTGAAATCAATGCATCTTCATTTCAAAGCAATTGCTTATTTTCTTCAGAAAATTCTGGCTCAAAAAAAAAAATAAATAAAAAAATAAAATTAAATTAAATTAAAAAAATAAAAAAAAAAAAGAAAATTCTGGCTCAAAGAAGTCCAGGTGACCAACACCTTGTGCTTGGGTTTCCCCATTGTAGAAATATATATTAATTTGGAGATATACAGATTTTAATTCACCAGGAAATGAGTGGTGTCAACCCCAAGTCTGGGGAACATGTTTTAACTTTGTTAGGAGGAAGGAAACTGAATGGTGATTGAGCTTTAAAACTGCATGTTTAGAGAGAGTGTCATAGCTTCTATAGTCTATAATATGAACATTTTTTTTCAAAATTACACAATACTTGAGTTTAGGAAATAAATTTAAGGTGAGATCCATAAGCAGTTGTGATGGGGCTGTGCCCAGAACAAAATGGAGAGGCTATCTTTCGTTGGAAATGCTCACACCACTAATGAACCAGAGCCCCCTGCATAAGGGATATTTTAAAGAGTGTCTGTGCTCATTCTCTAAATGTTGAGGATCAGTTGCATGGATGGACCTAATTCTAATGGAGAGTGCTTGTTGGGTCTCAAGAAAATGTCTTTTGCTTCAAGATGTAAAACACTGTGCTTGGCTCTTATTCGTATACGGATCCTTTTTTTTTAATGATTATGTTCCATTTACTGCTCTCCTGAATTTTTGCATTTGAAATCATGGCTCCACTGAATTTGCACTCTTGTGGATATTCCAGCAAACAAAGGGGCAGGGGGAGTGTCTCTATTCAGAATCTTGCATTTTTAGAGGCTACAGAGTTACAATATTGTCTTGTCTGGGGTGCAACTTTTCTAGGTTGCACGCTCTGCCCCGAGACCCTCTGACACTTGAATCTCTTTACTTACACTGAGGTTGACCTCAGTCATCAGGCTCTGGGATATAGTCTGTGTATTGCATGTAAGATCGGTGGGGTTGGTGATGACCATGGCCCAAGGTCGGGAAATCCTGGTTATGTAAGATTAGCAAAGGGACAATGCCCACTGGAAAAATTCTGCCAGAGGCTTCAGGTCAGATGTGCACAAATACAATGAAAAGCTAGGAGGGCAGCGTGTCCTTTGCACCCAATGCCTGGTTTACTATTTCCTGACCTTTGCAATTTGGACTGAATAGAACCCATCTCAACGTGATTCATTTTCTCAAATTTTCATGAATTTCTGTTGGACGTTGCATTGACTTCGGGAATCCAGAAGCATGAGGGGATCTCCTCAAGGGAGGAGGGGGTGGGCATTGGAACTGTATGGCTTCATAGAAGAGTTGGATATTTGAGGAATTATCAAACCTAAATCCTTGGGACTAATCTGGTATGCATGCTTCTCAAAGATGTTGCTTCCACACAAGGAAAACTACTACGTACTATGAGGAGTTTAATTGGGAGGTAGCAGGGTATACAGGGAAAAAATAAGGGATCTTGAAGAGTGTGAGTTTTGAAGATATCTTGGGTTCCAATTTCCAATTGATGGTTTCATCAGACTCTATCCTGCCCACTCTCTAGGGCACAGGACATAGAGGAGCCCAAGGCAGGGCGGAGCTATGAGGGGCTGGAGGGAGAAAACACTGAACTCAGAAATCCTTGGATTGCCTTTGACATTACATGCAAATTATTCTCACATGCAAATTATTCTCGGGCATGAGGGTACAATTTCACCCTTGGCTGGGAAACCTATCAGTTCTCTTCAGACAGGGCTGTAGGTCTCTTGGGAAACAGAGCTGGGGGTCTCAGGATGCTATTGCTGTGTGTTCTCCTGTGCCTGGTGACAGTTCCTCAAGGTTGGAGGTTCAGATATCCAACCTGGGTCTATAGGGATGTTTGTGACTTCAAGTATCTGACAGGGACCATCTGTTTTTGTTTGCAGGCGTCCTGATCCAGGTGCACCTTCAGGAGTCGGGTCCAGGACTGATGAAGTCCTCCCAGAAGCTTTCCCTTACGTGCACAGTCTCTGGTTACTCCATCACCAGTGGTTACTGCTGGCACTGGATCTGCCAACCCTCAGGGAAGTGGCTACAGTGGATGGGACGCATATGCTCTAGTGGGGGCACAAATTATAACCCGTCCTTTCAAAGCCGACTCTCCATCACCAGAGACACATCAAAGAACCAGTTCTCCCTGCAGCTGAACTCCGTGACTGCTGAGGACACAGCCGTGTATTACTGTGCAAGGGACACAGTGAGGGGAAGTCTGTGTGAGCTCAGACAAAAACCTCCCCTGCAGTGGAGACACTGGGCAGCAGTGGGCGCGCAGGACCCACTGAGCTGAGACACCTAGCACTAGACAGGCACAGATATATGACAGGGAGGATTTCCTGTTATAATTAGGGCCTTTTCTCTTTGATCTCAGCATCCCCAGAGACAATTTTGCCTTTGTCTTCTTTCTTTCTCTAAATTTTCTCCTTACTGAAAGAGGGAAAGGAAGAACTAGCACTCTCTATTTGCAGTACTAATAATAAAAGTGACCTGACCTTCATTATCATCCTCTATGCCCCCTTTCCCTTTGTGAGTAACACACTCTCATCCTCACACTATCTGTGACTCAAAATCTCTTGACCACGAAATACATGCATGTGCAGATTCATGCGTGCAGTGCATGATTTTGAGTGTCCTGAGCTCATTGCTGTATTACAGCACACAGTCAGGTCTCTGGAGGTGTCTCTCTGCATTACTCCCTGTGCACTGTGAGTAGTTATTGAATAATGTTCTGTGTCTGAGAAAATAATTGTGGAGACATCTGGGTCTAAACGTGTGACCTGTTCTTAGTGATGCTTGCTACCCATTGTCTCTGTTTATGCTGAAGCAAGAGATCCATGCATTGGGAGACCCCTGGCACTTACAAGGGGTGAACTGAAATGACCTGTCTGGTGGGCAGTCATTAATAAGGTCATTTATTGGAGTCACAATGAAGGGACCACTCATTGGAAGAACAACTTGGATTCCAAAAGATAGCAAATGAGTCACAAGAGGAGGAAATTTGCAGACTAATATTTCAGAATGCACTTTATTCCCATTGAGAGCAGCGAGACTTCTCACATATTTGGATCAGGTGATCAGGGGAACCATTTCCTAGAGAAAGGACGTCATGTTTGGCAGAGTGTCACCAAAATAGAGGAAAATAATCAGTTAGATGCACGGACAGACTGGCTGCTAAAATGTTCTCAAACTTAAGAGCAAGTGAGGATGGTCCAGGACTTGACAGTTTAGTTATTTGTCCTGTTGTGCACAGAACCATTGTGTTTAAAACTGACTCAAAAACACCCAACAACATCTTTTATGGAGTGAGGTGCAGAAAATTGAGATTAATCTTGGTCAGAAAGTGTAATTACCATAATTTATGATAAATTACACAATTTTAAAATTTAATTATTTAACACTTAAAACACAATCAATATACCATTTATAATTAAGTTACAGTTTTATGCTTTGCAAATAATTAAGAAAACAAAATGCAATAAATAATAAATACTATAAAGAAATAAATATTACATAAAAGTTCACTCTACCTGGTGGCATAGAGGATTTCACATTGGGATGCTAAGTGCAAGGTCAGCAGATAAAAATGCACCAGACATCCTGAGGGAGACAGATGAGGCTCTCCAGAGTTTTACACGGACTGCAAATTACATAATTCAAATCCAAAGGACAGAATAGTGTCAGAGCTTAAACTGTGAGACTCTGACCTGCAGAAGGCTGTGGATGACAGAGGAAGCTCAAACACATTTAAAGGACCTTCACAGGGAATACACCTCCAGTGATTTCCCTCTCACCATAACTGAGGGATGGAACAAGCTGGTCGTCAGAGAGAGTATTGAAGAGATGACTATAGAAGGTTAAAATGACTCATCTGACTTGGATGGTTAAAAACTTGTCATTTGATCTCCCCTTTGATATCCTTTGTGATTAATCTGGGTTTTAATATTTTCTGGTTTTGTTTTATACATGTAGGGTTTTTTTCGCTGTGTTCAGTCATTGTTAGTAGCATTTTTTACTGTCTTGATATCTTTTTCTATGTTTTTCAATTTATGTAGTGCACAATGGGTGAATCTACAGAGACAATAAGTAGAATAAGAACTCCCGGGGGCTTCAGAAAGAGAGGTGGGGAGAAAAGGGGAGTTAATAGAAAATAGTTCAACAAGGAAGAACGTGTTTTCTAACTGATTGTCGTAGTGATTGTGAACACTGCTTACACGATTGAACTATAGAATGGTATGATGTTTGGATTAGATCTTCATAAAATGATTTTTTAAAAGTAATAGAACGGAATCGGGGAGAGGGGGAAGATGGCCGACAGGGACACCCGCATACTCTGAGAGCTCCTCTAAACAAAGCGGGATTGGCGACCAGGTAGCTGAATAGTAAGAGTCTGGTGAGTGAAATATCCCCCTGGGTCAGCCCCCCAGTCCTACCCCACGTATTTGTCCGGAGCAGGGGTCTAGGTGAAAGAGGACCAGACTAGTGGGACATCTCTGGCCACTAAGCTGCCGTGAGCTCACTGGCGACCGGCTTAGGCTCCATCCCCAAACCCGGCGCCTAGCCCAGAGCCACTTGCCTGCCCTGCCTACTCCAGCGGCCCACTCCCCACTCCCTATCGCGGATCCCCACTGGGAGAGAAGCTTTCCTCTCCCGCAGTTCCCCTCTCCCCACAGGGCAGCGATCTGCCCTCAGGCCCACGTCCCTCCCTCCATTCATCCAAGCTCAGGGGAGCGGACCCGCGGGTTGTCTGGCGACCCCCACTGGGGACCATCCACCTGCACCGCTGCCGCGGACCTCTCCACCTGCCCTCCGTGCGCTGGCCTCCCACCCCCGCCCGCCCCCGCCAGCCCCTGGCAGCCTAGCGCCAGCTCCACTCCTGGCGGGGACCCTGCGCTGAGCACTTCCCGCCAACAGGAGCCATAGCCCAACCCGCGCCTGTCCCGGACCCTGAGCTTCCGCTGAGCGCCGCGCCCCGCGCTGCTGAGTCTGCCCACCAAGGGCCCCCCCCTGTGCAAGGCACAAGAGTAGGTGCCCTCCCCAGGGTGCTGCGGGGACCCCGGCGGCCACGACTCTGAGCCTGAGCAGAGGAAGGGCGCCATTGCCCCCTGCGGTTTCGCGCCAAGCCTCCTTTGCCGGCGCCATTAACCCCTGCGGTTTCGCGCCAAAAGGGCGGAGAGCGAACACCATTGTTCCCTGCAGTGTCCCGCAGCTGCCTGCGCAGCTATCCAAGGGGCCCGCTCACAGCCCGGGCAGATCAAACACTCCACCTGCAGTCTCGGCTTTGCAGTCCCTGAGGAGCCCTCAGTGAGCTCCAGCCAGCTCTCACCACCTGGGGCCCTGTTGGGTCCCCAGTGCCAGCCCTAAGCCTGCCGCAGCCCGCCCCAGCCACCCCAGGAGACGGCACAGTGGCCTGAGCCTCCACACAATAAGGTTACTCCTGTCTCCCAGAAGCATGGGGCCTATTAAAGGATCAAGGAAAAATCAACAGACCACATCACTCCCAACAAAAAAATCAGAAAAACGAGGCACTTTAACAGACCTAACGTCACTCATAGAAGAAACAGATATAGATCAGCCACAAAAGGAAATCTTCAGAACTCTGCTTGCAGTAATACAGGAGCTAAGAGAAGCAAACCAAAATAAGGATGCAACGATAGAAGGGATGAAATGCACAATAGAGGGGATGAAGTCCACAATAGAGGGGATGAATACTATCCACCAAAAGGAACTGCAGAAACTAACAGAGGAGGTAGCAGAGGCCACACAAAAGGTCACAGAAGCTATATCTAGGCTTGAGGAGGCTGAGAACCGTATCAGTGAACTCGAGGACGCTCAAACCAAACGAAGCAAGCGAGAAAAACAATCAGATAGGAAAATTAAAGAAACAGAAGACAGCCTGAGATCAATGACAGATGCTATGAAGAGGAATAATATTCGAATAATCGGTCTACCGGAACACAACATAACACACAAATCGACCGCCAAGATAGCAAAGGAATTCCTGGAAGAAAATTTCCCCAACCTAACAAAGGAGAATCCGACTCTCATACAGGAAGCAGAGAGGACGCCGGCTAAGCTAAACACCAAGAAGAACACGCCAAGGCATATAATTGTAAAATTATCCAACTTAGAGGAAAAAGAGAAAATTCTACGAGCATCAAGAGAAAGGAAGACAGTCACATACAAAGGAGCGCAGGTAAGGGTATGCTCAGACTTATCAGCTGAAACCATGAAGAGGAGGAGAGAATGGAGCAGCATCTTCCAAATTCTGAAAGATAAAAATGCCTCCCCCAGAATCCTATACCCTGCCAAGTTATCCATTAAGATAGAGGGTAAGATAAGGGTCTTCCAGGACAAGGAAGAACTCAAAAAATATACTGCAAGTCACCCGACCCTGCAGAACATACTGGCTGACTCATTATGGCCAGAAGATCAAGCTCCAACTAGAACCTCCAGGAGACCACCATATAGCCCATCTCCATCTAGAAGCCAACATGCCAGCAACACGTACCAGGACAACACGGTCTCAGATGGAAAAGAGGACAGGATAGAAACCCTCCACTCAAACGCAGTACACTGATATGAAGGAAGATAGGCAAAGACCCCAAACACAAAACAGAATATGGCAACCATGAAGCCAGAGATTGTAATAATCACTTTGAATACAAATGGGCTCAATTCATATGTTAAAAGAAAGAGGCTGGAGGATTGGATTAGAAAACATAACCCATCAATCTGCTGCCTGCAAGAGACACACCTTAAGCAAGCAGACAAGCATATGCTGAGAATAAAGGGCTGGCAGAAAGTTTACCAAGCAAATGGTAACTCCAAGAAGGCAGGAGTGGCTATCTTAATCTCCGACAAAATGGATCTCAAGATCCAAAACATAAAAAGAGACAAAGAGGGACATTACATAATGCTCAAAGGCTCAGTAAACCAGGAAGCAATAAGCATACTGAATATTTACGCACCTAATAATGGTGCGGCAAATTTCGTCAAACAAACTATTTAAAAAATGACAGAAGAAATCACGGAAACAACAATAATAGTGGGGGACTTCAACACTCCACTATCAGAGAAAGACAGGTCACAGGGAAAGAAGCTCAGCAAAGAGGCCAGAGAGCTAAACAATGTAATTAGGCAACAGGGCCTGATAGACATCTATAGAGCCTTTCATCCAAAAGCAAAAGGTTTCACATTCTTCTCCAATCCACACGGATCTTTCTCAAGAATAGATCACATGCTGGGGCACAAGGCCAGCCTGAGTAAATTCAAACACATAGATATTATCCAGACGTCTTTCTCAGACCACCATGCCATAAAGCTGGAGATTAATAGAAGGGCACCCAGAAAAGCAAGGGCCACCAATTGGAGAATAAACAACGATCTCCTGCGACATGAATGGGTTAAGGTCCAGATCAGAGAGGATATCAGGAAATTTCTAGAAACTAATGAGAACGAGCATACAACATATCAAAACTTATGGGACACTGCAAAGGCAGTTATCAGAGGTAGCTTGATATCACTGAATGCATACATGAAAAAAGAAGAAAGGCGTATGACAGATATGTTAACACAAAACCTCCAACAACTAGAACAGAGTCAACAGAACTACCCCTCCAATAGCAAGAGAAAAGAAATAATAAAAATCAGGGCGGAGTTAAACCAGTGGGAAGACAAAAGAACAATGCAAAGGATTAACACAACTAGAAGCTGGTTTTATGAACGAATTAATAAAATTGACACTCCCCTGGCAAAGCTTACCAAAGATAGAAAGGAACAATCATCAATAGCCAGGATGAGGGATGAATCGGGGGCAATAACAACAGACCCCAATGAGATAAAAAGGATAATCACAAAGTACTGTGAAGGTTTGTATTCTAATGAATTCAGAAACCTGGAAGACATGGATAAATATTTAGAAAAACAATCTATCCCTAGATTATCTGAGACAGAGATCAAGAACCTCAACAAACCCATAGCGAAGGAAGAAATAGAGAGTGTCATCAAAAACCTACCAAGGAAAAAGGCCCCAGGGCCAGATGGCTACACAGCAGAATTTTACCAAACATTCAGGGAAGAGCTGACACCGATCCTGCACAAAGTATTCCATAACATAGAAAAGAACGGCAAGCTCCCAAACTCATTTTACGAAGCCAGCATTACTTTGATACCCAAACAGGGAAAAGACCCCACAGGCGTAGAGAATTATAGACCAATATCTCTAATGAACATAGATGCAAAAATCCTTAACAAAATATTGGCCAATAGAATACAAAGGAACATCAAACATATCATTCACCACGACCAAGTAGGATTCATCCCAGCGATGCAGGGATGGTTTAACATCCGAAAATCCATCAATATCATTCACCACATCGAGAAGAAAAAGGATAAAAACCATATGATAATATCCATAGATGCAGAAAAAGCATTTGACAACATCCAGCATCCATTCCTAATCAAAACACTCATGAAGATAGGATTGGAAGGTAAGTTCCTCAAGCTCATACAAGCTATCTATGAAAGACCAACAGCCAACATCATAGTCAATGGAGAAAAGACAAGAACAATACCACTGAAAAAGGGTACAAGACAAGGATGCCCCCTGTCCCCTCTTCTATTCAATATCGTTTTGGAGGTTCTGGCTAACAACATAAGACAGCGGAAGGACATCAAAGGGATCCAGTTGGGAGAGGAGGAGGTGAAACTATCGTTATTTGCAGATGACATGATCCTATACATTGAAGACCCCCAAAACTCCACAGTTGGAATACTTACAGCAATAGAGGAATACGGAAGAGTAGCAGGATACAAGATCAATAAACAGAAGTCGGTAGGGTTTCTATACACATCGGACAGGGCCATGGAAGAGGCGATTAAGAGGGAAGTACCCTTCACAGTAGCCAAGAACAAACTGAAATACCTAGGAATATACTTAACAAAAAATACTAAAGACCTATATAAGCATAATTATAAAACCCTATTACAGGAAACCAAAAATGACCTTCACAAATGGATGAAGCTCCCCTGCTCATGGTTAGGTAGGCTGAACATAGTAAAGATGACAGTTCTTCCTAAAGCACTCTACAAGTTCAATGCTATACCAATCCAATTACCATCAACCTTCTTCAAAGAATTGGAAAAACTGACCACCAACTTCATATGGAGAGGGAAGAAACCCAGAATTAGCAGAGAACTCCTCAAGAAGAAGGACACAATTGGAGGACTCGCCCTACCTGATTTTAATGCCTACTACACAGCTACAGTGGTCAAAACAGCATGGTACTGGCACAATGATAGACACTCAGACCAGTGGAAAAGAATAGAAAGCCCAGGAGTAAAATCATCAGCATATAGACAACTGATCTTCGACAAGGGTCCCAAAAACGTCAAGTGGATAGCAAATGCCCTCTTTAATAAGTGGTGCTGGAAACAATGGATATCCACATGTGGAAAGTTGAAACAAGACGTCTACCTCACCCCATGCACAAGAATACACTCAAGGTGGATCACAGATCTAGAAGTCAAACCCCAAACCATCAGGACCATTAAGGAGGGAATCGGGACTAATCTCAGAGCACTGGCCCAGGGAGCACATAGGCTCACTGCAACAGGGAAGGGGACACACACAGGTGATCTGGAAATCGACAAATGGGATCTAATAAGAATAAAACACCTGTGCACCTCGAAAGACTTTGCTAAGAGGGTGACAAGGCAACCCACAGACTGGGAGAAGATTTTTAGTAATGACACGTCAGACAAAGGGCTCATTACTAAAATCTACAACACCATCATGACCTGCAAAAAGAGGAAAACAGTTAACCCCCTAAGGAAGTGGGCAAAAGAAATGAGAAGAACTTTCACTAGAGAGGAGATCAATATGGCCAATAAATATATGAGAAAGTGCTCGAAGTCCCTTGCCATAAGAGAAATGCAAATCAAAACAACCATGAGATACCACCTAACACCCCTCAGGCTAGCTCAGATCAGTAAATCAGAGAGCAACAAGTGTTGGAGGGGCTGTGGTGAAATAGGAACCCTCCTCCACTGCTGGTGGTCGTGCAGATTTGTACAGACACTGTGGAAAGCAATCTGGCGATACCTAAAGAAAATGGAAATTGATCTACCTTACGACCCAGCCATCCCTCTACTGGGCATATACCCGGTTGAAGCAGCAAATAAAACACGACCAGTCATATGCGCTCCAATGTTTATTGCGGCACAATTCACAATAGCAAAGACTTGGAAACAGCCTAAGTTTCCATCGATAGACGAGTGGATTAGCAAACTTTGGCACATACACACAATGGAGTATTATGCAGCACTAAAAAGCACCGATGAGCACATGAAACACGTTATTTCATGGGAAGAGCTGGAAGGAATTATGTTAAGCGAGGTAAGCCAGACCCAAAGGGACAGGTACAACATGAGTCCCCTGAGGTAAGTACAATCAGCATGACAGAAATGGGGCATTAATCCACCCAAGGGCAGGGTATGGTTTATATCTCCACAGGGAAAGTGGGACCAGACTTCAACCCAGTGTCGCAAGGTGTGAATGCAATATCCCGGCGTGGAGGACGGAACCGGTGGAGAGGTCTGGGAGGCTGGCCCCAGCACCATAAATTAAGTGGATTCCTGCCCCTCCCCCGAAAAGAACTTGTTCCAAAGGACGACATTGACCCTGCAGCTATGGGAGATGGACATATTTGATCAGAGCACACGGGAGCAGATGAAGGGGCAGGAGGAGAGAGTGGAGCACAGCCTGGCCCACCAGGCCGTGATGATGATGTTCCTGAGTAGAGCAGTCAGTCCACAGAGAGAACAACATGGCTGGCCCTACTATGAGACATGATGCCCCTCAGTGACTAAGGGCGATACAGGGGACAGCACCGGAGACACAGTGTGGGAATTGCACCTGACCTGATCACCACACCGAGGCAAATCACTGGGGGAGTGCAGTGGAACAGCAAGGGAATGGAGTGGCAAGGTCCCCAGGGAATGCTGAAAGCGGACTTTGGGGCCAGGGCATGGTGCCCCAACAGACTGGACTGGAAAACGCTCCTAAGGGCCAGCAAAGATCCCTGAACTAACTACAAGCTTTTCTCTTGTGAACTGTTTTGTTCTGTTCTTTTTCAGTGGTTTGTTTTGGTTGTATTGTTGTCTGGTTGTATACTGTTGCTTTGTGTTCCTCTGTCTAGTTTTCGTGCATGTTAGTGACCCCACAGGTCTGTCTGAATAGGACAGGCTGGATGAACTATCTGGATGAAAAACAACGGGACCGACAGTTCCGGGGGGACTTGGGGTGGGGGGTAGGGGGGGGTAAGGAAGTGGTGTTAACAAACCCAGGGACAAGGGAAAAACATGGGACCCCAAAGGGTAGAGAAGGGGGAGTGGCAGGCCTGATGGGAAATGATCAAGGGTAAGGTTGCTTAGAGAAGAGGTATACTCTAGCCCAGGGTACGATGAAGCATGGTAGTAGGGCAGGAGGAAGGTCAAGGGAGATGGAGGAAAGAGCTAGGAGTCAAAGGGCATTCATGGAGGTCTAGACAAAGACATGTACATGCATATATATATAGGAGGTTGGGGAAATAGATCTTTGTGTCGATATTTATAGGTCAAGTATTAAGGTGGCGGAAGGACCTTGGGCCTCTACTCAAACACTCCCTCTATGCATGAATACCTTCTTTTATTAAATTGGAACTCTATGATGCTCACTCTCCCGACACAACGGCTGGAGCCAAAGTGTGTGAACAAGTAAATGTGGTGAAGAAAGCTGATGGTGCCCGGCTATCAAAAGAGATAGTGACTGGGGTCTTAAAGGCTTGAAGATAAACAAGCGGCCATCTAGCTCAGAAGCAACAAAGTCCACATGGAAGAACACACCAGCCTGTGTGATCGAGTGGTCCCAAAGGGATCAGTTACCAGGCATCAAAGAACAAAAAATCATATCATTGACTGCACACCTCCATGATAGGATCGCTGAAGACAAATGGGTGCACAAGCAAATGTGGTGAAGAAAGCTGATGGTGCCCGGCTATCAAAAGAGATAGTGTCTGGGGTCTTAAAGGCTTGAAGGTGAACAAGCGGCCATCTCGCTCAGAAACAAATAAGCCCACATGGAAGAAGCACACCGGCCAGTGCGATCACGAGGTGCCCAAGGGACCAGATATAAGGCATCATGCAAAAAAAAAAAAAAGATATGTGTGTGTATGTATGTGTATATATGTGTATATGTATATATGTATGTGTATATATATATTATATTAAATGAAGGGGGAAGTGCAGAGTGGAGACCCAAGGCCCAAGTGTCGGCCAATGGAGATCCCCTCATAGAGGGGCTTAGGAGAGGAGATGGGTTAACTAGGGTGTGAGTTAGTATTGATGAAGAACACAGCTTTCCCCCAGATCCTGGATGCTTCCTCCCCCCAACTACCATGATCCGAATTCTACCTTGCAGGGCTGGATAGGACAGAGGCTGTACACGGTACATATGAGGGTTGGAGGTACAGGGAATCCAGGGTGGATGATACCTTCAGGACCAAGGGTGTGAGGGACGATGCTGGGAGAGTGGAGGGTGAGTGGGTTGGAAAGGGGCAACTGATTACAAGGATCCACATGTGACCTCTTCCCTGGGAGAGGGACAGCAGAGAAGGGGGGAAGGGAGACCCCGAATAGGGCAATATATGACAAAATAACGAGGTATGAATTACCAAGGGCATATGAGGCAGGGGGGAAAGGGGAGGGAGGGGCGGGGGGGAAAAGAGGATCTGATGCTAGGGGCTTAAGTGGAGAGCAAATGCCTTGAGAATGATTGGGGCAGGGAATGTATGGATGTGCTTTATACAATTGATGTACGTATATGTATGGATTGTGGTAAGAGTTGTTGGAGTCCCTAATAAAATGTAAAAGAAGAAAAGAGAAAAAAATGATTAGGGCAAAGACTGTACAGATGTGCTTTATACAATTGATGTATGTATATGTATGAACTGTGTAAAGAATTGTATCAGCCCCAATAAATTGTTAAAAAAAAAAAAAAAAAAGTAATAGAACATTCAAAGATATTAGTTGCAGGACAAATGTAAAGCATTTTTATTTTGAATACTGTTCAAAATTATTTTAATAAAATAATATTACACATTAAATAATAAATCTAACATTGATAGTTATCTAATATATATCTCATTTAAATTTTTTGCCAATTTCTCGTTTAAAAAATTTTATAGTGTCTAAAGTCCTAAGGAGCCGTTCTACTCTGCTCTAGATGGTCACTATGAGTCAGAATTCACTTGGTGCCAGTGGGATATAGTTATTGACCTTCCAATAGCTAGTTTGTTTTCTGTGTATTCTGTATTTTGTTTAATCACATTTAATACTATTGTCAGGAATTGTTCTTTTTTCCCCCATTATCTTGGTTTCCATAGAATTTCCTACATTATGTTTTTAGTTTAATGATGCCATCTTTTTCTGTGGCATCATTTATGGTATTATAATATCTTTAATAACATTTGGATGGTTTTCCTTTTAAATATATTTTTCTAGTGTGCTTCAATTGACAAGGTAGCTTGATAAAAATAACCATATTCTTCCTTCCATTTGTATTTTTCCCTTCTTTTATAGTGTAAGGACGTCTTCGCCATATATTTCTGTTAAAACAATGTCCGAGGTCACCAGCAAAAGCACAGCTTACACACAGGCATTGTATACAATAGCAGTTTGCTCACCCAGGGAAGAGGCAGAGTCGGCTCATCATCAGGAGTGAACACCAGTCTCCACAGGCAGCGGTCTCACTCTGTGGCCAGGGTAGGGATGGAGGTTTGCAAGAATCCCTTGTATGTGCTGCAATTGAAGAACAGTGTTCTCTCCTCACCAGCAGAGATAACAAAATAGGGTTGTGCTATGAGGTGGAACCTACTTGAAGGCAGCGAGCTGATTTTGTTATTTTTGTTGTTTTGTATATTCCATGTAATGTATGTAACAATTAGTTTGGGGAATGTTAGCATGTGTTCAGAAGAAGGTAGGTATGTTAAAAGATGCCAGCGACAAAAGAGTGTTTTGGGATCCAGAAGCCTTTGGAAAGGCAGTCAGACAGCAAGGCCACATTCCAGTAGCCAGACTGATACATTCGGTGCTAAGCACACCTCAGTATATGATAGACTGTGGGGAAGGACAGCAAACTGCACTTGGACTGCCTGGTCCTCAATTTCCAATTCCTATTTGAGTTTATCTCAGATATATTTTGTCATTATGGGTAACATTCTTGATTTTTTGTTGTTTTTCTGTTTTACATTAGATGAAGCCCGGAATGGATGAACATATAGAGATAGCAAAGAGAATAAGGGATTCTTGGGCCTACAGGGGTGGGTGGCATAAAATGGAGCTGATACCAAGAAGTTCAATAAGGAAGAGGGTGTTTTGAAACTAATTTTGGCAGCAAATGTGCAAATACTGCTTGATACACTTGAACTACGAATTGATATGATTATTAGCTCCAAATAAAATGGTTTTGGGGGTAAAAATGAGAAAATAAATAAAATATTAAAGACTTTTCCATTGTTAATAATATTATAAATTCAAATTTCTGCTTATATCATAATCTCTTTTCTGGTTCAATATTTTAGCTAGTTTTTGAGGTGTTGTAAAATTAAGACTTTGCATCAGTTTCTGATTATGTATTAAAATTATCTTTCACTTTTTAACTTATTTTTCTCATGGTACATGTATAGGCAACAAAATGATATTTTCAACATTCTTCTCATGCATAATTCAGTGGCATTGGATTATTATTGTGTTCAAAAATTGCCAATAGCTATAACATTTCCTATCACACTCATCACAGAAACCCATGAAAAAGAATTCTGACTTGATAATTTCCTCATTAACATGGAATAAATAGATGGACATGTCTGATCAGAGCACATGGGAGCAAATAAAGGGGGAGGAAGAGAAAGTGGAGCACATCCTGGCCCACTGATCTTGAGGACATTATTCCCACTTAGAGTGGCCAATCCATAGAGAAGAACATAGGGCTGGCCCCATTATGGGACATGACATCCCTCACTGACTCATAGCCCTACATAGTACAACACTGGAGACATCGTGTGGGAATTTGAGGCCAAACTCAAAGGGCATGCAACAGAACACCAAGGGGAACAGAGCGACAAAGTCCAAACTACCAAAACTAGACTTTGGGGCGTGGCACCAGGGCGTCGCATGCCATCAGACTCCACCGGAAAATACTCCTAAAGGCCAACAAAGAGTCCTTGAACTAACTACAAGCTCTTCTTTGTTCTTGTAGTTGTTTTGTTTTCTTTTGTTGCTTTGTTTTCTCTGTCTTGTTTTTATGAATGTTATTATCTCCCCAGGCTTGTCTAAATAGGATAGGATGGATAAACAATCTGGAGGAGAAAACAACAGGACCAACAGTTCCTGGGGAATATGGGAAAGGGTGAGTTGGGGGGAAATGGAAGTGTTGTTTACAAACCCAAGGACAAGGGAACAAGTGATTCAAATCGGTGGTGAGGAGGATGTAAAAGGCATTCTAGGGCGTGATCAAGGGTAATGTAACTGAGAGGAATTTCTGAAAACCAAATAAAAGCTGAGCATGATAGTGGGACAAGAGGAAATTAAAGGAAATTGAGCAAAGAACTGGGAGGCAAATGGTCATTTATAGAGGTCTAAATAAAAGTATGTACATATGTAAATATATTTATATTTGGGAATGGGGAAATACATATATGTGCGTGTATTTATAGGTTTAGTATTAAGTAGCAGATGGACATTGGGCCTCCACACAAGTACTCCCTCAATACATGAATACTTTGTTCGATTAAACTAGCATTCCATGATGCTCACCTTCACAACACAATCACTGAAGATAAAGCAGTTGCATAAGCAAATATGGTGAAGAAAGCTGATAGATCCTGGGTATCAAAAGATCTAGCATCTAGGGTCTTAAAGACTTGAAGGTAAACAAGCGATCATCTAGCTGAGAAGCAACAAAGTCCACATGGAAGGAGCACAACATCCCGTGTGATCGTGAGGTGTCAAATGGATCAGGTACCAGGCATCAAAGAACAAAAATCATACCATTGTGTGCTCACCTCCCCAATACGATCGCTGAAGACAAATGGGTGCATAAGCAAAAGTGGTGAAGAAAGCTGATGGTGCCTGGCTATCCAAAGATATAGCGTGTGGAGTCTTAAAGGCTTGAAGGTAAACAAGTGGCCATCTAGCTCAGAAGCAACATGTCCACATGGAAGAAACACACCAGCCTGTGAGATCACGAGGGGTCAAAGGGATCATGTACCAGGCATTGAAGAACAAAAAAAATCCTATCATTGTAAATAAGGAGGAGTGCAGACTGGGGACCCAGAGCCTCTCTGTAGGCCACTGGACATCCCCTTACAGAAGGGGCGGGGAGAGGAGACGAGCCAGTCAGGCTGCAGTGTAGCAATTATGAAACATGCAACTTTCCTCTAGTTCCTAAGTGCTCCCTACCCACATCCCACTCTCATGATGGTCCCAGTTCTACCTTACAAATCTGGCTAGACCAGAGGAGGTACACTGGTACAGATAAGAACTCATAACACAGGAAACCCAGGATGGATGATCCCTTCAGGACCAGTGGTGTGAGTGGTGATACGGAGAGGTTGAATGAAGGGTAGGGTGGAGAGGAGGAACCGATTACAAGGATCTACATATAACCTCCTCATTGGGGGATGGACAGCAGAAAAGTGGGTGAAGGGAGAAATCGGACAGTGTAAGATATGACAAAATAATAATTTATAAATCATAAAGGATTCATGAAGAAGGGGAAATGGGGAGGGAGGAGAAAAAGCTAGGAGATGGTATCAAGGGCTCAGGTAGAAAGCAAATGTTTTGAGAATGATGATGGCAACAAATGTACAAATGTGCTTGACACAATATAAGTATGCATAAATTGTGATAAGTTGCATAAGCCCCCAATAAAGTAGTTTTTTTTAAAAACCCATGGAATAAATAAGCCTGTTACTTTCCTGCTTCAATTATTTTGAATAGAAGTGTGCTTTAAGTCGTTTTCTTTTCCTGTGGAAAGAATTGAGCCTACACTCTTGTGTTAGTCTGGGTACTTTAGAGAAAGATATCCACAGTAACTCATGTATAAGAGAGTTTTATATAAAGAATAAGTGCACATCAAGAAAACATCCCAAACCAGTGCTGTCCAAACCCCAAAGTCCAAGATTAACCCATTGACCCATATGCACACCAGTCCACAAAGACCTCTTCTATCTCACAAAACAGACACAATGTTGCTAACTTCAGGAGGAAAACTGAGTCAGTGAATGGGTAAATATCTCATCGCTGGCAGGGGTCGCTACATGGCTGCTCAAGCACCCATGGCTGCATCGGGGTAGGTTCATGTGGCTTCTCCTTGGGGATGTCTTGCAGGAAGTTAGCCTTGAAAGCTGAAGCAGGGAACTGCTAAGGCAGTTTCACCCTGGTCCAACCATCAGAAAGCAATAAACCTGAGAACTAGAAAGCTGAGTTTCACTGAGCCATTTATCCCTCTGCCCTTCAATTAACCCCACAGGTGTTTATCAGCCAGGTTGGCACAATAAACTAACTACCTCAACTCTGTTCAATAACTTTATTGTCAGGCCAGACAGAAAACTAACCTCAGGGAGAAAGTTGATCTGCAGGGGTGCTAAGGACCCATCAGTTCTGGACCAAATGAAGAAAGAAGTGAGGACAGGAGCCTGGGTAAGGACTGCAGTGTCTGGTCATCTAGAACTGCTGTGCTGACCACTATGGTAGCTCTACTGCCTCAAAAATGGTGAGGATAGAGATTGTCTTTAATTTCAGTAGATGGGAATACACGTAAAGTTCCATTGAACATAAAGTCTGCACAGATGTTCATATGATTTGTAGAGTGAAGACCTGAGAGAGAGGACTGTGTTCTCCCAACGACTCCACCAGCAACGCTTTTCTAGTCTGAGTCCCAGAGCTACAGGCTCCATTCAGGCCTTTCCACATTTACATATAAGTGCACCTCCCACATGCAAATACCAGTCCCATGAAACCACAGCATGCATGTACTTAAATTCATATTCCTTCTCACACTGGAGAGCATTTTCTGGGTGACACAAATCTTATCCACACGAACATGAATTGTGTGTGGGTTTTCCTCTTTCTGGTGGCGACTCCGGGAGGTGAGTGCTTCAGGGATTCATTCATACAAGAAGTCTGGGGAGGCAGCATCTGAGCACATGACTCACTGTGTTTCTCTTTATCCCCAGGTGTCCTGGCCCAGGTGCAGCTACAAGAGTCAGGCCCACAACTCGTGAAGCCCTCACAGACCCTGTCTCTCACCTGTACTGTCTCTGGATTCTCTTTAACCAGCTATTATTTGCAGTGGATCCACCAGGCTCAAGGAAAGGGACTGGAGTGGTTTGGTGGAATATGGAGTGATGGGAGCACTTACTATAATCCAGCTCTCCAGTCCCGAGTCACTGTCACCAGGGACACATCCAAGAGCCAAGTTTATTTAAAACTGAGCTCTGTGAATCCTGAGGACACAGCCATGTATTACTGTGCTAAGATACACAGTGATGGGAAGTCAGTGTGAGCCCAGGCACAAACCTTAATACATCAGGTCATGGTTTCAGCAGATGTGAAAGAGAAAAGTCAGTGATACTTTCCTCTCAGAAACTGTGGTTTCCCCACCTTGTCACCACCTCTCTAGGGACCACCAATCACAGACTCTAGGGAACCTTCATGAATCTGAACCTGCCTTCTTTTCAGTGGAATGGGCTTTCTCTGTTTACCATTTCTCCAAAGGCAGACCTCAAAGTAATAGGTATCGATGAAATCAGTTTATATTTCAGGGTACTAACTAGTATTGTTTGTTGTCAAGGTTTGAAATATAAAAAAGAAACAAAAACCCAAACTCACTGCCATCCAGTTGATGACAATTTATAGTGACACCCCTGTGGGTTTCTGAGATTCTAACTGTTTATGGGAGTAGAAATCCCTGTCTTTCTTCTTTGGAGTGGGCCCTGGCATGCAGATCTCAGCCCAATACATAACCAGTATGCCACCAATCTCATTATAAAAAATATTAATGCAGGAAAAAATTATCATTTTTCTCCAAGCCATCAGATGGAGGTTCAATGTTTCCATTCCAGTGAACACTCACAAGTGTACATTTATGTAACCTAGAATGACCTAAATAATATTGAATATGTTGAATTGTTAGGTACCGTTGAGTTGGCTTCAACTCCCAGAGGTTCCATGTACAAAAGGATGAATAACTGTCTGGAACTGCACCCTGCTCACAGTCACTCCTCCGTTTGAACTCATCATTGCAGCCTTTGTGACAATCCATCTCCTGGAAAGATTCTCTCTTTTTCATTGACAGTCTACTTTACCAAGCACAGGACCATTCTCCGGGTTGTGGTGCTCCTAATGACATGCTCAAATAAGGGAGATAACGTCTTACTTGGATGCTTGGTCCTGGTACATATTAGTTCTCAAATAGACATTTCTTTATAAATGTTTAAAGAGGACTTGGGCAGCAGATTTGCCCAGGGAAATGAATCACTTGTATATGGCTTCTGTGAATAGTGACTGGAGATCCAAGTGAGATGAAATCCTTGACAACTCAAACTTATCTCCATTTTTCATGGCAATTTTTATTGGTCTCATAGTAAGGATTTTGGTTTTCTTCCATTGAGCTGTAATCTGTAGTTAAGACACCAGTCCCTGGTCTGAATCAGTAAGTTTTTCAAGGCATACTACCTTATGGCATGCAGTAGTATGTTATTTGTATACTACAGGGTGTTAATAAGGCTTGCTCCGATCTTATTTCCGTGCTCTTCCATGTTCAGGACAACTTCTTAGATTATTTTATCAGCATAGCATGATGCACAGAGAAACTACTGAAGTTTTCAATGATGCTATATTACTGTCATGCACGATTAGCACCTATTTTAGAAACAAATGAGAAATCACACCACAGATTGCACCGAGCATACATGCTAAAAATGATTCCTTGAAAGAGTTGAAAATTCTTCTAGGAAAACATAGCCATACACTTAGTAACCACCTATTCAAAGTAAAAATCTCACAACAAACAAACAACACCTTCTGCGCGCGCACACACACACACACACACACAAGCAAACAATAAAAAAAGAGAGGAATAAAAACCCTGTTTTGAATTTCAGATATTTTGGTGGGAGCAAGCTTGTTCAAGTAGCCCGAGAAAGTGTCAATTTCCGGGTGGTCCAACAAAATTCCATGCTGTACAGTCCCTCACCCAGCACTCTTTTCCCAGGACTGAAAGATAGAGGTGAGCTCTGTGCTCCATCTCCACGCGCTGTGGAGGACAGTGGAATCACTTCCTCTCCCATTCCCTGAGAGAGAGTCCCTTCAGGAAGAGGGCAAACCTGGCTGAACATAGCTTGAGAAAGGCTGTAATTTGTTACATCCCTGCATCTCTGTTGTTGCTGTTTGGGGCCATTCAGTCTGTTTCCACTCACAGAGACCCTATGTACAACTGAAGAAATGTTGCCTGCTGTGTGTCGGCCTCTCAATTGTTCTTATTTGATTCCACTGTTGCAGCCTCGATGTCAATCCATCTTGTTAAGGGTCTTTTTCTCACTGACCTTCTACTTTAACAGGAATGATGTCCTTCTGGAAGGACTGGTCTCTTCTGACAACATGTCCAACATATGGGACATGAAGTCTCGCCAACCTTGCCTCTAAGGAACATTCTGGTTGTACTATTTCCACAATAGCCCTGGAGTTTGTTAATGGGTAAGCCAAACATTAGTTCCCTGTTAAGGAGGGAAGCTTTCTATTGACCTGGGGCCTTGCTGTGACATTCATCTTGGGTGAAGATAAAAGCTCCAGTCCCTCCACTGGGACAGAGATGGATACCAGGTGGGCAGTTTGAATGTCTCGGGCATTCTTTTCTTCCTTCTTTCAAGACACTTTTTTAGAAGGCACCATTTTTGTCATTCACTTCCACCTCCGGCAACTACAGAAACCAACCTGAGGCTGGGGCTCTGAATGGGGTTAGGTACCATCTTTAGTTTGTTATCCATCCTTTCTCTGAATAAGTTTGAATGTGCAACAGCTACAACATTTGATCTTTCCATAGCTACAACTAGTGCAAAGGGAATACCATCAAGTCTATTTACATATGACCAACAAAGGAGACAGTCACAGACATGGGAGATTTTCCAGATTAGAGCTCCTCATGAGGGAGTTCAAAAGAATGGTGTTCAGCTGTTTTAAACAATTGTAGGAATGTTTCCCCAAAAAGCTACATAAAAACAAAAATTGCGATAAAAGAAAATTTTTTAAATATCTAACAAAACCGATAAAATTTAGGAATAATTCAACAACTCCAAAAACAAATCCAAAAGAGAAACACTAAGTTGAAATAAATAAGTCTGAAAGATAAATGTAAAATTGAAACAATGGAAACCTGAATCAATGAACTTAGACAAATCTCTTGACACTAAATTAAAAGAAATATCTATTTTTAAGAACCCTAATATAAGAATTTTGTGGGACCCTTTTAAACGGAACCATTTATATTGATGAACACCTTTGAAGAGAATGGAGAATAAAAGGACACAAAGGATATATAATAGGGGAAAATGATTTTTTAAAAGAAAATAAATCTGTTTGAGAACTCAGGAGCACGTAGTATTTTCAGTGGCCTCATAAAGCCCACAGGAGAGCTGGGAAACTAGAATCTAAACAATACTAGAAAGGATCAATAAATAAAAAGTATGAGAAACATTCCATGCTTGTGAGGATGACAATGACCTATCTGTCTTGAAGGAAGTATAGGCAGAATGCTCTTTAGAAGCCAGAATGGGGAGATGGCCAGCCATATACTTTGCATATGGTAATCAGGAGGGTCAGTTCCTGGAAAAGCGTGTTGTGCTTTCTTTCTAGGACTTCAGAAACAGGGGTTCAGGAAAAAGGAAACAAACAACCCTCCACCGTATTGATTCATATGATCTCTGTAAGAACTGGTTCAAACAGAATGGTTGAGGGAATGCCATAGATCAGGGCGTGTTCTCTATTGTCAGAATGAGCAAAATCCAACTGGACACCATCTAACAAGAACAGCAGCAATGAGTAATGTGACTTAATATATTTTTGTCTGCGTTTGTTGGTAACTGAATGTATTCTTTAGTGAAGTACCTATTCATGTCCTTTGTCCATTTTGAGTCTCAAAACTGCACCACATGTTCGGTCCCAACTAATGTTTAGTGAGATGTTAGGATAAAGAAAGAGGAGTGAACTCCCCAGAGAATTTGGTGAGAATTCTATGAAATCACATTTTATTTTCTCTATGCTCACTGTGGACCAACAGTTTCTCTGATCTTCAGCTTAAACCTCTTGATTTCTCAATAAATGAAGACCCATCCCAGGGAAGAGGAGGGCATTAGACTGGACACTTTTCTACTTCTCCCATCCTATCCCCAGAACTTCACACATCAGATCTCTTATCCAATTTCCAGGTTAAATCTCAAAACTCAAGGAAAAATCATATGGTGGGCAGAGTTCTCTAGCCTCGAAAGACCTTGTCCATAAATCCTGTCTTTATTTTGCGTATTCTTCAGTCTGGAGGTTATTTCTCTCCGGTCGTGTCAAGAGATTCTAAAAATGGGCTGACATTAAAGAGATTTCCATTATTTGCCATTTTTGATTGTTTTCCCCTTCTTAGGTGTCCTGTGACAGGTACAGCATTAGGATTTGAGCCCAGGAGTGATGGGCTCTCCTTAAGCTTGGCAATCTTGGTGACTCTATACTTCCAGAGCTGGATCTGGCAAAAGAGGCAGACGAGGTTCAAACAGCTGTTAACAGTATGTTTTTGTAGCAGACAACAATCTTCCATGTCAAAGAAGTTGACTCTCAAGCTCCAAAAAATGTCCAGACAGCAATTCTCCTGCAGCTGATTAAATGAGCACTGAGGGAGCAGCTGTCCATTACTGCATGTGACTGATAGTCAGGGGACCCAGTGCCATCCCATCCACAAACTGCACTGCAATAATGGGTTCTACAAAGCAGAGGACCAGGCTTCTTGGGCAAGGGCAATAGCGGAGTCACGGGAGCCAGGAGCTTCCTCTTCAGTTCTAGGGTTTCTTTCCCTCTAAGATATTTTCTCAATTGATATACTCCACCTTAGTATTTATGACTACATCCAATAAACTTTGTAATATTCATTCATTTATACATTATATACATAATTACATGCATTGTGGTGGCATAGTGATTACTTAGTTGGCTGAAAAACAGAAGGTCAGCAGTTTGAAACCACCAGCAGTTTAAAACCACAGGAAAAAGCCTGGGCTTTCTGCGCCCATATAGAGTTAGTTTCATAAATTCTCAGGGGCAGTTCTCCCCTGTCCTGCAGGGTCACCATGAGTCTGCATTGACTCGATGAGTGTGAGTGAGTGTGAGTGATGCACACATTGAGATGTATGACTGATAGCTATGACATGTATTTAATGATTTTTACATCCTGCACGGCTGTATTGGGCTGATTAAAAATGAAAGCACAACATTGTAACCTGTGGGATTCAACCAAAGAGGACTTAGTGAGGAATTCATAGCCACACACATCTGTATCATATAGAAATACAGCTTTCATATGAATTACCTCAGTTTCCATTTCATGAAACTAGAAGAAAGGAATAATATGTCCCAGCACAGGTTGCAGGGGGAAATAAATAAGTATAAGGACTGAAATAAATGAAATGGAAGGGACACACTAGTAAGCTGATTAAACGAAAATGGTCTCTGTGAGAACGAAGTAAGGAGACAAAAACACTCTTTACCTGATCATGACAACAGAGGGAGGACCCAAACCTCCACATCGGAAACCAGACAGGAGACACCATGTCGCATATTTACGGATAACTTCATGCCCACAGTATAAAATTATTACTTCAATGGAGAAATTCCTTGGAAGGCAGAAGGGGAAATGTTCTCATGAAAGAAACAAATAGTAGAATCGTCCACTATCATCACACATATCCACATCTTAAAGGGGATGAGAGGATGCATTGTGAGCTCTCATATCACAAAGTTGTGCATGTAATATAAAAATATAATGTAATATAAAGTTTATAAACTGAAAACCACTGTAAAATATTGATAATATACAACTAAAGAAATGCTTGATAAACAACCTTTTTCAGAGCTTTGTTTTCCCTTGAGAGTGCTGGTACTTCTCTGAGTCTGAGGGAGTAGCTATGAAATGATCTGGATCCGCCAGGCTCCAGGGAACGGCCTGCAGTGGGTCCCGGGTATTAATATTTGTGGTAGTTCATACTATACAGACTCCGTAAAGGGGAGATTCACCATCTCCAGAGACAACTCCAGGAAAACACTCTGTCTTTAAATGGACAGCCTTAAAGCCAAGGACATGGCCCATGTACACACAGCAAGACACAAAGTGAGAGGAAGTCAGTGAGAGCCAGATACAACCTCCCCTGCAGGGAGGAGAATGGTCTCCAGTGGGCGCTCAGGACCCACAGAGCACATGACTCAGACCCAGGAGCAGGTGCAACTGGAGCTTCAAGTCTGGTTTCCTGTGGGGATCTGCGGATTCTTCTAAATCTGTTTCCCTAAAGAATCTCTCTCTATTAAAAAACAAAAAACAAAATCCGTGCCTACACCTTTTAGCTGTGATTTCATAAGTTATCATGCAACAGGAAAATATATTCTGTTCTATAGCGACAATCGGCCTTTTTACCCTAAGGAGTGGAAATGATTGAGCCAGGGGTCTCTCAGATAAGTACTTCCCAATGAGACTCACAGCCAACTGGGTCCTGGGCAAAGGTAACTATAAATAATAGGTGTTTGAATATTGGCTGAAAATGTAACACTATATTCATCCCTCATACTTTCTGAGGTATTCTGACAACCATTTAATTAATATCTAGGCGGTCAGCCTGTTTTTATTTGGTTGTTTCTTCAAATTACACCATTATTTGGTTTAGTTTGGTTGTTTTTCCAAACAATGGTGGCCTAGTATTTTAATTTTTTTGCACTTTCTGGAAACCCATCTGAAAATAAATAAATTCACTAATTGTATTTCATTCTGTGGATGTTAGTATTTTCTGTCTATCCTCCAGAACATTCAGCCCAGGATGGTCAACACAGATAAGAACTTATCTGAAAATTCTGGATTCAGAGAGCTCACCTGCTCAGTCCCACAGAATGCCAGCCCACTATTTCTGTTTTCACCCAGAGGGTTCACATTTGTCCTTTAGTCAGCTTACCCTACATCTCCGTTAGGGTAACATGTACTCTTTCCACACTAGAAGGATACTCTGAAAAGACATAGGAGTGTACTTGTTGAAGAAAAGTTCTTCATTTTTGGTGACTCACAAAAGCCATTCCTATTTACAGCACACATTGAATTGGAGCCACTTTGGGCTGAATCCACTGAGATTGCTAGAGTTAGCTGATCTTCAAACGTCTGAGTATCTAATGATGTTACCATAATCTAATGCAGAAAAGAAAATGAGTATGTGACCATTTAAATGCCCTTGAATTTGTTATGAGTAGCTTATAAATATATACCACTGACAACAGAGGAACACAGCCTTTATTTCTAGTCATTCTCAATCCTACAGCCACAGGTACCTCCTCAGCCACGGTCCTCATCACTTTCTGTGGCCTGGAAACTCTGGTCCTGGTGAATGGAGAAGTCATGGACAGGACTGAGTTCTCTGAGAAAATAGCCAACATTCTCATCCCAGATGAAGCCCTTTTTCACTTTATTACAAAGGGACTACTCACATGCTAATCTGCACATAGTCCATCAGATAGAGTCTCATGATACACTGTTTAATGTAGGGCTAACTCACTCTAGATAATACACCTGAGAATCTGGACCTTGTTCACAAGAATATTTCGGCTTATTCCTCTTTTGGGGGCAGCTATCAGAGGTGAGAAGTTCAGGAATTGAAACATGAAGGTTTGGGAGTGCTTTACCTGCACACTTGGCTCACTGTTTCCAGGTGCAGCTGCGGGGCTTGAACCAGGCTTGTAAAGCTCACAGATGCTGTGCTTCACCTTTTCTGTCTCTAGATTCTTGTAAATCAGCTGTAGGTCGGTGTGCTATGCAGTGGTGAGAGCACAGACTGTTCTGTTATCCTGATGTCTTCAGTACATGTTCCCAGTGACCCCTTTCATAGTCAACTTAATTGAAGGCTGAGCTCCATTCCTGTGCAGGCCATTGCCAGGCATCACTGTGAAAAGAGGCTGGGAGAAGGCAGTGTGACTCCAGAACTCCAGGTGAAGAAAGGGGTCTGAGCTGCACTCTGCTCCATTACCTTCCCTTCTGTGTGGGCCAAATTAGTACTCCTTTAAAACTACTCAGCAAGTCAGGCTACTAGAGAAAAAATATTTGTTTAATGCCCAGTCATCAAGCATACCTTAAATATAAGGCTCACCACACCACCAAGTCTTCAGAACAGGCTTCAACTCAGGGATCTTATTTTGGTCCATGGCAGAGAAAGGTTACATTCGAGACCTCTCAGTGAACGATACATTCTTAATCTACGGTTGACTAAGTTCTAACTCCTTCCAGAAAACTGTTAGCTTATGCAAAAAATGCAAAGAAAACCACAACAGAATGGTGATAGTCATTCTGTCACCAGTCAAGAGATCAATAGATATATTTTATTGGACAAATAAACCTTATTAGGCTTGTTTAGAGTGTTGAAGAGCAGGGATATCACTTTGAGGAGTAGGTTCACCTCACCCAAACCACCAGATTGTGAATGGCCTCGTATGTGGAAGCTGATCACTGAATAAGGAAGACTGAAGAAGAATCGGTTTGACTGAATTGTAGTGATGGCCAAGAATACTGAAATAACATTGGTCTCCTAAAGCACAAACAAGTCTGTCTTCGAAGAAGTGAGCTCCGAATGCTAGTTAGAGGTAAAGAGAGTGAGAGCCCATATTATATACTTGGGGCAATGTTGTCAGAAGGGAGCAGTTCCTGGAGAAGGACAGTATGTCCGATAAAGTAGAAAGGCAGTGAAAAATAGGAATCCCTCAACAAAATGGATTGACACAGTGATAGCAACAGTGGGTTCATCCTAAATTGCGAGTCTGTTAAAGGAGATGCCGTGTTTCCTTCTGCTGTGACTGGGTCCCTGTGATGTGGAATCAACTCAATGGCACCTAACATTGACAACCTCAGAAACCACTAATCAATACACAAGACAGGCACATAATACTAGTGTGATAGTTATATTTACAAAAGTTACTTCCATGGTAATGGATACCAAACCTTTCATGTGAACTTTGCCGGAACATAAACTCTTATTTTTAAAAAAAAGTAATGGTTTTCCTTTGCTTTAAAAAAAAAAAAGGAACAAAGTGGTGATAAAATCACTGAGGAATTCCTGTCCCTCATTGATTTACACCATTCTCCTGGAGGGGGACTGAAAGAAATTCTCTAAGATCCACCCAGCATGTCTTTTGGCAGAGTATTTCCCATCATGGGCCCAAGTGTGAGGGTAGCACTCAGTCACTCAGGTGTGAGTGACTATTTGTCCAATCATTTATCCCTCTACGCAAGTGGTTCTCAAGCTGTTGATCACAACCCCTTTGGATGTCGAACGACTCTTTCACAGGGGACGCCTAAGATCATCAGAAAACACATTGTTTCTGATGGTTGTAGGAACTGAGACCTTATCCGTCTCCAGGCAGGTCTGCCAACATGCAGATACACCCACATATGAGCCCCTGACATGAAGACTGTTACCCATGCTACACAAGGCTTCAAGACAAATTTTCATTTATTTACAATTAGAAATAAATATTTCACAATATATAATTACATGTTATTTTTGTGATTAATCTTTAATTATGCTTTAATTATGTTCAATTTGTAACAATAGAAATACATCTTGCATATGAAATGTTTACATTAGGATTCATAACAGTAGCAAAATTACTACTATGAAGTAGCAACAAAAATAATTTTATGGTTTGGGGGGGTCACCACAATGTGAGGATCTGTATTAAAGGGTCATAGCATTAGGAATTTTGAGAAATACTGCTCTACACTGAGAAATACTGCTCTATGAGTTGAGTGGGTTTCAAGATGCTCACAGGGTCCAGAATCAACCGAATCACAATTAAATTCCATGAGAAACTTCAAGGCTAACTCTAAAATAGATTAAAGACCAGAGGATTCATAGAGTATGAATAAACACTTTTTTTCTTTAGTTCAAGTTATTGGGTGAAAACATAACAATAGTTGTGAGAGTACACTTATTAACATTTTCTATGAGGCCAGTAATAAACTGTTATAAGGTCAGATAATCATACTTCAAGAAAACTGCAGGCCAATATTTATAATGGATGTACATGAAAAAGATTTTGAAAATATTGGGAACTGAGTCAGAAAACACATTGAAACAATGATATACCATGATTAATTGGAATCTTCCCCAGAGTTGATTTAACATAAGAAAATAAGCTCTGTAGTATATCAATTAATGAAAAAGGATTAACTATCTGAATAGACACATGAGACCTACCAAACAAAATCAAAGGCTTTTCATGTTAAAAAAAAAACACCTCTGCAAATCTAACATGAAAAAATATAGTTTAATATTTGAATATGCTAATACACATTCCTAATTTTAAAAAGTCAAAATGTCAGACTTAGAGGAAAGAGAAAACATCACCCCACCTCAGAATAAGGACAAACATAAATGTTCACTTTCACTACGGATATTAAACAATGACTGTATGTTCTAACTAGAGCAATCAAAATAAGATTTTTTAAGGAAGACGCTTCCAAAATGAATTAAAATTTCCTCTAATCATAAATTAATGTTCATATCCATAAAATATACAAAATATGCCAGAAATCGCTTATAAAATTTAAGAACATTGTAGGCTACTTTCAACACGCCAAAATAACTTTTGAAACTTAACCCACTAACTATTAATTGCTAATCAACAACTCCCAAACCATTAACCCTTACACCTTAACACGCTGAGCATCCTTACAACACACTGATAATCTCCTAAAACACTGAACCCCTAACTACCTGAAAAGCTCCTGACCATCCAGAATGTCTATCAACACCCTGAGTATTCCCTGATAACCACAGCCAATTAAAAAAATTAGGATTTCCTTAACAAATCCTAACACCATACACCAGAGGTTGACCCCTGGGGAATATTTATCAGGTCCACTGGTTGTTTGTGCCACCACTGCCTCTACTGCTTAGCAACTGACCCGTACAGTGTACATAAGAATTTGTTCATAGTTCTTCTTTTTTTAAACTATAGTCTGGTCCTCCAATGGCCTGAGTAACAGTGAACTGGACCCCTGCATAAAAAGTTTGAAGACGCCTGCCATACACTCTCTCAGACTAACCTAATTCATTTATCCCAATTGTTTGAATCAGGAACACAACTTTGAATATATTCTATAACCTTAATCCTAACTTTATGACACAATGTCTCAATATCAGAAACCACTTTCCAAAACTATACTGCTTAAACCATAACTCTATATCTTTATACCATAACACATAAGCCCCTAAGCAACTCCAAACATAAACTGTTAGGAAGGACACATTCTCAGCATAAAGCCCTTTAATCTGTCCACCAACATCTGACTCTTAACTCATGACACTTAAATTCTATTTCTATCCATTGACTCTTGTTCTTGAACCAGGAACATTAATCCCAGGATCTAGCTTCCCATCAGAAGTACAGACTGACTCTAGCACTCTACAACCCTAAACTGAACCCAAATCTAACCCATCAAGAAACTCAAATTGCTAATTATGTATGTGGAACTGTCTGCTCTCGCAGACTTTACCTATATGTAAGGATATAAGGTATGTAGACAGGCAAAACCAGGAATCACAAGCACATTTTCAGTAAACTTTTAAGGCATTTGCATCTGATTCATGGAAGGTGGCAAAATAAAGTGGTTTATACATGTTTATATGTGAACATTTTATATATGAAATGAAAAGCTCATTAGCAATAAGTATACATGGAAATTCCCACCCTGGAAAAATAAATGGATCATGAAGAAACACTAGCAAAAAAGTTAAAGAAATGAGGCAATAGTTAGAAGAAATGCAAATGAGGACTTTCAGGTTTATGACCAATATGTGAAGAGCCCAAAGTCACCATTCCAGTCCCCAAGAAAAAAGATGACCAGATTGAACTCAGAATACTGAGGTCACAGGGGATGGTTTTATTCTGTTGTCCATTAAAAAAAAAAGAGCTGTCATTGAGTAATTTCTGGCATATAAAATCTCTACAGGGCAGAGTACAAAAGGCCCTGTGTGTTTCTGAAACTGCAACTCTTTAAGGGACCAGAAAGTGTCATCAGTTAATGGTTTTGAATTGCTGAACGTGTGGTTAGCAATCCAACACATAACCCACTACATCCCCATGGGTGCATTGTGTTCTTATAAACTGGAGAAAACTAGATGGAAGCTAACAATAAGAAAGGTATTTTTTTTCAATGTCTCTATTTAATAGGTCTAGTTAGGACCCAGACCAAACATCGGTCCTCAAAACAGGTGGGGAGGTACACATAGGTAGGTACGCTCTCAGTTGATTTCTACTGTGAAATCATTCTATGTACCTGCCTATGGGACCATTTTGTTTAGTGGTGGTTTTCACCCTATGCCCTTAATAATCTAATTAATTGAATTCATTGAAAACTGTGATTGTAAGGCTGTCAGTTCAACTCCACCAGCAGTTCTGTACAAGAAAAGCGAGCTGGTGGTTGCTGTATAGATTTTGAATCTCAGACACCTACATAGGAACACTATGAGTGACAACTGACGTTGTAGCAGTGAGTTTGCTTTTTGGGGTTAAGGACAATGAAGGTTTGTAGGTGGCACAAACAGCTTGAACTAGACTGTTCCAATGAGGGTTGATAGGTTAAATCCAGCCTGCATTACTGTGAAGACAGAACTGGAGATCTGTTTCCACAAATGATACTCCAGAAATGCTATGGAGCTGTTCTGCTCTATAACACATGAGGTTGCCATGAGATGGAATTAACATGACATGACCCTAACAAAAGGGAAAACTAAACATGATGAAAGTAGGTTCATGTCTATGGACACATTGGTTTTATGCTGAAAACATGGCTAAATCAGAAACACAAAAACAATTTTCATTAAGAATCACTGTGCCCATAGTGAAAAACATGTAAGCCTACTGAGAATTTGCATATCTAAATTACTTAGTGAAGAAGTCCTACTGCTACAGTAAATGTATGGCAGCTCCATGAAATGTAAGCAGTTGTGTCCCATGATGTGGCAATCTGGTCACATTAATTATACCCTTGAAACCACAAGGAAGAGTTTAAGGTCCAATGGCATCACCGAGTGCACCAGAGTGCACCTGAGAATAATAAATCAATGAATAAAACAAGTATTTTATCAAGAATACTTGGATAAAAGGTTAGAACAATTAAGTATTCCCATGCAGTGGGAGATAGAAAATGGTAACTTTATTTTAAATAAGATGACATCTTACTAAATGTAAGAATTATATATCTGAATGTTACCTTGTATTAGGAATAATTTGACCCAATTTTTAAATGAGAAGCTAACCTTAGTAGGACACAGTTCCTACAGAGTCAAATCAAACAGAGAAAGAAACAGTTAACAAATGAAATCAATCAAAAGGATTAAATGAATTTACATAATTAGAATTGGGTTCTATGAAACATTGTCTGTATCCGCTAGGATAACTGATAAGTGAACGCTTTAAATACTATGTTACTGTGAAAATAACTCAAAACAACCAAAAAAGTGCTTACCTTGAAGGCATGTGTCACTAAAAGATAATATTAATGCACAAAACCAAAATTCACTGCCATCGAGTCAATTCTCACTCATAGTGACCTCATAGGGCAGTGTAGAACTGCCCTCTGGATTTTCAAAACTGAAACTCTTTACAGTTGAAGAAAAGCTATTCTTTCTACAGATTAATACACAAAAGGACCTGAAAATAAATAAAATATTTGCTGGATTCTGCAAATCAAAAGGATGATAAAGGAAACCAAAGTTCCCTATTAATAAAAAGGGTGGACATTAAATCTGGGCTAGCAATGCTCTATGACTCACAAGGGAACATAAGGGGGTAGTGGCATGGGTGGAAGAGCGCAGTGATAAAGAGATGAGCCATTAACGCAACCAATCCCTGAACTGAGGTGCTCTTCACACTGCAAGTGGAAAGGTACAGCATCAGCAGAGACAAAACCCAGGAGCTGTATTAGAGATTAAAATCTTAGCACCCCAGTTAGTAAAGGGCTGTGGAAGGCAATGCATGCCTAAAGTCCATTTAAAGGGTATCCCCATAGATTAAATCCTCCTCCGCATTATTTCTGATCATTAATAAATGTTCTCCTTAAATTTTATTTGAGATTGGAGTCCATTTTGCAGTCTAAAACAGAGCAGAAGCTAGTTTCTGGTGGGCAGAAATGATTAAGGAAGCACACACAGACAAGATGTTTTAGAGTAAAAAGGAGACCCCGTTTTAAATATAGTTTAAACAGAATATTTGTTAAATCTTAAGAAACAAAGACAAAGTAAAGACACAAACAAATCATCTATCTGGATGAGGGAAGCCACCAACAGGAGGTGGAAATGGCTTCCCAGGTTCACAATTGAGATGTGAATTAAAGAGGTTGTGGGGAAGGGGCAGGACAAAGGAAACTGCCACAAAAGCATGACTGGTGAACAATGAATACATCACAATGACAGACTCTTCCATCCTTAGATAGTGGGCTTAGAAGATGAGTCCAGGGCCTCCTGACCAATGCAGTCAGGGAAAAGCTGATAGGACATGGTTCCTGTCTAGGAGACCCCTGTACTGTCTCTAGTTTGGTGACTTCCATAAAGGACACACATGCAGGCAAACCTGAAGAGAGACTGCCCCTCCCTGGGCTGCCTGGAGAGGTTAAAGTAATCCACTCTTCAAAGCCCTCTGTCTGAGGGCCAGATTACCTGCAGCCTTGGTTCCTGGGCGGAACGCACTCAATGGAGGTTGACTCTATTGGAGGACTTAAACTGTGCCTGTGTTTGGGGCTGTGACTGCTATGGCGCCCTTTTGCAAAGCAAGGTGCTGGAAAGTTAAGCTCTAATACAGACCTCAGTCATCAGTGGAGTTGCCTGATGACTGCAAGGCTGGCCTCTCCTTTTGGTAAAGGCCACTATGGGGTCCCCTGCTCTCATGCCTGACACCTGACATGGAGGGAACGGACACCAGACAAGAACCTACCTCCAATCGGGCCTTTCTGGCTAGAGGGGTGAGGGTGCATGAGGGGTTCTGGACAGGATAAAGGAGGCAGAGTATTCCCATGTGTGAATGCTCTCTGGCCTGTACCCAGCTCAGAAAGGATTTAAATGGAAACGTCCCAGGGGATCATGGCATCCTGGAACTGGGGCCAACAGGATGCAGGAATTGTAACGTCCTCAGGAACAAAGACACCGCTGGGACATCACCCTGCAGGGGAATCCACACATGGAATCCACATAGAAACATAGAGACTCACCTACCCTTGTGGGAAGCTCACTCTGAACCTTCTCAGTCAGAGGAAGTAGGTTCATAAGGAAATTACATGACCTAGGTAGGGAGTGGGGTGGAGTCTGTCCTAAGGGGTGTGACCTGGAAGAGATGGGGAGGGAGGGGCCGAGAGGGAGAGGTGAGATTCAGCACCTGGAGTGGCAACTGATTCATTCTTAGTTGTGTAGTCTGGAAGCCCTGATAAAACCTGTTCATTTTGGGTGACCCTGCCTGCATTTGAAACACAACAACACAAGCCATGACAGGAAGACAAGCTGACAGAAATTGGCGGGTGGAGAGCAGGCTTCCCAACTGTGAATATCCCCAAGAGACACTCCCATTGCATGGACTACAGAGACATACCTGACAGCACCTGTTGCCATCTGCTCCACTTGACCATGCCGCTCCTGGCACCATGTGACTTTCTCATGAACTCCTCCAATCATGCAAGTCAAAGAAGAGTCCTAAGCCTTGTAGACTCAAGAGCCACAATGGAAAGACCCTTCACAAAACTTCAACCTCAGACCCTGATTTCAGGCTCTGCTCCCTATGCTAGACCACCCAGACTCCAGCCTCCTGTTCCTTGGTGCATGCTCAGGTGAGCATATAAATTAGAGATTCCTGAAAATGCCACAGTTGTCTTCTGCTCATCCTTTTCCCCTCCCCCTCTGTCTCCATCTCCTCATTGCTAAAGATGTATCCCCCCCAATCTGTGGGTTCTGTATTACTCTTTTGATGAAACCTTTCTGTGTGCGTAAGTGTCTTATTTCCAGCAAGTTAAGTCATCTTTCACCAACAGTGTTTCCTTTAATACATTTGTTGTGTTGAGGTCTCTCCCTTCCATTTCCATATTATTGTGTATTTTTATCAGGAATGGGTGTTGGATATTGTCATATATCTTTTCTGCATCTATTAACATGATCAGAGGGTTCTTATTTTTCTGGTTATGTAGTCGGTTACATTAATATGTTTTCTAATATTGAAACATCCTTGCATCCCTGGTAATAATCCCACTCAGTCAAGGTGAAATATGAACTCAAAGGCAGGGATAGGCGCTCTCTAACCCAATCCATCCCATTTCCACAAATCTGTACATAAACTGTTAGGGTGTATGATGTATTCATTCTCTTCAACTAATTAGAGTCTTGAAATCATCAAATTTGTTACTGTGTTGTTAAAACACCAGTATAATATATCCCGTTGTAGAGTGTATTTTAAATGCTTTTACCCCACATTCTCTTCAGTTGTAAAATTGTGTATTAAAGTTTATCATGCATTAAAATAAAAAATAAATTTTCATGCAAATGTACAGTTGTTCAATATTGTCCTTAACTCTTGATTAATCTTGCAGTTATATATTTTAAAACCATGATTATATCTTTCCAACAACTGTTCTGTATGTTATTACATTAATGCTTATTTTAAAAAAATACTCTAACATTTTAGTATTTATTATACTCAGAGCCAGTGTAGAATGGAAGATGTAATTTTTTGGTGTCATTAAGTGAGTTCTAAATTATACTTACCCTGTGCACCACAGGAAGAAACACTGGCCTGTCCTATACCATCTTCATAATTGTTCGTATATTTGAGCCCGTTGTTTCAGCCTTTGTCACTCTAAAAAATTTTCTTCTTGTTTGCTGCCCCTCTACTTTACCAAGCACCAGTTTTAATGTGATGTTACTATTGTATTTACCTTCAGTTTTTAAATACACAAACACACTAAGGTTTTACGTATATGAATAAGAACATACATTTAAAAGAAAAATAAAGTCAGACCTGTCATATGAATTCTAGACTCATAGAGGCGTAGATAGAGTAAAATCTCCTTAGGCTTTTGTTTTTTTCCCATTTTATAGAACATACTGTTTCATCTTTACCATAGCAGGTAGTGTCCTTATAAACATCAGTCCAAAACTAGAAGGGTGATGTAGTGGTTTATTTTCTCAGTCTCAGACATGCATAAGCAGCACATGGGCGTGAAAGTGTACTTCGGCATCCAAGAGATGAAGAAAATATTCAGTTTGGACACAGAAAAGAGGATAAAGGGAGACATCGGACAGGGCAAGATATGACAAAATGATAATTTATAAATTATGAAGGGTCCATGAGGGAGGAGGAAGCAGAGAGGGAGGGGCAAAAAAAGACCTGATGCAAATGGCTTAAGTGGAGAGCAAATGCTTTGAAAATGATGAGGGCAAAGATTGTACAGATGTGCTTTACACAATTGATGTATGTATGGATTTTGATGAGTTGTATGCATCCCTAATAAAATGTTTAAAAAGAAAATACTCAGTTTGTTTTGTATAACATTAAAATTGTGTTGCTATGGTAGAAGTATATTGCTTATTCTCTTATGTGGCCTTGAGCACACCTTTTACCCTGTGGATATTCAGTGTCACATAGGGAAGTTGGTGCCTTTAGCTCAGTCAGTTCTGTCTATGAGGTATGTGACTTTGATCATACATCTGATAACAATCTAACTGTTTGTCAGGATAAGAATCTGGGTGTTTACATGTTTTTTCCCACTAAGACCTACACATTTATTATTTCCAATTATTCGCAATCCCTCCTGTGTGGTCAGTGTAATGAAGAATAAACTTTCAAATAATGTTGGTGGGAATGATTTCATATTAATCTCTGCATATCAAATGAGATTCTTATTTTCCTGGTTGTCTATGCAGCTTAACGAAGCCTTAACTCCTGCCTGTTTTTTCACTTACGTGTTTCCGGATCATATCCATGACTATAATCCTCCCATTCCGGGTCACGCTGAGATGGGCCGGAAGTGGCAGTGTCCTAGCCGGAAGTGAGGGTCATACTCTGGTTCCTACTTGCTGTGCCTGGGGCGTGGTGCCAGAGAAGTGCCAGCAGCCTGAGCACTGTGTAGTCCGCACCCAGGTGAGGGGTTGCGCGGTGACCAGTTTGGGGGTACCCTGGAGCACACAGCAGCCTAGCTGGGGTGCAAGCGCCCTTCTTTCCCCTCCCCCGCTCCGTTAGCGCCCCTCGCGTCGTGAGATGTGAGAGGATGTCCCAGGGGCTGGTTCCATCCCCCAGTTTGGGGATTGGTTGGGGTTCCTGGGGAGAATTCCTGTTGGAGAAAGGAGGATCCCAGACTGGGGCTTTGGGCGTCGGTGTTCCTGATTCATTGAGGGAATTTTGCGTGTCTCCCCCCCCCCCTCCATTGTTTCCTTTCACACAGCGGTGCCTCCTCCCTGAGACTCCTAGAATGTCTTCAGCTCACAGGTGAGCCGCGGGTCTGTTGCTTCTCTCACCACAATGTGAATGCTATTCAGGAAGCGAGTTGCTGCAGCTGGAGCATAAAACGTTTTAGGGCTTCCTCCTTAGGTTTACCTAGTCTTGTCCCCTGTGCAGCATCTTCTCCAGGAGTGGGGAGGGGGAGGGATGAACATGGTCCGGAAACTCCCTGGCTCAATCTTGCCAGCTGGTAGGGCGGGGAACAGGCTCAGCCTTGAGGGTGTTAAAGTGATATTCCAGCGCACCTACCGTGCATTGAGACATGATTGGCATTCCCAGGTTGCTGGGGTAAGTCCAGGACTGAGACCTCAAGGGAGGTGACCCAGGTTGGTGGCAATCAGTCAACAGTATGGCAGGTGGCAAGTAAAAGGAGAAAGAGACATGCCCAAATGTGCAAAGATGGGGGTTCAGTGAGCAGGAACTCAACCAAAGAGAGGGCCAGTCTTTCTTTGGGAAAGCATATAAGTCTCCAAAGAAGGGCAAGACCCCTCAAGTACGGGAGATCCCCCAGCCCCATATACACTCTTCAAAAATATTGCATGTTGCTTCTTTAATTTTTACAAAACCCTGTTTGTATTTAACAGTAGAAAGAAGCTGGAGGAAAGCTTCTTAGTGGAGGCCAGACAGCTGGAGAGAAGGTTTCTTTAAGAGGACAGGAGAAAATTGCCGTCAATAATGAATTGCTTTTCATGCAGAGAAAGTAGCCAGTAAAAGACATCCAGGCAATTGAACTGGATCCATATTTCTGCAAATTTGTTAATGTGGGGGAGTGTGGGAGCTGCTCCTGCTTGTTGCCCAGAGGGAAATTTCTGTTTCTGTTGCCTCTGAAGAAGGTTCTAGTAGCTTGCCCTATGTTTAGATGTATGCTGACTCCATTGTAACTGTGTATTCCCACCTGGAGTCATTTTATCCTTATTCTAATTATTTCCCTGCGTATGTTGCTTGCTTTGGGGGTTCTTTTTGTTTTTGTTTTGAATAAGCGATTGTAGGAAAAGTTCCAGCTTTAAGGAAGCCATGGCCCAGATCTGGGAGCTGAAGGAGGCCGTAGAATTGCTCAAGGAGACCATCCAGGTGGGGTGTGGCTCTGCCAGCGAGAGACTGAGGGGCTGGCCTGGTGTTCCATGCCACTGCTTGAAAACGTGCTGGCATGACAAGAGGCAGTACTCCCCTGTAAACTCAATGCCAGCGATTCTGACCCAGCGACCCTATGGACAGGGTAAAACTGCCTGTAGGGGTTTCTCAGACTGTAACTCTTCAATGGAGTAGAAAACCTCATCTTTTTCCAGTCAGTGGTTTCCAGCTGATGGCTTTGTGGTTAGAAGCCCAGCATGCAACCCAACAGACAGCAGGACACCTGATGTCTACTGTAGTCTTAATTCTACACCTCCCAATCTAGCGGGTCTAGGAAAGCTCATCCCCACGCAACATGGGACTTCTTACAGCCCCCTGGCCAGGGGGAAGTTCTGTAAAAGTCCCTGCCTGAGTGTAGAGGGTGGTTCCTGTGCATAGACCTGCTCTTGTTGATTCCATGAAGGTTCACAGTGTACTTTCTAGATGTCAGCTCCTGTGTAGAGACCAAACCCTCCAGCATGTAGGCCCTACAGTCAGATTCAGATCAAATTCTAGTGCTTCTATTCATTAGCTGATTTCCTTGGGAAAGACTTTGAGCCTCACTGGGCCTCTAGTGGTTCGTCTCTAATGTGGGCCGGATGTTTGCACTTGAGGGTTAAGTGCAGTCGGTGGCTGCTGCTGTGATCTGTGCCGCCCAGAGGCATGCACACACATCCTAATGAAGCTCGGCTGAGTGGAAATGAAGGTCATGGGACACTGACAGCTGAGGATGCAGGTGCAGCAAAATTGCTTTTGCCTGTCCTCTGTTTCAAATGCCTCAGTGGCACAGGCATTTGAGAGGACAAGAAGGAGCTGGACACAGGCCAGCCAAGTACTGGTGCTAACTGGCCTCCTAGAACTCATATCCGGCTTCCTGATGAGGGCATGGAACCTTTGTAGTGAATCCAGTGGAGCAGTAACATGGCCATGACACTATTAGTGGCTTCAGTGTAGAGCCTGGTGCAGGTACTTGTAGAAAGGGTGCAGGTGTGGATGCAGAGAGAGCAGTGGGGAGGTTGTTGGGATAGTTCAAGAATGTGGCTGTGGCATAGGGATTGTAATGGGGGCTGATGGGAGATGTCAGAGCCATTTTGGGTTGGGGGAAGATGGGGGTGGAAGTACCTGGCAGGACTTGGTAGTTCATAAGGTGAATGGATAAAGCTAATGCAACTTTGTAATACGGGCATCAGAATAGATGATGTCATACATGTGACCGAGGGTGCAGGTTTAGGGTAGGGAAGAGGATGGAGTAAGCTTGGAGACCTCGTGGATGTGGATCAGGAGGCAGGACGTTGGCATTTTATGCAGACATTTGCGTTGCTTACCTGAGGAAGGGCCCCAGGAATAACTTGCTAAGTTGACTGGCTGGGTCTTTTCCCTCCATGTCGCAGCAAGCTCTCCCAAGGTGACCAAGCAGCTGGACTACAACCTGGAAAAAATTGAGACCAAAGAAGAAGCTACTGTAGCCATGCTTTCCAATGACCTCTACTGCAAGGTGGGGATGGCTGCAAGAAAGGGGGGATTGGGGGCTGGGAAGACAGGGTGCTCTGCTGGCTCCTGGCAACTACAGGTGTAGGCAGCTCTGCTTTGAGTGAGTATGGGACCTGGGGGACACTGCTTTCCCCAGTGGACCATATCATTCCAGCTTTCAGGAAGGCCCTGGTTCTGGTCATGCAGGTGCCAGAGCAGGCCAGCAAACAAATCATCAGCAAGAAATAGCCCCAGTGATGACTGCAAATAAAATAGAAAATAATGAGTTTCTCACAAGCTTTTGAAGCCCTCTTGTATATCTATCACCCAGCTTTTGCCTGTTTATTTTTCCAGGTTTTAGCCTTATTGTCAGCAATTACAAGAATCTGTTTCAAGGGTACCATTCCATGATACATGTAGTTTTTCCATCAACCGTACCCGCCACTTTCTCTATCCTGACCCTAGTAATTATTAATAAATTTTGATATCTATATATTTGCTTTTTCTTGTCTTTTTACATACATGAAGTCATACAATATCTGCCCTTTTGTGATTGGCTTGTTTCATTCAGCATGTCTTCAAGTTCTGCCCTTACTTTATCCAGATTTCATTTCTTCTACTGGCACAGCAGTACTTGTATTTACATTTTGTTTGTATGTTCATCTCTTGACGAACATTTATTTTATTGGAGCTGTTTGGTTATTGCTGACATTCCTGCAATGAACAATGGTATGCCCGTCCCTCTTTGAGGATCTGCTTTCAAGTCTTTTCGGTCTATACATGATCAGAGTGGATGTCACTGTTCATCTGTCAGTTGGTCCGAATGTGGTGGTTTGTGTCATGCTGGAAGCTATGCCAGCTGCTTTGTCAAATACCACCCATGGTAGTCAGTCTTCAGAGTTTTCAGACTCACACAGACTAAGGTTGAGAGGCTGACCACCTCTGAAACATTAGCTACTGAAAACAAGACAAATAGGAGCAGAACATCATTTGATACAGTGCCAGTAGATGGTCCCTCAGAGAGGAAGACACTCAAGAATTAGGGAAGAGTTGCCTCCTCAAAAGATAGCTTCTCAGACATCCTCAAGTTGGCTCCAACTCATAGTCACCCTACATACAAAACACTGGTCAGTTCCGGACCATCCCTACAATTGTGTGTGAGCCCATGTGACAGCCAATGTTATTCAGGATCTTCCCCTTTTTCAATGATCCCCTATTTTACTTAGTGTGATATTCTTTTCCAGAAACTGGTCTCTCCTGACGACATGTCTAAATGCGTGAGACTAAGTCTTACCATCCTCACGTCTTTGGAGCATTCTGGATGTTCTTCCTCCAAGAGAGATTTGGTTTATTCTTGTGACATGTCACTTCCAATATTATCTCCAAGTATAGCTGACCATAATCTAGTCAGCAGTTCTCAACCTGTGTGTCATGACCCCTTGGGAGTCAAACGACCCTTTCACAGGGGCCTCCTGATTCATAACTAGCAAAATTACAGTCATGAAATAGCAATGAAAATCATTTTATGATTCGGGGGGTCACCACAACATGAGAAACTATTAAAGGGTCATGGCGTCAGGAAGTTTGAGAACCACTGATCTAGATGAAGCAAGACTTCTGGTGACCTTCCTTGAGTAATATGACATAACTCAAACTGAGAAGGAACTATTGAAACATCCATTAATCAGGATTGTATGGTTTACTATGCTAGGAAATAAGAATTGAAGAGGAATGACATTGCATTTATCTGCTGCCTGAACACTGCTGCCTGAAATTGTGTCGCAAATGATCTTTTTAAAGTATTGAAAGTGCAGAGACACCACTTTGAAGACAACCATGCTCCTTAACCTAGCTGTTGTATTTCCAATGGCCTCAGTTGCATGTTTAAAATGAACAATGAATAAGGGAGACCTGAGAAGAAATGGTGCATCTGAACTAGGTGCTAGTAAGGAATATTGTAATCACAATAGAGTGCCAGATGAATTAACGTGTTTTGGAGGAAGTACAGCTGAATGGCTCTTGCAGGCGATGTTGCCAAGACTTCTCTCATACTTTGAACATGTTATCGGAAGGATATGTTATTAGTCCTTGGAGAAGTACATCGTACTTGGTAGAAGGATAACAAAGAAGACCCCCAACAAGATGAATTGATTCAGTGGTTGTAACAATGGACTCTAACATAATAGTAATTGTGAGGACGGTGTAGGACCATGCAGTCTTTCTATTATATACAGGGTCGCTATGAGTCTGAACTGATTGCATGGCATCTAACAGCCACCACGTGGTGGTACATTGAGTATTTTGAGGAACTTCCAGACTCTTTCTCAAAGAGGCTGTACCATCTTTCAGTGCCTGAGGACACTGATTCTGTAACATCCTAGACAATTTTTGTTATTTGTTTTATTAGAGCCTTCTTGTATGTGTGAGTTGCATTTCATTGTCATTTTCATTTGCCAAATGATTAATTCTTTAATACTTTGTTTTCCTGAGCTGCCCTTTGAGATTTTCTGTTCAGCTCTTTGACTTCATCATTTTCTCAATTTCCCTTAGCTACTCTACAATTATGAGCAATTTCAAAGTCTCTTCTGATATCCACTTTGATTTTTTTCTTGATTTCTTGTCTTTAGTGACCTTTTGCTTCCTTCCTATATACTGTTCCTGTTATCCCATGCCCCCATCCTTTCCCCCACTCCCAGCTCACCGGGTCATTAGTGTTCATTGCATTAAGTCTGGTGAAATGTTCCCTAAGTTCAGATCGGATAGTCTCAAGATATTATTTTGGCTCTCATCAACAAACAATTTACAGAAATTTTTGACTCAAATCTAGAGTTGTATAATTTGTTAAAAATATTTATATCTTTAGATAAGTGACTCTTAACTTCTTGACCAATTTTAATCGATTGTTTTTTAGTTGTTGACTGATAACACTTTATATATTCTGAATACTAGATGATTCGATATCTCATGAGTACTTACTGATGAAGGTTACCTTTTTAAAATTCTTGATTGTGTCTTTCCAATTATAAGGGATTTTAATTTGATTGAGTTCAACTTAAGTACATTTTTGTGGGGTTGCTTATGCTTAAGTTATCATAATTGCTTAAAATGGAAGAAACTTAATACTTGACCTATAAATATAGACACATATATATATATATATATGGATGGGGAAATAGATCTATGTGCCTATATTTATAGGTTTAGTATTAAGGTGGCAGGACCTTGGGCCTCTACTCAAACACTCCCTCAATGCATGAATACCTTCTTTTATTAAATTGGAACTCTATGATGCTCACTCTCCCGACACAACAGCTGGAGCCAAAGTGGGTGAGCAAGTAAATGTGGTGAAGAAAGCTGATGGTGCCCGGCTATCAAAAGAGATAGTGACTGGGGTCTTAAAGGCTTGAAGATAAACAAGCGGCCATCTAGCTCAGAAGCAACAAAGTCCACATGGAAGAACACACCAGCCTGTGTGATCGAGTGGTCCCAAAGGGATCAGTTACCAGGCATCAAAGAACAAAAAATCATATCATTGACTGCACACCTCCATGATAGGATCGCTGAAGACAAATGGGTGCATAAGCAAATGTGGTGAAGAAAGCTGATGGTGCCCGGCTATCAAAAGAGATAGTGTCTGGGGTCTTAAAGGCTTGAAGGTGAACAAGCGGCCATCTAGCTCAGAAGCAAATAAGCCCACATGGAAGAAGCACACCGGCCAGTGCAATCACGAAGTGCCCAAGGGACCAGGTATAAGGCATCATGCAAAAAAAAAAAAGATATAAGTGTGTGTATGCATGTGTATACATGTGTATATGTATATATGTATGTATATGTATGTGTGTATATATATTGTGTATATATATATATATATATATATATATATATATATATATATATATATCATATTAAATGAAGGGGGAAGTGCAGAGTGGAGACCCAAGGCCCAAGTGTCGACCAATGGAGATCCCCTCATAGAGGGGTTTAGGAGAGGAGATGGGTTAATTAGGGTGTGAGGTAGTATCGATGAAGAACACAGCTTTCCCCCGGATCCTGGATGCTTCCTCCCCCCAACTACCATGATCCGAATTCTACCTTGCAGGGCTGGATAGGACAGAAGCTGTACACTGGTGCATATGAGGGTTGGAGGTACAGGGAATCCAGAGTGGATGATACCTTCAGGACCAAGGGTGTGAGGGACGATGCTGGGAGAGTGGAGGGTGAGTGGGTTGGAAAAGGGGAACTGATTACAAGGATCCACATGTGACCTCTTCCCTGGGAGAGGGACAGCAGAGAAGGGGGGAAGGGAGACTCCAGATAGGGCAAGATATGACAAAATAACGAGGTATAAATTACCAAGGGCATATGAGGGAGGGGGGGAGGGGGAGGGAGGGGGGGAAAAAAAAGAGGACCTGATGCAGGGGGCTTAAGTGGAGAGCAAATGCCTTGAGAATGATTGGGGCAGGGAATGTATGGATGTGCTTTATACAATTGATGTATGTATATGTATGGATTGTGGTAAGAGTTGTTTGAGTCCCTAATAAAATGTAAAAGAAGAAAAAAAATGATGATGGCAACATATGTATAAATATGCTTGATAAAAAAGGATATATGGAATGTTGTAAGAGCTGGGATAGCCTTCAATAAAATGATGGGAAAATATTATTCAAATAAAAAAACAAATAGTACCAGCAAAAAAAAAAAAAAGGAAGAAACTTAAGAAACCATTTCCTAATCCAAGGTCACAAACATTTATGTATATGTTTTCTATTAAGGGTTTTATACATTTGGCTCCTTCATTTAGGTCTTAAGGTCAATTTTGAGTTAGTGTTTGCATATGGTACAAGTCAGAGTCAAAATCCATTCTTTTTCCTGTGAATATTTAGTTTCAACAACATTTTCAGAAATCATAGTGACTTCTCTGGGCACTCTTTTAAAATCAATTAACTATAGGTATATGAGGTTGAATTTCTGGACTCTCAATTATATTCCATCAATATAATTACTATAACTTTTTCGTAAGCTTTCATATCAGGCAATGTGCATTCTCCACTTATATTTTATTATTTCTCAAGATTATTTTGGCTACACTAAAACCGTGACATGGCCATAGAAATTTTAGTATCAGCTTGTCATTTTCTGGAAAAAACTAAAACCTTAAGAGGAATTAGGTTGAATTAGTAAGTTGGTTATCGATAATAATCAATCTTCCAATCTATGAAAACATCAGTTTTCTACATGGCTCATTTTTCACTCGGGTCTCAGTTTAAATGTTTAGCCTTCTCACAACTTATCAAAGTTCACTCCTCTGCTCCACGATAGCACATTATTTATAAATTCACATTTATTACAATCTAAATGGTTTGTTTTCCTCAGTAGAGTTTATGCTTCAGGTAAGTCTTTTTTTATAAAGATCCTCTAGGGCCAAACACAATGCCTACTAACAATAATTTTTCTTAATTTTTGTTGGCACCAGTCTATGCTGGGAGTAGGTGAATGGGGTGTTGTGGAGCGAGAACATTGCAAGAAGTATGCTTGGGGGAAGGAGGTTTTCAGGACCCCCATAGAAACATGCTCTTGATTGATGATGGTTCCGGAGGAGCCCAGTCCCCCAGAGCATCACTCCGGTGGGAGAGCATCTTTCTGGAGAGGTCTTAGATACACCAGAAAATATTTCTGGCAGGTCCCGAACTCCCAGAGCCTCTTTCTGGTGTGGTCAGAACCTTAAATAGCATCGTTCTGGTGGGACCACGGATCTCTCAGAGCATCATTCCAGCAGGGTCCCAGAATCCCAAAGCATCATTCCACTGATGGTGCCAGTGCTTCATCAATTTGTTGAAACTTTTTGATTGAATTCAGTCAATGATAGGCAACTTGTTTTTTGGCTAATTCTGTCAGTGCAGCTAGAATATCTTCCATTAGTACTATTGGTTCTGTTTATATCCTTCCTCTTGAAATGGTGGAATGCCAAGTAGTTCTTCTTGGTAGAATAATGTGTATTCTTTCCATCTTCGCTTGATGCTTCCTGTATCATTCAATATTTTCCCCATAGAATGCCAATACAGCACCTCAAAGCTTGTATTTTTTTCTTCAGTTAATTTACGTTATAGTGAACATGTTCTTCCATTTTGGTTTTCTCACTCAAGTTCTTTGCACATTTCATTATAATACTTCTCAGGCTGCTTTCTGAAATTTTCTGTTCAGCTCTTTGACTTCATTTCATATGAAGTGCCTTAGCTGCTCCATGATTAAAAGCAAGTTTCAGAGTCTCTTCTGACATCCAGTTTGATCCTCTCTTTCCTGTCTCTTCAATGACCTTTTTCTTTTTTTCATGTTCTCGGTGATATCTCTTGGCTCATCAGGTGTCTTGTCATTAGTGTTTAGTGAGTCAAATCTGCTCCCAATATCTTAATATTCAGGTGAGATAAACTCCAGGTTGTATTTGGCTCCCGTGGGGTTGTTTTAATTTTCTTCAGCTTTAATCTGAGCTTAGCTACTAGCAATTGATGGTCTGTTCCACAGTTGACTCCCGGACTGATATTAGCTGCTGACATTGAGCTTCTCCATCTTCTCTTCTCCACAGATGTACTCAATTTGATTCCTGTGTGCGCCCACAAAGTATTTGCTATGAAGAAGTTGTTAGTCTTGTAAAATTCTACCATGTGATCTCCAGCTTTATTTCTATCACCAAGACCATATTTTCCAATTTTACTTGTTCCTTCCTCTTTGTTTCCAACTTTTGATTTCCAGTTGCCAATAATTATCCATGCATTTAGATTGTGTGTTTAATCAATTTCAGCCTGAAGGTGTTGGTAACATTCATCAGTTTCTTCATCCTCAGCTTTAGTGGTTGGTGCATCAATTTAAATAATCGTATTGAAGATGAATGTGATTCCTCTTGCCTGTGTCATTCCCAGCATAGTAAACTGTTTGATTCAAAATGGCAGATATCAGTCCGTTTCAGCTCACTCACACCTAGAGTATTGATCTTTATGAGTTCCATGTAATATTTTATGACTTCTAGTTTTTCTATATTAATACTTCATAATTCCGAGTTTCAATGATTAGATAATTGTCGCTACTTCTTCTCATATTGATACATCCTCTACCAACAAATGAAGGTCTCAACGGACTAATTCCATCCACATAATTATGATCAACTCTGCTTTGAGCTGGCAGATCTTCCCTGACTATATTTTGAGTGTCTTCTATGCTGACGGAGTCCTGGTGGTGTAGTGGTTATGCATTGGTCTACTAACTACTAATTAGCACTTCAAAACCATCAATGTTCCTTGGGAGAAAGGGCTTTCTACTCCCATAAAGAGTTACATTCTGGGAAACACAGAGGGACATTTCTATCCTGTCCTATAGGGTCACTAAGAGTTGACATCGACTCACTGGCAGTGAGTTGAGTTCTGACCTGAGGGCTTGTTTTGGCACTCTATATGACAGTTCTGTTGCTATTCATGAGATTGCAGTGACTAATTCCCCACAAGTGGACACCTTGTTTCTTCCTCATAGGAACTGCTCTCAGGAATCACCTAGCTCTCACCTCAGAAGTTTAATTGATTTGAACTGTGGTATGGCCCGCTGGATTTTTTAACTCTGTTTTAAGTGATTATACTGTGTAACCAGGCTTGAGAACCACCCCACTATGAGTCAGTTCTATTCACCAAAAGAAAAGAGAATATATCACATGCACCCAAATATTCAAACAGGAGACAGCATTACCTCGCTCAGAAGCCCACTGTGGTGGCTAAATGGTCTCATTTCCAGACTCCCCTCCACCCACCCACAAAAAAAGGTGTTTCATATGCCCCTTCTTTGGCAGAATTACTTTTGTTGGGTCATTTTTCTACATTTGAAAAGAGACCCAAGATCATTCACCTTCTTATTTGTTAGACATCCAGGAAACACAGGACTTCTGTTACAATCCCTGGAGATAGATCTCATGGAGGCAAGAATGAAACATTTTGCCAGTGTTCCCATGTTTCAAAGTCTGTATCAGGATATGATGACACACTTGGCACTGCAATTTCAGACTACAGTGCATTATTCAATTAAAAATAAACAACTACAATCATTGTGTTAGTCTGGGTACATTAGAGAAACAAATTCACAGAAACATGTATAAGAGAGTTTTATATAAAAGGTAAGTGCAGGGCACATGAGGGAGGGGGGAGCGGGGAGGGAGAGAAAAAAAAGAGGACCTGATGCAAAGGGCTTAAGTGGAGAGCAAATGCTTTGAGAATGATTGGGGCAGGGAATGTATGGATGTGCTTTATACAATTGATGTATGTATATGTATGGATTGTGATAAGAGTTGTATGAGTCCCTAATAAAATGTAAAAAAAGAAAGGAGAAAAAAATGATTAGGGCAAAGAATGTACAGATGTGCTTTATACAATTGATGTATGTATATGTATGGACTGTGATAAGAGTTGTATGAGCCCCTAATAAATTGTTAAAATAAAATAAAAGGTAAGTGCACATCAGGAAAATATCCCAACCCAGTGCTGCCCATGCTAACAAGTCCAGCATTAGCCTGTATGTCCAAAGTCCTCCGTCTCACAAAACACATGCAATTAACACCGACTGCAGGTGGAAAGCCGAATCAGTGAGCATGTCAGTATCAGCATTGGCAGGGGTCTCCAAATGGCTGCTCCAGCACCCAGGGCTGCATCAGGGTAGGTCCATGTGGCTTCTCCTCAAGGATGTCTTTCAGGAAGTGAGTCTTGCCAGCTGAAGAAGGGAACTGGCTAAGGCAGCTGCATCTAGGTCCAACCACCAGAAAGTAAGAAACCTGAGAACTAGAATGGTGAGGCCCACGGAGCCATTCTTTATCCCTCTGTGCTTCAATTTACCCCACATGTGTCAGCCAGGTTGACACAATAAGCTTTAACTATCTCACATGCCAACTAGAAAATTTTTTTCAGAAGTAATTTTTATGTGAGGTAAAACATTGTGGACACCAGCAAGGAATTATTTTTTATAACTGAATTGTCCATAAAACAAGTCAAAACCTTTATGCTTTTCCCAAGACAGGATTTCACAAGAACAATGAAGCATATGTGGAAACTGGCCATGTGTTAGGAAAACTTGAAAAGTCGGAATCCTTTCATAAGGACACTTAGGTGAACTTGCCAGCACTTATACAGTCAATAAGTAGCAAGGCTGAGATTTCATTCTCAGTGTGACTACAGATGAACCAACCTTGCTGCTGAGACCTGGGGGAGTGGGAGTTAAAACCACACCATTGCCAACAAGTCAATTTTGACTTACTGGGACCCTCTAGGACAGTTAGAACTGCCCTCTGTTGTTTCCTGAGCCTGTAAGTCAGTGTTTCCCAAAGTGGGCAAAAGCACTCCCCTGAGGATGGAGGTGGGGATCACTAGAATGACGCAGGGAGGGTGACAATAGCAGACACCTACATTTTATCCCAGGCTACAGGCTATACTACAGAAGTTTAAAATTGCCAGCGAAGTGCTGAGAGATTACTATTTTTCTGTAAAGGGCCAGTTGGCTAAGTAAGTTTGGGAACCTATGAAATTCTTTCTGGCAAAAGATAGTATCATTGTTCTCCCAGAGAGCAGCTAGTGGCATTGAATTGGTGACCTTTTGTTTATCAACTCAATACATAATGCATTATGCCATGAGGACTCCTTAAGTAGAAGCTAGTTATCCAAAAGTAAAACAATCAGTTGCCATTCAGGGAATTCCAAATCTCAGCGACCCAGGTGTGTCCAAGGAAAGATACACATCTTGGGATTTCCAATGTTCATTATATTTTTGAAGTACGATGCCAGGACTTTGTTCAGGGTGTTGCTTGTGAATTGGAACAGCAATCTCTTGAACAGTCACGTGCATTGACTGCCCCATGCAGGGACTCCAGTTAGGAGAAAAATAAGAACAAAGATCGAACAAACTCACTGCCATGGACTTGATGCTGACACACAGCGACCCTATAGGACAAGGTAGAAGTGCCCCTGTGGGTTTCTGAGACTGTGACTATTCACTAGAGTAGGAAGTTTCATCTTTCTCCTGAGGAGCAGCTGATGATTTTGAACTGCTGACCTGTAGTTAGCACCACAACACATAGCCACTCTGCTACCAAGGCTATTCAGGACGATTATGAGGTAGGCGAGAGGCTGGCAATTTGGAGGGAATTTATGGAGATCATTGTGACTGGACCTTTGATTCTGAGATGGAGAGGGAAGGCTTATGCCTGCATCTTGCAGAAAGATGGACGATTCCCAAAGATAGTGGGAGCACTTGAAACATTTTAGACTGAAGATTGACACAAAATGTTTTCTCTTTCAAACGAATGTCATAGTTATAACATGGGAAGTAGGTTATGGGAAGCCAGAGTATGTGTGGAGGACACCCTGATGGCACTACATTAAGTAATTATCAGCTGCAGACTGAAAGCAGCGCTGTGGAAGAAAGACCTGGCCATCCATTCCTGTAGAAACGATAACCCAAGAAACTCTGTGGAGCAACTTTGCCCTGCCACACGGCTCTGCCGTGAGTTGGAATCTGACTGATGCACTACAAGACTATTCATGGAGGACAGGTAATAACTTGAGCTTTTACTCTGTGTTTTAACTGTTTTATTGACATATAATTCACATATCTTACACACTCTCTTCTTTATTGTACTCATGTTATTAGCTTCCTATTTCTCCAATACCTCCCTGTCATGATGTGAATAACCAGAATCCCATATGTATGGTGAAGTTTTGAACACAAGGATCTGCCTGATTGTACCCTAGCACAGCTAAAGACATAGAGGCTCCAGAATTTACTTCTACATCTCCATTTATCTATCTTCCTCTGTTTCTTCTACTTATGTCTGTCTGGTGCAGACATACTACTGAACTGTTCTCTGTGGTAAAATTATTTTTAATAGGTTATATGACCAAGGAAACACCAAACCTGCTCCCATTGAGTACACCTGTCCCCCTGGGATGTTATTCCCCAAGCCTCACTGGCTATCCTGAGAGCAGGCAAGCTAGGATGCAACCAGGAAGGTGGTTTCCTGGCTTATTTATCACCAGCATGGAGGCGGCCACTGGAAAAGCAGGACGAGGCTCACAGTGTGTGATGTGAGTGGCCAATAAGTCAGTCACAGAGAAAATTATTAAGAGGGGTATATCCAGACTCAATTAACATGAATTTAGAACCCCCCAAACATATTACTTCTGTGTAACCCTGTAAATTCCACATGTTGTCCAATGAACCAAGCCAAAGGATATGAGACATGTTTAAATTGACATATACAGCATATGCGGCCCATAATCAAACTATAGTTTATTTCCTGAGTTCTATTTGTTTAGTGAATTGCATGTATGTTTCTAACTACAAGGCTGACAGTCCACATCAACCAGCCATTTCTTTGGAGAAAGATGAGGCTTCCTGCTCTTTAAGGATTTACTGGTTGGGAGCCCACAGTAGTATATCTGAACAAACACACAAACAAAAGCATTGCACGATCTGCCTTGTCCTATTTAAATTTGTTTATGCAGTCAAGGTGATTTGGACAGCCTGTCCCCAAGTAAAACAATTAACAAAACAGAGAACAAATATTTATTTAATAGTAGAACTCAGCAGGACATAGTTCATCTTGTTCATCAAAATCTCTCTCCCTAAGCAACATGTCCAGGGGTGTTTATAGACAGTGCTTAAGGGTGATGATGCTCTTGAGCAACCAAATTGAAATGGAGGTTTTGTTTTCAGATTTTTCTCCTTGTTCGTAGTGGTCTATCCACATTATCCCAGCAAAAAAAGTTAGCAACTTCTGTCCTTCAAATAGAAGTGGGCTTAGTTTTTTATTTCAAAGGAGAAATAGCACTGGTGCATCAACATATTGTGCTGCCATCAAGAAAGAACAAATGACACAATCATGTTCCACGCTCTTATGAATAAAGTCCAACATTCCGATAAATATTACACCGACTTATAAAAAGCATGATTATAAATAAATGTATTATGAGCTTCACCTGATGAAGTAAGTGGAGCTATGAGTGTCAGTGGCAGCTTTGTAATAGAGGTTACAATAGGCTCCTCTTGGAGATGAAAGTTGACTGTACCCTCAGGAGAACACAATCCTCCACCTGAGTTTTCCATTCACCAAGCCTGGGGTCCTCTTCATTTAGACCAAGCTTGATGCAAACAGAATTGATCAAAGAGGTAGAAAAATCCAAGGGGAAGGATAGCTTTAGGAATAAGTTCTATGATGCTCAAGTCCCAGGGATTTACAGCTTATAAAACATCCATCATTTCTACTTTTCCATGATGTCATGGTACATTGAATGTACCAAAGTTTGAGGATATTTAAATCTAGAAATTACACTGAATTCCATAGTTTGAGCATCATTAAAATCTATAAACCACATTGCATTTAAAACTAAAAAACTACGTAGCCGAATGACTGAGTTAGTCACTAACATGGAAAAACATAACTTCACCTAATACAACTTTACTGCTGTAGATATTTAAATTATACTGTGGAGTACAAAGTATTCATATCACTCTAAAGTGATTGAATTATTTAGAAAGTTGCCATTAATAAATTTTGGAAATCGTTGTTCACCCCTGTTCCTACTTTTTCTCTGCACACTGTGGAGTACAAAGCATTTAGGAGGTTGCCATTACTAAGTTGCGGTGATAGCTGTTCACCCTTGTTCCTGCTTTTTCTCAGCACATGGTTGGATATATACAACAATATCTTGGCCCTGAAGACTCTCCCCTGGAAGGAAAGATGTGAGGAACATAAACTCCCCTAGGCACACAAATGATGACAACTTGTAGACACAATTTAGTTAACATTTTTGTCAAAAGGGTTTTGGGTAAATAGTGTTGTAGTCCTGGCTTCTTGGGGTATTTTCAATGGATTTTGGACAGATAGAGGTAAAGACGGTAAGATTACATGAAGGGAAATTAACAGAATGATCTGGGGCAGTAGATTCCCTTCTGAATGATGTGAGAAAGGGAAAGACCACTGTGCAGAGATGAACTCTCTGTACCAGGAGGCAGAGGAGGCTATGGTGGCTGTCTGCTCCTACGAAGATACAAAGCCTTGGAAAACCAAAGGGCATTTCAATTCTGCTCTATAGCGACACCATGAGTCAAAAGCGACTCCATGGCAGTGGTTGATTTTAGGGGCTGATCCAGGAGGCCGATTTTACTGAAAAATAATCTGAACATTCAACACTGATGGTTATGTGTCACTGAATCCTGAGACTGTGGCTGAGATTATACCAAATAAATTCTCAGACTTTACAGATTGTGACAGTGAGATACAAGATCCATTGCAAAATTTTCATATTTTGAGTTCCTACTGGGTTCCTTCTGATCAAGAAGATTCCATCATAAACTGATCTCATAGATATGAGAAAATGAAGATGAACCGTGGATAATGAGGGGGAACCTGAAGAGCAAATCCCATTATTTTATGATGGAAATATAATTGATTTATGATAATTATGTGTTTTGTTTCTATATATTATAGTTGGAAATCCTCCATACCTCAAGCTAAACACCTCTATCTTAACTCATGATGTATCCTGTGATAGTGTCCTGGCAGGAACTCTGGCTGGTACTAGCTAAGCCAATAATCCGATTCTTATCTGAGTGCTCTGAATCTCCCAGGCTTCCCCCCTCCCCTCAGTAAGAGCCAAGACCTGAATAGCTAGCCTGTCTCCTGGAAATGTAGTGTCCCTAAGTCATGGAATCCCTGTAACATAAGATCTTTGTTAACCCAAAACTTTGTTTACCCTGTTCGTACCTGTTATTTCACTCTTTGTGTCTGTCTGAAACAACTATTTCACACAGCCTGTGTTTATATACAGTGAAAGCAATGGGAAATGGACACTAACATTTGGAGGAATGATTTCTCCCCATCATCCGTTTCTTTTTGTTCATGTGAAAATAAAAATCAGAATCTTGTAAATTCACATGGCTTTTGCAATCTGACAAAATGACCGTGCTATAATGCCAAATTTGTTCCCACTCTGCAACACAAGAATGTTGTGGGGGTCTTTTAAGGGATGCCTGAGGATAAGAAGTGGGGTTAGGAAAGTGTTAGGTAATGAAGATTCCCTTATGCATTCAGAGAACTACACCTTCAGATACACAGGATATGTTAGAGCCCAAGATAAGTGAAGAGCAATGAGGGGCTGATACCAGAGGGTTGGCTTAGAAATCCTTGGCTTTCCTGTGACCTTTCCCTCACCCCTCTTAGCTCAGGTGCTCTCTATTGCAGACCAACAGCAGAGGGGTTCAAAAGAATTACCCTACAGTGGCCTCAGAAGAAACAGGATAGATTGGCTTTCACCCCACTTTACTTCTAAGGATAAGGACCCCCATATAAAAAGTATCCTTTAGGCACTAGGGTAAAATTCCCCCTTGGGCTGTGAAAGCTCTCAGTCCTCTTCAGAGGGCTTAGCCAACTTGTGGTTTAAGGTGCTGTTGTTATAAGTCCTCTTCTGCCTGATGACAATTCCTCAAGGTGAGGGTCACAGATATCACAGCTGGGTCTGTGGTATGAGTGTAAGTAACTGAAAGAGGTCAGTTCTCTTCATTTGATGTCCCAGGTGCAGCTTCAGGTGTGGGCTCCAAGATTGGTTCAGTCCTCCCAGAAGCTCTCCTGCGATTGCACTCTCTCTGGTTTGTTCATCACCTGTAGTTACTTCTGATACTGGATCTGCCAGACCTTTGGGAAGGGACTGCAGCAGAAGGGATGCATATGCTATGATGGTCATACAAATGATAACTCTTCCTTCCAAAGGTGACTCGCCATCACCAGAGACACATTGAAGAATCAGTTCTTCCTGCCACTGAGCTCCACAACTGCCGTGGACAGTGCATCAGTTACTGTGCAAGGTACAGAGGGAGAGGAAATCAGTGTGAACTCAGACATCAACCTCCCCTGCATGGCAGGACCTGGGTTGCAGGGGGCTTGCAGGTTACACAGAGCACAAGACTCAGACAGTCTGAGGATCAGGGGCTGATAGTTTCAGGGCTGGTTTCCTTTTGTGGTCTCCAATTTTTGTTAATTTCACAGCTTCTCCAGCTGTGAGTTTAATATATGTAATCGGGGAAATGTTACTATCTTACAGCCATAAAAGCAGTGACACCTGAAGTGCAGGGTTCTTCCCCTGAAGCAGTGCAGCCAATGTAACTGCTGCAAATCATTGGAAGAAAGAAAACATTTTATTTAGGAGAAATCCTAGAGAGAAGACCACAGTGCAAAGCAGACTGTCTCTGCAGTGCCTTGTTTGAAGTCAGAATATATACCACCTTTGGCTTTGCAATTTGCATTTTTGGGAGTCACATACAGATATTTTATATGTAATCAGATTTCAGAGTAACCACATGAAACAACTGCTGCCTAGGAGCAAACGGAGAAAATGGGGTTCTTCAAGCCTTAGGCCAGCCTTGGCATGTCTTTTTTTACTAACTAGATAGCTGGACCTAGATTGTCACCACTGTCAGGTCAGTAAGAGGAGAGTTCCTGTATTATCAGGCCCTCTTAGATGACATCCACATCCAAGCTGTCTCCTTTTAAGCAATGTAGCAAGATATAAAAGTCTCATAGGGAATTCATTAAAGAAGCATCATTCGTTCTGGGTACAAGTATCTCTTTTTGGTTCCAGGTAAGAAATTTCTTCTCTGGTTTTTTGAAAGTTGAAGGGAGTCTTTTCCTTCTTACTTATTACTTGTATGTTTGTCTTTGTACTATTATGGTTTTATCCTAATCACCTTAGTCCAGTTTTGGTTGTCATTGTTTCCTGTTGGGTCTCCTAGGTGTGCATCACAGGAGTGAATACATAATGATAATAACGTATACAAGGAGACATACAGAATATAGGGGTGAGGAATACCCCAGTTCACTGTTCCCAGCAACCATCCCAAACTTAATAACTCTTTCTGTGCCAAATGTGATTGCAGTAAGTTAATGGAAAACCCTATCTTCTCTTTTTCATGACAGCAGGTCTAATGGCCTCTGTAACTTTTAAGTAAGCTCTCTTTTTCTTTCCCCTGGCTCTAAACTTCCTCTATCCTAAATTCTTTTCACGCAATCCCATTTAGTTTCCCTTTCCCTATAAACTGCCCTTCCCAAATAAAGACTTATTAATTAAAGAATCTAGCTATGTCTCTCACTCTGATAAAATCTAATATAAATCTATACTGGACAGGTAGTTTAACAGTTCTCATTAGGAGCTGGATTTCTGATAGTCAATGCCCTAACCACGGTGCCACCTGGGCTTCAATAGCCTCATAGTAATTAAAAGGCACAGCAAAAAGCGTACCCTGTGTTGTTTTAGTTTTCATAGAGATGATTCTAATTCATTGCATGCAGTGTAAAACTGCTGTTTTCCTATTAAATGCTGAGAGCATTGAGAATTCATTCGCTAAGCCTGGCTTTTGAGACACCTCTCTGCAGGTCTGAACCTCCAACCATTTGGTTAGCAGTGCAGTAATGATTCATTTCCTTCATCTTAGGACTCTGTGATACTTTATTGTACCAGCCTGGCCAAAAAACACAAGTGGGATTAATACATTTAATATAAACGGATTTTCTAAAAGAGTGCTAAATTCACTCAATGAAGGATTTCGTCAAAAATGATCAGAGAAGTAGGTGACAATGTGCAGAATTAATCAGAATCTGCACTTCGGACTGTACTCCTTCAACAAGAACATCTTTAAAGCAGGCAAGATGTAACCATGAGTGAACCATGAAACCATTTTAAACATTTTACAAAGGAAATGTAAGGGTGTGGGTTCAGGGCACACTTTTTAACCCGGAATGATCATATATGAAAATAGAAGCATGATTCATAAAAGGCAAATTAGATCAAAGTTTGCATTGTGTCAAACCAGGCTTTTGAGCCAAGAGCAGAAGCATATGTGTGACTAATAAAAATTCCTAAAATATCTGTCCTAATTATTTATTAACAGATGTCTTATGAAATACTCACAGAACCACAGAAATAGGTTGCCGTTGCTGTGTCTGTTGTTAGGTGCCATCGAGTGCTTGCAGACTCAGAGTTTCTGTGCAAGAGAATCAGATGCTGCCCCAGTCTTTGTTTCGCTATGTCTGAGCCCGTGGTTCCAACCACTGCATCAATCCGTCTCTTGAAGATATTTTCTTTCTTTGCTATCCCATTTGACCATGAATAATGTGCTTCTCCAGGGGCTGTTCCCACATAATCATATGTTCAAAGTACACAAGAAGAACCCTCACCATTCTTGCTTCGACACATCATTTTGATTGTACTTCTTCTAGGACAGATTTATTTCTTATGATGTGAAAATCAGAGACTTAGTGGTGTTTATCAAAGAGGACAAATTTAGTATCTGGTTGACTCACCCACTCTGACCCCAAAACTGCCATTCTGTACAGTTCAAGGGGAGTTGGAGCAGGTGCTGATTGCCATAACACTAGTGGGGAGACAGGAAAGTGTGTGGGAGCAGCTCATGGTGAGATGCAATTCAAGGGAGCCAGAGCAGGTGCTGCTTACCTCACCTTTCTCTCCTGGGCAAGGCCAGGCTGTGTGGGGGAGGGAAGACGGCTGTTCCGAGGCTAACTGAGGAAGGTTGCACCGCCCTGGCATATCGAATGGAATATTTCGTGCTGGGGGATGGTTGGGTTTTCTGCTTAAAATAAAATGACTGTACATAAAGTAAAGTGAGCTGTGACAATATGAGAAAGTACACGTGCATAGGCCTTAAGGTGTGTGTGGGCTCACACAGGCATTCGGAAGGCACGTGGCATGGGAATGACATCTTCCATGGAATCACCAATATCTTCAGCTTTGGATAATGATGCCTGTTTTCTTTGTGCAATTTAACTTCTTTCAATTCAGTGGGATCGGTTGGCAAATATTAGTATGCTTATCCATGTCTTAAAATGGAACCTGCAAATTTAGGAAAACATAATCATAACATGATTTTGGATCACCGATTGATTCAAGGGTGAACAAGGGAAATATAGGAAAAGATTCAATGAATTAAAATTATGGGAGATGTGAATACTGAATATCCCATTCTTGTGAGACTACCAACAGAAAATCTGTCTTGAAAGATGTAGAGCCAGAATGCTCTGTAGAAGTCAGGATGGGGAGATGTCATGTCAGGACGGCCTGTTCTTGTATAAGGACATTGTGCTTTATTGCTGGGACCTCTAATACAGAGATTCATGTAGAATGAAAAAGGCCATACACAGTATTGATTAACAAGATGTCTGTAAGAATGGGTTCACACAGAAGAATGGCTGAGTTTATGCGACAGATCATGACATATTCTGTATTGTCACAATGAGCTAAATCCAACTGGACATAATCTAACAATAGCAGCACCAGCGAATAATGTCACTTAATATATTTATGTGCGTGATTCTTGGCAACTTGAATGTATCTCCTGTGAAGTACCTAATCATGTCATTTGCCCATTTTGAATCTCAAAATCTGTGAAACATATTCTGTCCCAGCTGATGTGAAGTGAGAAGTTAGGATAAGGAAAGTGGAGTGAACTCTCAAGAGAATGCGCTGAGAAATGAGAAAACAGGGTACAATTAGGGTCCGCTATCAATTAGATGTTCTAAGGAAATCACATTTTATTTGCGTGGCCTATGCCCGCTGTGGAACCACAGTTTGTCTGCTCTTCCGCTTAAGGTTCTTGATTTCCCAATAAATGGAGGCAAATCCCAGACAAGAGGAAAGCATTAGACTGGAGCCTTCTCTGCTTTTATCCCCCAACCCACCCACCCATACACCCCTTCTGGGCTTCTCAAATTCAGATCACCTATCCAATTTCCAAGTAAAATCTCAAAATTTGGTGAAAACTCATATCATGGGCAGAGTTCTCTACCAAATACAGATCTTGTCCATAATTCCTGGTTTTACTTTGGATATTCTTCAGCCTGGTGGTTAGTTATCTCTAGCAGTGTCAAGGGATTCTAAAATGGGCTGACATTAAAGAGATGTCCAACAATTGTCATTAGTGATTGTTTTCTCTCGTCCTAGGTGTTCTGTGACAAGTGCAGCATGGGGATTTGAGCCCCAAAGTGATGGGCTCTCCTTAAACTTTGCAGTCTCTGGTGACTCCATGACGCCAGATCTGGTTCTGCCTAAACCTGCAAAAGAGATTGGAAGACAGCTGGCACCAATATGTTTTTGTAGCAGAGAATAATCTCTCATCTGAAAAGAATTGACTCACAAGATCAAAAAAGAAACCACACAGCAGTTCTACTGCAGGTGACTGAATGGTCATTGAGGGTGCAGCTATCCATTAATGAATGAGAGACAGAGGACAGTGCATACTACACACAAACTTCACTGCAATAAGGGGATGCACAAACACAGGGCCAGGCTGCTCAGGCAAGGGCAATGAGGAGTCATGGGAACAAGGAGCTTCCTGTAAAAATCTAAAGTTTTTTTCCCTCTAAAATATTTTCTCCATGGATATACTCTATCTTACTATTTATGGCAAAACCCAATATACTTTATAATATTTATTCATTTATATATTATATGCATACCCAAAATTATACATGTGCATGCATATATGAGTTCTGGTGATTCATGCATGTTGGCTGAAAAACAGAAGGTCCGCATTTTGAAACCACCAGCTGCTTCACAGGAAAATGACTGGGCTTTCTGCTCCCATAAAGAGTTATAATTTCAGAAATACTCAGGGGCCGTTCACCCCTGTCCTACAGGGTCACTGAGTCTGCATTGACTCGATGGATGTGAGTGAGTGATGCACACATTGAGATGTGCAAATACTATTTGTATCATTGATAGATATGGCATGTATTTAATGATTTTTATGTCCTACGGGGCTGTATTGGACTGAATGAAAATGAAAGCACAACATAACAAACTGTGGAATTCAACTGAAGAGAATTTAGTGGGGAATTCATCGCCACAAACATCTGTGTCATATAGAAATACAACTCTGAAAGTAATTACTTCAGTTTCCATCTAATGAAACTAGAAAACAGATGAGTATGCCACAGCCTAAGTAGCAGGGGAAAATAAATAAATAAATGAACTCAAATAAATGAAATGAACTAGTAAGCCTATAATCTGTGAGATGATGAAGTGACAAACTTCACTTCTCCTGATCATGACAAATGAGGGAGGTCCCGAATCTCTCAGATTGGAAACCAGAGAGGAGAAAACATTGTGCATATTTTATGGTCATGGTTTATGAACAACTTGGTGCTCACAGTTTAAAAATATTACTGAATGGGGAAATTCCTTGGAAGGCAGGGAAAAAGTTATCTAATGTAAGAAACTATTAATAGATTTGTCCACTATCATCACGTGTATCCACATCTTAAGAGACTAGAGAGGATACATTGTGAGCTGTTATGCCACAAAGATTGTAGTACATGTCCCATAAAACTTATAAATTGAAAACTACTTTTAAAAAAATTACAAGGAAAAAAAAAACAGTTAAAGGAATACTTGATAAACAACCCGGGTAAAAGCTCTGTTTTCTTTTGAGAGTGCTTGTCTTTCTCTGAGTCTGAAGGAGAACTCTTGTCTCTGTTTGCTGTTCATCTGCTTCTAAATATCAGGGGACATGCAAATGCAGCTCTCTGCCTGCTGATAAACCGGCCACAGTGGGAGATATGAGAGGACAGTCCAAGTCTCTTGGGTCTCTGGTGTTTTGGGGGCCCAGGAGCTATCCACAGGACACATAATGAATTTTACACCAACCTTGGCTTTCATTTTGGCCATTTTACATGGTAATCATTGTAGATGCTGTGTGTGTGTGTGTAATTGCTTGTATGTGTGTCGTCTAATCACGGTGCCTCTGTGTTTGCAGGTGGCCAGTGTGAGGTGCAGCTGGTGGAGTCTGGGGGCGACCTGAGTAAGCCTGGGGCGTCTCTGAGACTCTCCTGTGCAGCATCTGGATTCACCTTCAGTAGCTACTGGATGCATTGGATCCGCCAAGCTCCGGGGAAGGGCCTACAGTGGGTCGCCTACATTAGTGGTGATGGTAGTAGTTACATAGCCTACACAGACTCTGTGAAGGGTCGGTTCACCATCTCCAGAGACAACGCCAAGAACACGCTGTATCTGCAGATGAACAGCCTGAAAGCTGAGGACACGGCCACTTATTACTGTGCAAGAGACACAGTGAGGGAAAGTCGGTGGGAGCCCAGACAAAAACCTCCCCTGCAGGGAGGAGACTGGTCACCAGAGGGCGTTCAGGACCCACAGAATACAGGACTCAAACTCAGGAGCAGATGCAGTTGGAACTTCAAAGCTGGTTTCCTGTGATGATCTGGGAATTCTCCTAAATCTCAGTTTCTGTAGGGAATCTCTCTCTAATTTAAAAATAATAGTTCTGTGACGACTTCTGATATCTTTGAACTCAAAAGTTGTACTATAACAGGAGAATTCATTCTGTCCTACAGTAGCAAGTTGCCTGTCCCTCAAGGACAAGACATGACTGCCACATATTCCTGCATCAGAGTTCTCATGAAGTTCAGATAAATACATTCCAATCAGACTGACAGCAAAGGTAAAGGTAGCTATTAAATGTTTGACTGTTGGCTGGACGTTTGTCAGTATATTCTTCCATCACATATAGTGAGGTATTCTGGTAAAAATCTAGGAATTCAGCCTATTTATTTTATAATTTCTTATTCAAATGCCACAGTTTGATTTTTATTCCCCTAAAAATGGTGGCCTAGTAATTTTTTGTTGTTGTGTTTTCTGGAATCCAATCTGAAAATGCATATACTCACCAATTGTATTTTGTTATCTGGGTGCTAATATGTTGTACCTGTCTATCTTCCAGAAACTTCAGCTCATAATGGTCAAGACAGACACTAACTTATCTGTTCAAATTCAGGATTCAGGGAGATCTCTAAGGCCAAACGGGATCATTCAGTTCTTTATGTCAGATGCTGTGCCTTCACCTTCACAATCCCACAGAATGTCAGCCCACTGTGTCTGGTTTCAGCTAGAACGTCTTCGTGTGTCCTGTTAATCAACTCACTGTACTCTGGTGTCTTTGCTACTAATTTATTGTGGGATATTAGTAACATTCCCAGTACCTAATGACACACAACTTTAAGGAAGCAATTTCACATATTTCAGTATAAGACTTGGTACAAATTTTATTATTAGGTATAAATAACATTATTTATGAAGACTTTATAAGAAATATCTTCCCATGTCAAAGTGAATTGCTTTAGGGTGACATGAACTCTTTCTACAGTCCAGTGACTCTTGAGTAGACACAGCAGTGTAGTTGTTGAAGAAAAGCTGTTCCTTTTCATTGACTTACAAAACCCTTTCCTACTTACAGCAAACACTGAGTTGGAGACACTTTGAGTTAACTCAGAGATTGCTAGATTTTGCTTATCTTCAAACTTTTAAATATCTAATAATGTTACAGTAATCTAATGCAGAAAAGAAAATGTGCATCTGAAAATTAAAATGTCCTTGCATTCACTGTGAATACCTTCTCAATATACAAGTCGCTGAGTGTAGAAGACCACTGCCTTTATTCCTGAAGTCATCTTCAACCTTCAGCCATGTCTCCTCAACCATCTTCCTCTTCACTTTCTGTGGCCTGGGAAAACTGGACGTTGGCCTTGGTGAATAGAGAAGTCATGGACAGGACTGTATTCTCTGAGGAAACAGCCAACATTCTCATCCCAGATGAACCCCTTTTTAACTTTATTACAAAGGGACCATTCAGTATCAGTCCACTGACTAGAGTCCCATGAGGTATTATTTAATTTAGTTCTTATTTACTCTGGATAACATACCTTGGAATCATGGGACTTGTTCCAAAGCATATGTCTATTTCTTTCTCTTCTTGTGGGCAGCACTCTGAGGCAAGTAGCTCAGGAATTTCAACATGAGGGTTTGGGAATGCTCTATCTGATCACATGCCTCAGTTGTGTATCTCCACAAGTATGCATTTCTAGGTTCAGGGGTTGGAGTAGGATTTGTAGAACTGACAGACATTGTGCTTCCCACCCCACCCCCTTAAATCAGCTATGAGTGTGTATGCTATGGAGTAGTGAGAGCACAGACTATGTTCCAACTCTGATATCTTGAGTGCACATCCCCAATGACCCTTTTAGAGGCAAATTCATTGAACGCTGAGCTCCATTGCTGTGCAGGCCATTGCCATGCATCTCTGTGAAAGGAGGCCGGGAGAAGACAGTGTGACTCCAGAACTCCAGGTGTAGAAAGGGGTATGAGTGGTACTCTGCTCCATTCTCTTATGTGTATTTTTTGTTTTCCTTGAACATATTTTACATTATTGTCTAGGAGTACTCTTTATTTTTCTATTATGATTGTCTACAAAAAATAAATCACCACTTTATTTTTCATCTTCTTTGTGACCTTGTTTACCATACTATTTATAATATGTGTAATAACATTCTCCTTGATATTTGTTACCACAATTATCATATTTAGTTTGAGTTTCATATTTAACTTTATGGTCCCTATCTCTGTGTCAACTGCAAATCTCATGTTGATGTTTTGTGAATTATCATCCTTTTCTTACTCTTTGTATAACTCATCACTTTTTGTGGATGGATGGACATGTCCAATATAACCATAAATGTCAGCACATTGTGTTATGGATGATGTTTTTCCTCATGCATTGATAATAACCTAGCTCCTGCTGGACTTTTATTGTCAACGTTTGTGGAAATATAGTCAGGGTACCATTTGTAATTAATTATATGCAATGCCCATCACAGTTAAAATTAGTTTTTGATAAAAGTACCTGTGTTAGTCTGGGTAGACAGACCAGAGAAACAAATCCACAGAAACTTATATGTATATAAGAGAGAATTTTATATAAAGGGTAAGTGAACAGTAAGAAAGCATCCCAACGAAGTGCTGTCCAAGCCCATATGTCCAACATTATCCGATATGTCTGACATCGATCTACAAAGTTCTCCTCAATCTCACAAAGTACATGCAAAGACACCGACTGCAGGAGGGAGGAAAGCCAAATCGGTGAACGTGTAAGCATCTCAGCACTGGCAGTGGTCTCCACACAGCTGCTCCAGCACCCAGGGCTGCATCAGGGCAGGTCTATATGGCTTCTCCTCAGGGATGTCTCGCAGGAAGTAAGCCTTGCTAGCTTAGGCAAAGAACTAGATAAGGCAACCTCACATTGGTCTGACCATCCGAGAACAAGACACCAGAGAACTAGAAAGGCGAGAATCACTGAGCCATTTGTCTCTCAGCCCTTCTATTAATCCCACATGTGTTTATCAGCCAGGTTGGCACAATAAACCTTAACTAGCACATTACCAAAGGTCTGAGATTCCTCTGTAAAACCTCATTTTTGGTTTTGTTTTGTCCTCACTTGTGCTCCCCTAAAGAACCTCATTTTTGACTTCCCTGATGCACCCTGCAGTTATTTCTACTTGATGAGGGTACTGTGGTGGCAGGGTTTGTTGCAGGGACATGTCTCTTATCCCTAGGCAGCCATCCTGAACCGGGATCTGAGATATTTCTTTCTAACTGTTCCTTTCCTAATGCAAAGCTTCTACTGCTCTCTCAGCTGTGCCTGCCCTTTCCCATGGCACAGAATACTTTTTTGTCCAAGTTGTTCATTCTCTTACTGCAAAAGGTTTTCATTAGCATCTTCACTATACATTTTTATGTTCTCCTCTGCAGATTAAATAATTCATGCTTAAACAAGGCAAAGAGAGGTGGTTATTATGTGATTTCAGACTTGTTCTGCGTGGTGCCAGTTAGGTGTAGATTTTTATGAATTTATTTCTAGTCTTTCGATTATTTTGTTCTGCTTAGAGTCAGGACTGGATGTATTTGGGTCGTGACTACTCTCCTGCTACCCTAGTCACCATCAAGGGAAGAGAAGGAAATTTAATTTTATTTACTATCTACATTTTAATGGAATGTTCTGCAATCAAACAAGTATTATCGTAAGTCTGTGCTCCTGGGAGAACCTATTCACTTTAATACATGAAACTTTAAACTATTTTAAATGTTTCAGGCTAAACAAATGTCATCCAAGACATCTACTCCAGTGAAGTTTAGATGTTGTTCTTTTTACATCTACATTTTTTTACATTTATGTTTAAATTCTTATTGTGACATGGGTGAAGCTTTACAATGCAGATCAATTTTCCATTCAACAACTTATAAACATTATGTTTCAAGTCATTGATTGCAATCCCACAAGGTAACTTTCCTTATCCTACTTTCTGGGTTTCTCTTTTTCAGTCTTCTTTCTTTCCTGACCCCTTATCCTTTGGCAAATGCTGCCCTTGGTATCAAATGATTGATAATTCTAAGGTTTACTTACATTATTTTTATTTTCTTTTACATTTGTTGCCATCATCACCTTTTAAAAAAACATTCTTTTATTGGGGGCTCTTACATCTCTTATCACAATCCATACATGCATCCTGTGTGTGAAGCAAATTTGCACATATGCTGCCATCATCATTTTCAAAGCATTCTCTTCCATCTTGAGCCCCTGATATCAGCTCCCCATCCCTTCACCATCCCCATACCCACTCTCCCTCATGAACCCCTGTTAAGTTATAGATTATAATTTCCATATCTTACATCATCTTCCATCACCCCTAATCCACTACCCCACTTTTCCCTTATTTGTCTCCCTGGGAAGGGGTTCCTTGTGATCGATTCCCCCTTTCTCCCTTCACCATCCCCTAGTCCAACTAGTATCTCTACTCCGATTGTTGGCCCTGAGGGGTTTATCTATCCTGGATTCCCTGTGTTTAGGACTCTTATCTGTAGCAGTGTGCATGCTCTGGTCTAATCTGATCTGTAAGGTAGAATTGAGGTCATGATAGGGGAGTGGAGGAAGCACTAAAGAATTAGAGGAATGTAGTGTGTTTTATCTGTGCTATACTGTACTCTGACTGGCTCATCTCTTCCCTGTGAGCCCTCTGTGATGGTATGTCCTATTGTCTACAGCTGGGCATTGGATCTCCACTCCATTCCCCCTCCACCTTTCACCTTAGGTATAGTTTTGTTCTGGGTCTTAAATGCCTGATACATGATCCCATCAACACGTCATGATCACACAAGCTGGTGTGCTTCTTCCATGTGGGCTTTGTTGCTTCTCAGCTAGATGACCACTTGTTTATCTTCAGCCCTTTAAGACCCCGGACATACATCTTTAGATAGCCAGTCACCATCAGCTTTCTTCACCACATTTATTTATGCAGCCATTGTGTCTTCAGTGATCGTGTTGGGGAGGTGATCATCACAGAATGCCAAATTGTTAGAACAAAGTGTTCTTGTGCTAAGGAATACTTGAGTTGAGGCCCAATGTCCATCTGCAACCTTAATTCTTAAAATATGAGTGCATCGTTCTATTCCCCTCTTGTTATATGTATTTACATATGTACACACCTGCATTTAGGCCTCTATAAATGTCCTTTGCTCCCTGGTTCTTTTTTCTATTTCCTTGTACTTTCCTCTTATCCTGCCATCATGTTTGGCCTTCATTTGGGTTTAGTAATTCCTCGCTGCTACATTGCCCACGATTAAGTCCCACTAGGCATCCTACAACCTTCCTTCCATTGATTATAGTTCATTTGTCATTCCCTTGTCTCTGGGTTGGTTCCCCTTCCCCCTTTCATTTCTCCCACCTCCCCTTCTCCCGGAACCATTGGTCTCATTCTTTTCATCTCTGAATTATTTATCCCACGTATCTTATCCAGACAGGCATGCAGATACATTAATAAGTGCAAAAACCAGGGAAAGCCAAATAAAACAACAAAGGAAGTCAAATCCAAAAAACATATATCAACCACAAATGAAAACCAAATTATAATAACAAAAATAAAGCCACTGACAAAAATGGAAAGTCTATAGATACTAGAAAGTCTGTTTGTTGGCCTTTACTACTATTCTCTAGTTGAGAATGATGGGGTGCTACACTCTGTGTCCCCAGTCTATTATTGGTATTTCCTGGAGGTTTCATCACTTGGCTCCCCCTGCTGCTCTACTGCATGCCTTTAGTGCCTCACCCCAGAGTGCCATGGCCCAACACTGAACTATTCCTGCACTGTGTCTCCTGTGCTGTCCACCTCACCATCATGGTTCAGTGAGGGACACTGTGTCCTTTGGTGGGGCTGGCCTTACGGTCCTCCCCATGCATTGTCTGCTCTGGGGAGGAACATCATACTTGGGTTTGGTGGGCCAGAATGTCCTCTTCTCCCTCTCCATCCCTTTTCATTTTTCACCTGTGCTCTAATCCGATGTGTCCCGCTCCCCAAGCTGTAGCCCCAGTGCTGTCCTCTGAAGTGCAATCTTCTGAGGTGGGTGGGGGTGGGGTTGAGGTGGGGGTGGCGAAGTGTCCACATAGTTGGTATTGGGACCAGCCCCACAGACCTCTCTATTGGTTCCCTGGCACATACCAGCATGTTGTATTCATGTCTTGGCCCATCGGGTTGAAGCCTGGCCTCTCTATCCCTCTCTTGTGGAGATAAAAACAATACCCTCTTCTTGGGTGGTTCAGTGCCCTGCTCCCCACCCACCCATATCTTGTTTTTTTATTTCACTTTTTTCTTCCCCCCTTATTGAGCTGGCTGCTGTATGTATCTTTGGATTGGGTTTGGCCCCTGCCATAGTTGCTAGACCTCACTCCATGGATGGATATATATTGTAGCTTTTCCCCTATGTGCCCCCCTTTTTTTAAACTTACCTCAGTGTACTCATGTTGTACTTATCCTTTTGTGCTTGACTTACTTCACTTAGTATGGTTTCCTCCAGTTCTTCCCATGCAGCAATGTGCTTCATGCATTCATAGCTGCTTTTTAGGGATGCGTAGTACTCCATTGTACTTATGTACGACAGATTTTTATTTTTACCTTTTCAACTGTTGATGGGAATTTGGGTTGTTTCCAACTCCTTGCAATTGTGAACTGTGCCTCGATAAATATTGGAGCACAGATGTCTGGCTGTAGTTTGTTCCTTGCCTCTTCTGGGTATATACCCAGTAGTGGGATTGCTGGGTCGTATGGTAGCTCAATCTCCATTTGTTTTAGATATTTCCAAATTGATTTTCATAATGGCTGTACATACCTACAGGTCCACCAGCAGTGGATGAGAGTTCCTTTAGGCAGTATCTCATAGTTGTTTTAAATTGCATTTCTCTTATGTTTATTGATCGGGGACATTTTATCATAAGTTTATTGGCCATTCGGATTTGAGCCCCTATGAAACTTCTGTTCAGGTCCTTTGCCCACCTCCTTAGTGAGCAGTTAGTTCTTTTTTCTTGTATAAACTTGAAAAGTATTATAGATCTTAGTAAAAAGGCCTTTGTCTGATTTGTCATTGCTAATGATTTTCCCCAGTCCGCAGTCTCTCTTACTCTCTTGGTGAATTCTTTCGACGTACACAGGTATTTTATCTTTAGTATATCCCACTTCTCAATTTGTAACTCATCTGTATTTGTGTCCTTCCCTATTTCTGATAGCCTATGCATTCCCTGTGCCAAAGTTCTCAGGTTTGTCCCAATTCCCTCATTGATGGCCTTAATAGTTTGCGGATTTACCTCTACATGTATTATCCACCTTGAGTTTATTCTTGTGCCTGGGATGAGGTAAGGGTCTTGCTTCATTTTTCTACAGAGAGATGTCCATTTTTTCCAGCACCAATTGTTGAAGAAGTCATCTGCTTCCCACTTGATATTTTTTTTGGGTCCTTAGCAAAGATCTGTTGTCTGTATGATGATGATTTTACTTCTGGGTTTTCAGTGTTTTTTTCCCCCCATTGGTTGGAGTATCTGTAATTATACCAATACCACACTGTTTTGACCACTGTGGCTTTATTATTGGTGCTAAATTCAGGTAGAGCAAGCCCTCCTTCTTTGTCCTTCTTGAGGCGTTCTCTGCTAATTCTGGGATTCTTCCATCTATATATGAAGTTGGTAGTCAATTTTTCCAGTTCTTCAAAGAAGGATGGGGGTATTCACATCGGGAGAGCATTAAGCTTGTATAGTGTCTGGATAGAACTAACATCATTACTATATTGAGTCTTCCAATCCATGAGCATGGGATATTCTTCATTTGTTGAGGTCATGCTTGGTTTCTTGTAACAGTGTTCTGTCATTTTCCTCATAAAAACATTTTTTTAAGTCAGATATATCCCTAGATATTTCCATTTGTGCTAGGCTATTGTAAAGAATACTACCTTTTAAATTGCCTCTTGTGTAACTTTTCTGATGTATATAACAGTCTGATAGACTACTGTTTGCTGATATTTTGTCCTGCCACTGTGCCATATTCCTCTATCACTTCCAACACTCCACTCGTGGAGTTTTGAGGATTTTCAATATATAAAATCACATCATCTGCGAATAACGATAGTTTTGCCTCTTCTTTCCCCAGACGAGTACCTTTGGTGTCCTGGCATAAACAGGAATGCGTGTTGGATGTCGTCAAATGCTTTATCCATAGCTATCGATATTATCAAGTGGTTCTTAAAATTTTTCATCTCATTGTGGCAAATGATACAAATGGTCTTTTGTATGTTGAAGCATCACTGCATTCCTGGTATGAAACTCACTTGGTCATGGTGAATTATTTGTTTTCTAGGATTTTGTATTCTATTGACCAGTATATTGTTAAGAATTTTTGCATCGATGTTTATTAGGGATATTGATCTGTAGTTTATGGGATCCTTGCCTACTTTAGGATCAGAGTTATACTAGCTTCATAGAAGGAGTTTGGGAGTTTTCTGTCTTATTATATGTTCTGGAAGAGTTTGTGTAGGATTGGTGTCAGGTATTCTCTGAGTGCCTGGTAAAATTCTCCTATGAAGCCATCTGGCCCCAGGATTTTTAGTTGGTAATCCCTTGATACCCTTCTCTATTTTCCTATTGCTATGGGTCGTTGAGGTTCTTGATGTCCATCTGGGATAGTCTAAGGAGGCAATGTTTTTTCCAAGTGTTTGTCCTTGTCTTCCAGGTATTTAAATTCATTAGAGTACAGACCTTCATAGTACTGTGTAATTAACCTTTTTATTTCATCAGGGTCCATTGTAATGTCCCCTGTTTCATCTCTCATCCCTCCTATTGAAATGTGTTCCCTCCTTTCTTTGGTAAGATTTGCCAGCAGTCTACCAATTTTGTAAATCCTTTCAAAGAACCAACTTTTAGCTGCATTAATTTTTCCATAGTTTTCTTGTTTTCCATCTCCTGTGTCTCATCCTGCTTTTTATTATTTATTTCCTTTTTCTATTAGTAGGATCATCTATCATCTTGTTGACTCTGCTCTAATTGGTATAAGTTTTGTGCCAGCATATGAACCATATGGCTCTCTTCCTTTTTCATGTGTCCATGCATTGCCAAGAACCTTCCTCTGATAAAAGTCTTTGCTCTTTCCCAAAGGTTTTGCGATGTCATATTTTCTTTCTTCTTGATTTCATGAAACTTATTGATTTCATCTCTGTTCTGGGCCAATAACCACTCCTTTTTCAATAGAGAGTTATTCATCTTCCAATTGTTTGCCCTTGTTTGAGTCATCGTCCTTTTGTTGGTTTCCAGCCTTATTGCATACTGGTCAGAGAGGCTGCAATCTAACTCAGGAAATTTTCCTGATGTATTATCAACTGCTACAAATCTATGGCTACCTGTGCCAACTTCTATTCTGAGAGTGCAATCTAGCTAACAGCATGGGAGATTTCTGGTATGGGGTCTTGTGACTAGCTTTCAGAGGCTCTCTTCGAGTCTGGGATTATGACCACTTTTAGAGAGCAGGCTGGGGTAGTTGCTGCTCACTGCGGGACTAGGATGTCAGCAAGGGCTCTGGTCTTGTGGAGCCCGGGAGCTCAACACAATGAATCTAGAGAATTTCAGCGCGTTCTCAGTTAGCTTTGTGACTGAAATTTTATTTTTTAAGCGGGGGTCTGAGAAGACCCTAGTACCCTGATTCTAATTTTAGCACTTGGCCTCCCAGAATTATTCTCCATACCTGTTAATTTTCCGGTCTGGCAACAGGAGCTCTGAGCAGGTAATCTACCTGGATGTCATTTTCCCTCTCTCCACAACATATAGTTTTATGCCATCTGCATATCACAGCTTATTAGCAGAATTTACTACAACCTAGATATGTTTTAAATTTAATACAGATTCTCAGGTTATTTATTTAGTATATCATGGTGCACAGAGAAACTGCTCAGGTTTCCAATCATTATGTATGTCTGTGATACACAATGAAGACCCATCGAAGCAACAAACAAGAAAACACACCACAGATTCCATTGAGCATAGATGTTAAAAATGACTTCGTGAAAGTGGTTAAAATGCTTTCCAGGAAATATGCCCTGAAATTCTAAAACCACCCATTCCAAGAAAATATCACAAAATCAAACAAAGCCAATCAAACAAACAATAATAGCACCAATGAATAATGGGATTTAATATATTTGTATCTTTGCAACTTCAATGTCTCCCTCAGTCAAGTACCTAGTCATGACCTTTGCCTATTCTGAATTTCAAAACTCTGTACATGTTTCACTATCATTAAATGAGACATTATAATATTAACTGGTATTAAGTGAGATGATATTATAAAGAAAGAGGAGTGAACTCTCAAGAGAATATGCAGAAAATGAGAAAACATGGTAGAATAAAAGTCCCCTCTTAATTGGGGGTCTAAATGAAATCAGAATTTCTTAATACTCTATGTTTTCTATGTCCCAACAGTTTCTCTAATCTTTGGCTAAGGACCTTGATTTCTACAAAATTGAAGGCAAATCCCAGAGGAGGACATTAGACTTTCTCTTGTCAGTCTGAGAAAAGACTGGAGGCTTCTCTACTGTATTCCCTTTTTTCTTTTGGCGTTTCTCACATGTGGATAACCCCATTCAATTTCCAGGTTAAATTTCAAAACTTGGTGAAAAACATCACACTGTGGACAGAGTTCTCTAAGAGCTGCATAACTTGTTCGTATATTTTGATTTTTCTTTTGGATATTCTAAAGCCTGGTGATTACTTCTCTCTAGTAGTATGAAGAGATTTCAAAAATTGTTTGGAATGAAGAAGAATTGAATTGGCTGTCATCAGTGATTATTTTGGATGTTCCGTGACAGGTACTGCATCGGTATTTGGATCCAGGAATAATGAAACCTTCAAAGAGAATTTCCTTAAAATTCACTGTCTTGGCTAATTACATATCTTTGGAGCTGGATCTAACAAAAGGTGCAGAAGAGATTGGAGTAGTTGTTCTCAATATGTTTTAGTTGAAGAAAACAATTACCCATCTCAATTGAGTTATCTCTCAAGCTCAAAAAGAATGTCCACAAGGAGTTCTCCCTGCAGCTCAATGACCACCAAGGGCACAGCTGTCCATTGCTGTGTGAGACGAACAGTGAGAGGACTCAGTGCCATCCCATGCACAACCTTCCCTGAAATGACATAAGTCTATAGGGATCACATGGGCTTCACAAAGCACAGGAGCCAGGCTTTCAGGACAATAGGGGAGGCATGGGAGCAAGGAGCTTCTTCCTAATATTTAGGCCTTCCTTTCCCTTAAAATTATTTTCTCCAAGAATCCTCTCTTCCTTAATATTTTGAACAAAACTCCACATCAATTGCAATATTCAGTCATTTATATGTTGTATGCAAAAACACAATTAAAAATATGTATGTGTGCATACATGACCATTGTGGTGAAGTGGTTACTCATTAACCTGATATGATATGGAAGTTGAGTAATTCAAAACCACCCAGCTGTTCCACAGAAGACTAAAAGGGTTTTGTGTTCCCATAAAGAGTTACAGTTTCAGAAATGCTCAGGGGCAGTTCTACCCTGTCCTATAGGGTCATTACATGTCTCCAGTGACTCGATGGCAGTAATTGTGAGTTCTGCATACTTTTATATATACTTATAGTATTTGTATCATTAACAGGAGTTTAATGATTTTCATATCCTGGATGGCTGTACTAGACTGAATGAAAATGAAATCACAAGACAACAGACCATGGAATACAACTGAAAAAAAATTAAGAGGGGGGATCCTTAACAGCGCACATTTGTATAACATAAAAATAAAACTCTGAAATGGATTACCTCTGTTTCCAATTAGTGAAAATAGAAAATGATAAGTACACGTAGGCCACAGCATAGGAAGCAGAGGGAAAACAATAAATAATGGAAGCTAAACAAATAAAATAACAGGAACACAATAAGTAAGCCAATTATATGAAAACTGACTATTTGAGAAGATGAAGAAAAGTGATAAAGAACCAGTTATCCTGATCATGACAAAAGAAAGGGGAGCAGAATCTCCAGACCAGAAACTAGAGAGAAGCAACCATTCTACATGGTTTCTGGACAAGTTTCATAAACAACCTCAGTGTAAAAATATAACTGAAATATGGAAATGCCTTGGAAAGTAAGAAAACCAGTAACATTTTCACACAAGAAACAGTAATGGAACTGTCCACGATCATCATGTGCATCCACATCTTACGGGGAATGAGAGAAGATGCATTGTGAGCTCTCACACGACAAAGTTTGTTACGTATAGAATATAAAATTTATAAACTGAACTTATTTTTAAAATTGATAATACATAACAATAAAAACAATGCTTGATAAAGAACCTGTTTAAGAACTCTATCTTCCCTTGAGCGTGCTTGTGTTTCTCTGAGTCTGAGGGAGAACTCGTGCTCTTATTCTCTATTCAGCTGCTTCTAAATATCAGGGGACGTGCAAATGCAGCTCTCTGCCTGTTGATTAACTGGCCTTGATGTGCTACATTTCAGAGGGAAGCCCCAGTCTCTGAGGTCTCTGCTGTTTCCATTTTGTGCCAAGAAGCTAGGGCACAGGGCACAAAATGAATTTTGCACCAACTTTGGCTTTCATTTTGGCCATTTTACATCATAATCACTGTAGGCCCTGCTGTCTATGTGTATTACTGTGAATGTATTTATTTGTATGTGTGTCACCTAATCACAGTGCCTCTGTGTTTGCAGGTGTCCAATATGAGGTACAGCTGGTGGAGTCTGGGGGCAATCTGAAAAAGCCTGGGGTGTCTCTAAGACTCTCCTGGGCAGCCTCTGGAATTACCTACAAGTAGGTACTTGATGAACTTGGTCCGCCAGGCTCCATGGAAACACCTGCAGTGGGAGGCAAGCATAAGGTATGATGGTGGTACTACATACTACACAGACTCCATAAAGGGCTGATTCACTGTATCCAGAGACATCTCCAAGAACACACTCTATGCTCAAATGGACAGCCTGAAAGCTGAGGACACGGACACATATTACTCTGCAAGAGACACCGTGAGGTCAAGTGAGTGAGAGCCCAGACACAAACCTCCCCTGCAAGGAGGAGACTGGTTTCTAGGGGTGCTCAGGATACACAGTGCACAGGACTCAGCCCCAGGAGCAGGTGCAGCTGGAGCTTCAAGCCTGGTTTCCTGTGGGGCTCTGCGGAGTCTTCTAAATACATTACCCTAGGGAATCACTCTAACTTAAAAATAACAATTCTGTGCCTACTTTTGATATCTGCGAATTCAACAGCTATATTCTAACAGGAGAATATAATCTGTCCTATAGAAACAAACAGCCTGTGCCTTGGGGACAAGAACTATCTTTATCAGGGGTCCCTGCATCAGAGTTCTGATGACACTCAGTAAACACTCTCCAATCTGACTCACTCTACAGCAACTATCAAGAACAGAAACACAATATCAAATGGTAAAAGCTTCTATGAAAAAGTACAACAGATGATGGACACAGGCTGCTGGCCGAGCTCAGCCGGACAGCTCTGGCCACGTGGCAGAGTCACATCCAGCCTGGGTCCCAACAGCAGAAGGCCATCTGTCAACTGCGAATGTCTGCATCAAAGTAGAGACAGTTCAGAGTGACAAACTGCATGGCATACACACATAGGCGCGTGTGCACACATGTACACACGCACAGGCACACAAATTTAATACAAACCAAAAGCCTAAAATAAACTCTAGTTCTTCACACACAAAAAAGAAAAATATAACAGATGTGGAGCCTAAGCAGTAACACGAGCATATTTATATTTAGTGAGCTAGTGTAGGAAGCAACTAAATGATCACATTAGGAAACACACACCAGTGAATGCTGGTTTGATAAGGAAATTCTGCCAACTTGACAGGGCTCTTTGATGGGTTTGTAAAAGCCCATTTAGATTTCAGATGACCAAAGACTTCAACACCTCCCAACATGTAGGCAAAATGAGTCAAAGAGCACCCAGGTTTTCATGGCCAGGAAAGGGAAGCTCCATGATCATTCACCAAATGAAAAGCGTATTAGCAACAAGTATTCATGCAAATCCCCACACTAGAAAATCAAATGGATCATGAAGAAACACAAGTAAGAAAGTAAAACAAAAGAGGCAATAGTTATAAGAAATGTAAATGACCAATATGGGAAGAGCCCAAAGTCGCCATTCCAGTCTCAAAGAACAAAGGTGACCATATTGAATTCAGAGCACAGAGGTCACAGGGCATGGTTTTGTTTTTTTGTACACTAAAAAAAAAAAATCACTGCCATTGAATCAATTCTGACTCATAACATCAGAGACACCGTGTGTTTCTGAACCTCAACTCTTTAAGGGAATAGGAAGACTCATCTTTCTATTGCAGACCAGGTAGTGGATTTGAATTGCTGATTGTGTGGTTAGCAACTCAATGCATAACCCATTACACCCCCACGGGTGCATCATGTTGTTATAAATTGGAGAAAACTAGATGACAACTAACAAAACGAAAGGTATTCTTTCCAATGCCTCTAATTAATTAATCGAGTTAGGACCCAGAGCAAACATCTGTCCTCAAAATGGAGGAGGTACACATAGGTACTCTCTCAGCTGATTTCTATTGTGCAATCAGTCTGTATACCTGCCTAGGGGACCCTTTTGTTTAGTGGTGGGTTTCATCCTCTGCCCTTAGTAGTCTAATTAATTAAATGCATTGAAACGAGTGATTTGAAAGATGTAATGGAATCAACTAAGGGATTGCCCAAAGGAATTTGTTCCAGGAGAAGAAAACACCAGACCACAGGGCATCAGGAGGGAGTGTACTTGTGTATTTTGTCAACCCCAGGTTGACAAAATAAATTTTAATAAGAATAAATGATGTCAGAAAGGCATGTCATTGCGACTTCAATAAAGAAATGAATACAAAGACTGAAGTCAATAAAAAGGTAGCATGTTCCATAACTACTGTCCTCCACAAATAGATCTGTTTCTAAAACTGTCACAAAACTCTTTTGAACTTCACCAAAAAGTCTACAAACATGTGAATCTAATTGCATCTCAAATAACCAATAAATGGTCAAGAACAAGATCTGGCATTGTCCACATATAACTCCCTGCCACCACGTTTGGTCCAACTCACAGCAGAGCTATCAGACAGAGTAGAACTCCCTGTAGGACTCACAAACCTGTACATCTTTACTGGAGCAGGCAGACTCATCTTCTCCTGTACTTTTTTGGTGACTTTGAACATCTGACCTTGCAGTCAGCAGCCCAATGTTTAACTCACTGGAAAAAAAAGGGTTCTTTGGTCATATATTCAATATACCAGACAATAAAGTATCATTATAGGAACACATGAAAGACCTGCAGAAAACGATAAGCAGCCCCAGAAAGGATCCACGAATTAGTAAGGAAAGCTGACGCATGACACATCAAGTAATGCAGGGCTCTGACAGCAAGAACTCACTTTAAGGTGCAGGTCCCTAAATGGAGTCCCTGAGTAGTGTGAACAACTGAGTGCTCAGCTATCAAACTGAATGTTGGAGATTGAAGGCAACATAGAAGCACCTCAGAAGAAGGATGTGGCAACCAACTTCTGAAGTTAGCCATTGAAAATCTTACAAAATATAGTTTTACTCTGTAACCACAGACAGTAACCATATGGAATCTATTGGTAAGCAAAATGAGTGATATTTATCAAATTATGATTTAATTGGGAGAGACTATCACTATGCAAAACTAAATTCCAAGTAGATAAGCATAATTATGATCATGCAAAACTAGAGTACTTTGGAATTTACAAAGTAATGACATCAGGACAGAGAAAATCTAAAATGAAAGTTTAAGAGGGTAGAATGAAAATTCAACTGTATTAACATTCAAAACAATTTACCAGAAGGTAACAAAAGGAGTGAGAAGACACGATTATCTTAAGGGACAATTTTGCAAGGTTTATAAATCTTCTAGAAAATGTCAGAGAAAAATAAACTAACTGTGCAAAAATACATGAAGTCTTCTCAGTAGTGGAGTATTTCAAAAGACTTGAAGTATTAAATCAAACTAAGAAATCATTTTATATGTGGATCACAAGCCCCAACGTTACTCCATCAGATAAGCAGACGGAAAAAATATACATGCACACTTGGGGCAGAAAAAATTTATAAAATATCTCAGCTCTTCTACTCAAGCACTCCCTCAAAGCATGAATATTTTCTTCTATTAAATTGGCATTCTACAATGCTCACCCTCCCAACACAACTGCTGAAGCCAAAGAGGGTTAACAAGCAAATGTGGTGAAGAAAGCTTACAGTACCCGGCTATCAAAAAAGATAGTATCTGGGGTCTTAAAGGCTTGAAGATAAACAAGTGGCCATCTAACTCAGAAGCAATAAAGCCCACATGGAGGAAGCACACCAGCCTGTGCAATCACGAGGTGCCAAAGGGACCAGGTATAAGGCATCATGCAAAAAAAAGAATAAGTATATGTGTATATTTATATATATGTATATGTGTGTGTGTGTGTGTGTGTGTGTGTGTATATACCATAGTGAATGAAGGGGGAGGTGCAGAGTGGAGACCCAAGGCCCATTTGTCGGCCACTGGAGATCCCCTCATAGAGGGGTTTAGGAGAGGAGATGGGTCAGTCCGGGTGCGATGTAGTACCAATGAAGAACACAGCTTTCCCCAAGATCCTGGATGCTTCCTCTCCCCAACTACCATGATCCAAATTCTACCTTGCAGGAATGGATAGGGCAGAGGTTGTACAGTGGTGCATATGGGAGCTGGAGGCACAGGGAATCCAGGGTGGATGATATCTTCAGGACAAAATAATAATTTATAAATTATCAAGGGCTCATGATACAGTGGGAGCGGGGGGGAAGGGAAAAATGAGAACTTGATGCAAAGAGCTTAAATGGAGAGCAAATGCTTTAAACTGATGAATGTATAAATGTGCTTTATACAATTGATGTATGTATGGATTTTGATGAGATGTATGAGTCCCTAATAAAATGTTTAAAATAAAAAAAGAACGAAGAAATATTATAAAACTGATTGTTGTGGTGAATGTACCACGGTTTTTGATGTGATTGAACTACTGAATTGTATGATATGTTAATTATATGCCAATAAAACTTTTAAAAGTGAAAAAAAAGAATCTCAAACTCCTAAAAAAAAGAGCAAGTAAACAAACCAACAAACAATGAGTTAAGACATTCTTTAAACCTTGAACTCAAACTAGCCACTGCACTCACCTTTTAGCTAAACAACCAGTTGGCTCGTAAGAGAGCACTTTAAGAGTGCCTGTGAGTACTTTGCTCCACTAAAAGTGAACTCTATGAGGACCAAAGGACAATCAATTATTTTTAAATAGAGGTGAGGATGAAAGGGAGCAGGGAACCAGGGGTGTGAGGGGGCAATACTGGGAGGACAGAGGGTGAGTGGGTTGGAAAGAGGGAACCGATTACAAGGATCTACATGTGACCTCCTCCCTGGGGGACGGACAACAGGAAAGGTAGTAAAGGAAGACGTTGGACAAGGAAAGATATGACAAAATAATAATTTCTAAATTATCAAGGGCTCATGAGGGAGGAGGGAGCAGGGAGGGAGGGGAAAAAGAGGACTTGATGCAAAGGGCTTAAGTGGAGAGCAAATGCTTTGAAAATGATGAGGGCAAAGAATGTATAGATGTGCTTTATACAATTTATGTATGTATGGATTGTGGTAAGAGTTGTATGAGTCTCTAAGAAAATGTTAAAAAAAAAGAAAAGGAAAAAAGAAAGGGAGGAGGGAATCTAGATGAACAGAAAGAGAACAATAAGAACAGAAATACAGAGAATGTTTTACAAATTATGAAGAATGGGGCCAATGTCACTGAACAGTTTGTGTAGAAAGCATTGAAAGAGAAAATAAATTGTTGTCTAGACTATCAATGAAAAACAAACAAAAAAGTCAGATGTTTGAAAAAAAAGAGCAAAATAATGATGTGGTACAATAATAACAATAAAAACTTCTCAAATGCATATAGTAATAATCTCCAAACAGGTAGGAAATGTGATCACATTAGAACACTTGAAAGTCAATATAAAACAAAACCAGAAACAAAAACAAATGAATAGTGTCTGTATTATCACAGATTTCATTTCCTATAAATTAAAACTATATATGGATAATTCATCGACATCCTGTTTATCACTTAGTTGACAATAAAAGTGCTGAACAATAGTATAATAACACAAAAGTAATCATATAACTCCTGAAAGCTCCCCATTTTTATGAAATTTTCCTCATTTCAGAGGGTTTTTAGAGCTAAACTTTTGATGATTCTTCTTGGAATTTACATTTTTATTCACTAGATTATCCCTGATAGCTATTGTGCTGAGCTGCTAACACAAGGTCAGTAGTTCTACCCTATCCTGTAGGGTCACTGTATGCTGGAATCCAATTGAGGAGTGAGGTGTCTCTGGACACTTAATTGGGGGAGCTGGGTTTGCCAATTCATGGAGTTGAAACTGAGCACCTTTGGGTTGAGGCTCAGAGCAAATGGCAAATGCATTGGGTCCATATCATCAGCTCCAAGGAACGCTGTCACATGCACCGATGAAACAAACATTCAAGCATATTACAAAGTAAATTAGCATGTTTGTTCACTAGTCCATCATTGTTGCAAGAAGAGGAAATGTTCTACTTCCATAAAGAGCTCTACCCTTGGAAACACACAGGGCTATAAGTAGATATCGGGTAGGGATCAAATAGATGACAGTGAGTTGGTTTCCATTGCAAAAAGAACCAAAGTAAACACACAGCCTTCATTTTCAGCCCAACCTCAGCTAAATCCATTAAAATTTTCCATTATGTTTTTCCATTAAATATGATAGTTTTTACACAGCATGCAACCCAAGTGAAAAATACAAGGAGCTTACTGCTAGCCAATCCTTCATGCCAGGAATGTACAAGGGGCCTTCAAGAAGGTCATGTAAAAATAGAATAAAGGTAATGAAATTTATCCGTGAACATTTTGAAGCCACTGCATATCTGTCCCTAATTTATTATGCTAAGCAGAATAATGTAATAAATCTTTTATAATTCCTCAAATTTTAAACATCTTAAAATATTTGGAATGCCTTTTGATCTTACATTAAAACTCAGAAAGAACATCAAGCATTGTATATAGAGCATCGCACTGTACGATCTATTAAAGTTGATATTAATTTCATTCTCTATTACTGTAAAGAGTCCAGTTAGGTTACAGTATATCTGTACAATTCACATAGAAACCTGTGAGAGTTGAAATTTAACAGAATGACTATTTTTGGGGGTCTTGAAAATGTGACAAAAAATAAACTTAAGTGAACAAGCGACCATCTAGCTTAGAAGCAATAAAGCCCACATGGAAGAAGCACACGAGCCTGTGCGATCACGAGGTGCCAAAGGGACCAGGTATAAGGCATCATGCCATATATATATATATATATATATATATATATATATATATATATATATATATATATATATATATATATACCATATTGGATAAAGGAGGAAGAGCAGAGTGGAGACCCAAGGCCCATTTGTCGGCCACTGGAGATCCCCTCATAGAGGGGTTTAGGAGAGGAGATGGGTCAGTCCGGGTGCGATGTAGTACCAATGAAGAACACAGCTTTCCCCCAGATCCTGGATGCTTCCTCTCCCCAACTACCATGATCCGAATTCTACCTTGCAGGAATGGATATGGCAGAGGTTGTACACTGGTGCATATGGGAGCAGGAGGCACAGGGAATCCAGGGTGGATGATATCTTCAGGATCAGGGGTGTGAGGGGCGATGCTGGGAGAGTAGAGGGTGAGTGGGTTGGAAAGGGGGAACTGATTACAAGGATCCACATGTGACCTCCTCCCTGGGAGAGGGACGGCAGAGAAGTGGGGAAAGGGAGACTCCGGATAGGGCAAGATATGACAAAATAACAATCTATAAATTATCAAGGGGTCATGGGGGAGGGGGTAGTGGGGAGGGAGGGGGAAAAAGAGGACCAGATGCAAAAGGCTTAAGTGGAGAGCAAATGCTTTGAAAATGATTAGGGCAAAGAATTTACGGATGTGCTTTATACAATTGATGTATGTATATGTATGGATTGTGATAAGAGTTGTATGAGCCCCTAATAAAATGTACAAAAATATATATAGGATTAAAATAAAAATAAATAAATAAACTTTTAAAATGTGACAAATTCAAGTGTGTAGTTTCTCATGTTATGGTTAAAACTCAACCTTGTCTTATACTTTTTTATTTTTTTTCTCTGAAATATTTCCAGGTTACATAGGTACTGGATTTTCAAAGTATGTATACATGCACGTATGTGTGCCTTGCATGGTCTTGATGTCCCTGAGCATTACAGATGGTTAATGTGAATAGGTGTTCATGGAAAGATTGTGTCCACTCAGTCTCCAGGGAAGAAAGCCTGGATTGTGCACTTTGAGAAACCAGTCACAGAAACCCTTCTGCAACATCCCTGTGCTCTGACACGCATGGAGTTTCCAGGAGTTGGCGTGGGTTTGGTGGTATCTATTTGGTTGGTTCATTTCTAAGGGGGGGGGGGAGAATTCTGCCTTTATTTGCTACCCTCAAGGTTGGCAGTTAAACCGCTCCTCAGATCTGTAAGAGGAAAATAAAGCTGGTTGCTCCTATACAGATTTTTAATCTGACACCCAAAGAGGAACACTATGAATCAGAATTGATCTTGTGGCAGTGAGTGTGTTTTGGGGGTTAGGGACAATGCAGATTTCTAGGTGGCACAAACAGCTGGGACTGGACTGTTCCACTGAGGGTTGATAACTTAAACTCAGCCTATGTTACTGTGGAAGAACAGGCCTGGAGATCTAAATCCGAAAAACAAAAATAATTCTCATTAAGAATCATCATGTCTATACTAAAAACATATCAGCGTGGCCTATCTAAATTAGTCCGTGAAGAATCCCTACTGCTCCAGTGGTTCAAGGACTGGCAGCTCCATGAAATGAAAGCAGTTGAGTCCCACAATGTGGCAATCTGTTCGCATACAGATTAGAGCCTAGAAACCAGAAGGAAGAATTTAAGGCCCTATGGCATCACTAACAGAATGCACCTGAGAACAATAAAGCAATGAATAAAATAAGCCATTATCAAGAATATTTGGATACGTTAGAACATTTAAGTACAATTTCCCTGAGTGTCAGACATCCCCACAAAATAAGACCTATTTACAGTTTTGCCTCTCAGTGAAATATAAGTAATTTGCCCGAAAATAAGACCTCCGCCAAGCTCCTGTAACTCTGGACTCTGGACCATAGTCGTGGGTGCCTCCGTGCAGCTCACTGTTGGCCGCAGCACAGCTGGAGCAGACAGGAAGTGTAGGGTCTCTTTTAATAAAACAATAAACAATAAAAGTGTATCGCATTCTTCTTCATGGAAAAATAAGACATTCCCTGAAAATAAGGTCTAGTGCATCTTTGGGAGCAAAAATTAATATAAGACAATGTCTTATTTTGGGGGAAACAGGATATTACCATGCAGTGGGACAGAGAAAATGGTGAATTATTTTAAATAAGATGATATCTTACTATATATGAGAGTTAGTGAGAACATAGCTATCACAACAAAAAAGGAAACCAGTTACCCATAGAAGTATAAATTTAAAAAAAAATTTTTTAAGAAGTATAAATTAATAAAAAGAAAAAAAAATTTAAAGAAAGAAAAACCTTTAAATAGATCAAGGTCTGATTATCATCATAGCTGTGTTCTCACTCATCGCCTATCTTGCTATGACTTGATTTTTGGTGCATATTATTATCTCTACAGATCTATCTAGATAAGATAGACTGGATGAATAGTCTAGAGGAGAAAACAACGGCATTAATGGTTCTGGGGGTACATGGGAGAGGGGAAGGTGGGGGCAAGGAGGTGGTGCTGACCAACCCAGGGAAAGGGGAGCAATAAGTGATCCAAAATCAGTAGCAAGGAGGGTGTGAGTGGCCTGGTAGGGATTGAGCAAGGGCAATGTAACCTAGAGAAATTACTGAAACCCAAATGAAAGTTGAGCATGATAGTGGGACAAGAGGAAAGTAAAAGGAAGTAGAGGAAAGAACGAGGTGACAAAGGGTATTTATGGAGGTCCAAAGACTGGAAGGTACATATGTAAATATATTTATATGAGGGTAGGGAAACAGATTTTTGTGCATATATTTATAGGTTTAGTACTAAGGCAGCAGATGGACATTGGGCCTCCACTCAAGCACTTACTCAATTAAACAATGCAATTAGGCCAAAAAAATGTAATTACGCAACTGGGCCTGATAGACATTTATAGAATGTTCCATCCAAACCCCCACCCCCCAAAAAAAAAGATTCTTCTCAAGCCCACATGGATCATTTTCAAGAATAGACCATATGCTGGGACACAAGTAAATCTTGAGTAAATTCAAACACAGATGTTATTCAGACATCTTTCTCATGTCACCATGATATAAAGCTGGAGATTAATGAAAGTACGTCCAGAAAAGCAAGGGCAATCATTGGAGGATGAAAAACAATCTCCTGCAACATGAATGGGTACAGGCCCAGATTAGAGAGGATATTAGGAAGTTTCTAGAAATGAATGAGAACAAGAATATAAAAAATTATGGGATTCTGCGAAGGCAGTTATCAGAGGTACATTGATATCATTAAATACATATATGATAAAAAGAGAGTCTTATGACAGGCACGTTATCACCAAACCTCCAACAACTAGAACAGAGTCAGCAGAACAACCCCTCCAATAGCAAAAGAAAAGAAATAATAAAAATCAGGACAGTGTTAAACTAGTGGGAAGACAAGAGAACAATGCAAAAGATAAATGCAGTTAAAAGCTGGTTCTATGAAAGGAACAACAGAACTGAGAGACCACTTGTGAAGCAGACAAAGGACAGAAAGGAGAAAACATCACTAGCCAGGATGAGGGATGAAACAGGATTAATTACAACAGATCCCAATGAAATTAAGAGGACAATCACAAAGTACTATGAAGATCTGTATTTTAATGAATTCAGAAATGTGGAAGACATGGATAGATAATTGGAAAAACAGTCCCTCCCTAGATTTTCTCAGACAGAGGTCAAGAACTTCAACAAACCCACAGCAAATTAAACAGAGAGGGTCATCAAGAAGCTACCAACAAAAAAATTCTCTGGACCAGATGGCTTCACAGCAGAATTTTACCAAGAATTCCACTAAGAGTTTACTCTGATCCCCCATAAAGTATTCCAAAGCATAGAAAAGGATGACAAACTCCCAAACTTATTCTACGAAGCCAGCATAACTTTGATACCCAAACAGGGCAAAGACCCCATAGGTATAGATAATTACAGACCAATATCTCTAATGAACATAGATGGAAAAATCCTTAACAAAATATTGGCCAATAGAATACAAAAGTGTATAAAACATATCATCTACCATGAACAGATAAGATTCATCCCAGGGATGCAGGAATGGTTTAACATGTAAAAACCCATCAATATTATATACCACATCAAGAAGAACAAGGTAAAAGAAAACATATAATATCCATAGATGCAGAAAAAGCATTTGACAACATCCAACTACCCATTCCTAATTAAGACACTCACGAAGATAGGAATGGAAGATAAATTCCTCAAGCTGATACAAGCTGTCTAAGAAAAGCTAACAGCTAATATCATAGTTAATGGCGAAAAGGCAAAAACAATCCCACTGAAAAATGGTACAAGACTAGGATGTTCCTTGTCCCCACTTCTATTCAATATTGTACTGGAGGTTCTAACTAACAACATAAGACAGCAGAAGGGATCCAAATGTGAGAAGAGGAGGTGAAACCACCGCTATTTACAAATGACATGATCCTGTATTGAAAACCCCAAAAGTCCCACAATGGGAGTACTTACAGCAATAGAGAATATGGAAAAGTGCCAGGATACAAGATCGACAAAGAGAAGTTGGTAGGATTGCTATACACACCAGACAGGGCCATGGAAGAGGAAATCAGGAAGGCAGTACCCTTCACAATAGCCAAGAACAAACTGAAATACCTAGGACTATATGTAAAAAATATCCTAAAGAACTATACAAGGAAAATTACAAAATACCACTACAGGAAACCAAAAGCGACCTCCAAAAATAGAAGAACATCCCAAGCTCATGGATTGGAAGGCTCAACATAGTCAAGAGACAATCTTACCCAAGGCACTTTACAAGCTCAATACTATTTTGAATCAAATACCAACAACCTTCTTCAATGAATTGGAAAAACCAATCACCATGTTCATATGGAAAGGGAAGAAGCCCAGAATTAGTAGAGAACTCCTCAAGAAGGACAAAGTTAGAGGACTCACCTTACCTGATTTTAATATGTATTACACAGCTACAGTGGTCAAAACAGCATGGAACTGGTACAATGGCAGCTACTCAGACCAGTCGAAAAGAATAAAAAGCCCAGGAATAAAACCATCAGCATATATAAAATTGATCTTCGACAAGGGTCCCAAAACCAGCAAGTGGGAAGTGTATGCCTTTTTAACAAGTGATGCTGGAAAAAATAGATATCCACATGTAGAAAAATGAAACAAGACGTTTACCTCACCTCCTGCACAAGACTAAACTCAAGGTAGATCATGGACCTAGAAGAAAAACACCAAACCATCAGGACCATCAAAGAGGGAATCGGGCAAACCTAAGATCATTGGCCCTGGGAATGCATAGGCTCACTGCAATAGGGAAGGGCACACACACAGGTGAACTGGAAATTGACAAATGGGATTTAATAAAAATAAAACCCTGTGTGCCTCAAAAGACTTCACCAAGAGGGTGACAAAACAACCCACAGACTGGGAGAGGAATTTAGTAAAGACATATAGGACAAAGGGCTCATTACTAAAATCTACAACACTTTCATGACCTGCAAAAAGAGGAAAACAGTTAACACCCTATGGAAGTGGGCAAAATAACTGAAAAGAACTTTCACTAGGGAAGAGATCCATAAGGGCCAACAAGCATATGAGAGTGTTCCCATTCATTAGCCGTAAGAGAAATGCAAATTAAAACCATGAGATACCACCTGACACTCCCAAGCCTAGCCGAAATCAGAGAGCAACAAGTGTTGGAGGGGTTGTGGTGAAACAGGAACCCTCTTCCATTGCTGGTGGTCATGTAGATATGTACAGCCACTGTGGCAAGCAATCTGGAGATACTTAAAGAAAATGGAAATTGATCAACTTTATGACCCAGTCATCCCTCTACTGGGCATATACCCAGAGGAGGTAACAAGGAAAACACGACCAGTCATCTGCACTCCAATGTTTATTGTGGCACAATTCATAATCTCAAAGACATAGAAACAGCCTAAGTTTCCATTGATAGACCAGGGGATTACTAAGCTCTGGCACAAACTATGGAGTATGATACAGCACTGAAAAGCACAAACAATCACATGAAACACGGCATTTCATGGGAAGAGTTGGAAGGAATCATGTTAAGTGAGGTAAGTCAATCTCAAAAAGACAGGTATGAGGCCCCTGAGGTAAGTACAATCAGCACTGCAGGAATAAAATAGACACTTATCTCTCAATACATGGGTGGGATTATAGGTAGTTGGGAGATCAGACAAAACCCAGGAAGGTACATGTGAGTCCAACATAAATAAGAGGAAAGGAGGCAGGAGAATGTGGGTGGGGAGAAAGTGAGATGATGACATGGGCGGAACAGGGCACTAACCCGCCCGAGGGGAGAGTATTGGTTGTGTCCCCACAGAATCGTAATGTGCATACGGAACCCAAGATGATGCGCCAAACCAGGGGGGCAATGTAACAGGTGGGGGAATCCATAAAAAGACTGTTCTATAGGGTTAGCCCCAACCAGAACCACCCTGACCCCCACCATGGAAGGGTGTGCCACAGAGAATGACTAGACATTTTGATGGGGGAAATAAACTGCCCTGCCATGCTCAGAAGGAAGCAGAAGCAAATGAAGGGGGAGGAAGGGAGTGGAGCACAACCTGGACCACCAAGCCCTGAGGATAATAGTCCTGCTCAGAGGAGCCATTGCACAGAGAGGACCTTATGACCTGCTCCATCCTGAAACATGACACCCGCGCGGACCCATAGCCCTACATGGAACAACACTGAAGACACAGGGTAGGATTTGTGTTTGAGCTGACCCCACCAAAGCAAAACACTAAGGGCGTACAGAGCAAATTTACCCCAAGGGGATATAAAAAAAATAGACTTTGAGGCCAGGGCGTGGCACCCCATCAGACCTGACAGGAAAACACTCCTAAAGGTCAACAAACAGACCTTAGACCATTTACAGACTTTCCTTTTTTTTTTAATGGTTTTTGATTCTTTGTGTCATTGGTTTTTTTGTTACTGCTGTTGTTCTGTATTGCTTTGTTTGGCGCTGTCTTGTTTTTATGTACATATTATCTCTGCAGGTCTATCAAGATAAGATAGGCTGGATAAACAATGTGGAGAAGAAAACAGGACTGATGGTTCTGGGAGGACATGGGAGATGGTAAGGTGGGGAAAGGAAGTGGGGGTGTTAACCAACCCAGGGACAAGGGAATGAGTGATTCAAAATCAGTGGCAAGGAGGCTGTAGGAAGCCTGGGAGGGTGTGATCAAAGGCAATGGAACCGAGAGGAATTACTGAAACCAAAATGAAGGCTGAGCATGATAGTGGGACAAGAGCAAAGCAAAAAGAAACAGAGGAAAGAACAAGGAGGCAAAGGGCATTTATAGAGACCTAAACACAGGCATGTATATATGTCAATATATTTATATATGATGATGGAGAAAGAGATCCATGTGCATATATTTATAGTTTTAATATTAAGGTAGCAGATGGACATTGGGCCTCCACTCAAGTATTCCCTCAACATAAAAACACTGTGTTCTATTACTGTGATTCTCATTTGCACGACACAAGTGCGGAAGACAAATGTGTGCACAAGCAAGTGTAGTGAAGAAAGCTTCTGATGCCAAGCTATCAAAAGATACAGCATCTGGGGTCTTAAAGGCTTGAAGGTAAACAAGTGACCATCTAGCCCAGAAGCAACAAAGCCTACATGGAAGAAGCACAGCAGCCTGTGTGATCAAGTGGTGTTTAAGGGATCAGATATCAAGCACCAAAGAACAAAAAAAAATCCTATCATTGTGAATGAGGGCGAGTGTGGACCCAAGGCCCATGAGGAGATAAGCCATTAGGGTAGAGTGTAGCATCAAAGAAACACACAACTTTCTTCTAATTCTTAAATGTTTCCTTCTCCCCCCCACCACCCTCCACCCCAACCCCAAAGCACTATCATGATCCCAGTTCTAACTTACAAACCTGGCTAAACCAGAGGATGTACACTGATGCAGATAGGAATTGGGAACACAGGGTATCCAGGACAGATGAACCCTTCAGGACCAGTGCTGAGTGTGGTGATACTGGAGGGTGGAGGGAAGGTGGGATACAAAGGGGGAACCGATTACAAGGATATGAAAATAACCTCCTCTCTGGAGGGTGGACAACAGAAAAGTGGGTCAAGGGAGACATCGGGCATTGTAGGATATAATAAAATATTAATAACTTATAAATTATCCAGGGTTCATGAGGGAGGGGAAGTGGGGAAGAAGGGGTGTATGAGGCCCTGATAACAAGGGCTTAAGTAGAAAGCAAATGTTTTGAGGATGAATGAGGGCAACAAATGTACAAATATACTTGGCACAATAGATGTGTATATGGACTGTGATGAGTTGTACAAGTCCCCAATAAAATGATTATAAATAACAAAAAAATGAAATGAGAGGCCACGGATTGGGAATTTTTTTTTTAACCAATGACACATCGGACAAAGGGCTAATTGCAAAAATATACAGAACTCTGTATTCTCTGTGTGTTTCTGGTTCCCATCTGTACCATTATACATCCTCCAGTCCATCCGGACTTGCAAGGTAGAACTGGGATCATGATAGTTGGATGTATGCATGGATTGTGTTACGTGTTGTATGAGCCTCAATAGAATGATTTTAAAAAATAAAATTAAAAAAATATCCTTTAAAAACATATATATACAGAACTCTATATCATCTCAACAAGAAAATAACAAGAGACCCAATGAAAAAATGGGGAAATATATGAATGGACAGTTCACCAAAAATGAAGTACCTGTGAATAACAAACAAAAAATGTTCGCAATCACTAGCCTTTAGAAAGGTGCAAATTCAAACCACAATGAGATCGCGCTTAACCCCTACAATGCCAGCCCAAACCAAAGAAGGAAATCAAATGGTGGAGAGGATCTGGAGGGATTGGGATTCATATATACTACTGGTGGACTTATAAATACATACAGCCACTGTGGAACATAATGAGGCACTAAAAACAATCAGAACTTGAAATCCCATATGATCCAGCAATTAGTTATCATGGAATTCATAGAGAGAAATATATTTTCAAAAAACAACATCAAAGTAAAAGATATAAAGCTCAATCCAAGAGGAATATTAAAAACTACAATAGATTTTAAATGGGTCAAAAAGGAACTCAAAGGATAAAGGGTTATATTTTAACTTAACTGCATCTGCGATTATCCACCCTCCAAAGAATTCTGCGTGAGAATGAGAACATTCACATTCCTGCTCTATGGTCACAGTATTTCTCCAGTTAACGTAGTTTACATGGGTCAAGAGATAGAGCAAATGTAAAATCAGATATTGGTCTTGATATCAATTTACGTAAACATACAGGATGTCTATCAGGCTTTCCTAGTCTCTGTATTCATGATTTCCTGCAGGATTTACATTTGCAGTCATACAATGTGGCAGACATTTTGTTCAACCCTTCTGTCCAATTAATGCATCAGAGTTTATCTTATGGACTTTGAGGAACATCAAAGAAAATGTAATTGGATGCTGGAGACACTTCCAGTCACTAAATGCATATACACTGCCACATTCCCTGTATTCATATGGTTTCTCTGCTTTACAAATCCTCTTTTGGCACATGAATCCTTTCGAGACAAAGGCCAATCAGAACTACATCGGTTAAAATCCTAATGCAGTTTACTGATACATTGAGAGAAACCAAAAGAGTATTTGCAAAGTAACTACATGGCCAGATCTCTCCTTCTGCAAGAGATCACAGGTATGTGATGTCACATGGCTCCCTGTGGAGTTTCCCATCTTAACTGAACTTAACACTTTCCAATTTTGTGACTTTATATAAAGAAAACTTAGAAACACAGGTAAAAGTTTGCTACTCACATTCATTACAGCTACATGGTAACTATCCTACATGAAATAGTTGATGAGACATGAGCTCTTCGTTTTTGTTTTTGTTTTAAAAAACTTTTTATGATTTAAAACTTTACAGAGTAAAATGGTTTTCCATTCAACAATTCATACATTGATTGTATTCCCAAGATATACCAGCCTTCTTCCCACTTCCACCCTCTTTATGTTTTTATACTCTTCATCCTACTTTCCTGTTCCTTCTTGCTTTTAAGAGTTTGATCCCTAAGCAAATGCTGTCCATTTGGCTGTGCAGAGTTGATTATTCTCTGGAGTGTATGTTATTCTCAGATGTTATCTTTCCCCTCCAAGCCAGTATATTGTTTGGCTGAAAGCTGAAGCAGAGGAGTGAGTACAGGTCCCGGAGTGAAGAGTCACTAAAGCCCATAATTTGCGGATCCCAAATCTCCATCAGACCAGTAAGCCTGAACTATTTTATGATTTTGTGTTTTGTTCCACTTTCGTCTCCCACTCGACTTAGAACCCTTTTGTGATCCATCTAGTTTTTCTGGTCTCAGGGTTGTGGAGGATGAGAGTCGCTGTGGTCAATTCATCCTCTGGACTAATTGTTCCCATACATCTTCTATTTTCTTTCTTCTTATTTTACTGTACTTCTGTGCTGTCTCTGGTGGGTGGGGGTGGGTAACAAAAAGCATGCAGGTGGTACACGCAAAACTGTCATCTGTGTGGATACTCTACTAGTTGGTACATCTCTGATCCAGAAACACCAGGTTCAGCTCTTTGAAAGAGAAGAACAATGAGATACCCATACACCCTGTGGATGTCTAGAACGCCCTCTCTCTGAAACAGTGAGCCATGTCAGTAGAGAGACAGCAATGCAGAACATGGGTCTTGATATGCTAAGTCACAATTGTCTGTTCCCAGGCCAAAGTCTACCACCTAACCTCTTCCTTTGTTTTGAAAGCTTTGTCACACTAACTCCAGTGAAAGGTTTTCTTGTGAATTTTCTCATGTTTAACAAGACCTAACTTCCACATATAAGATTTCCCACAAATAATTCATGGAAAGGGCTTCTTTCCTCGGTGAAATCTCTGATGTACCTACTAAGGCATCACATTCACCACATGAAAGGTTTTTCGCCGGTTTTAATTCATAGATGAGTTTTGAGATGTCCGAGCCTGTCCTAGTTGTATCCCATTTATTCATGAACCACATACGGGAGTCAACCCTAGAGGACTACGTCCTTTAGACGTGTGGCAAATGGATGTCACACATGAAAATTCGTTTGGAAAAATGAAATATATTCACGTGTCCGTTGACACCTGCTCTGGCATCCTGGTAGCCACCCCGTTGACGGGAGAAAAGGTGCAACATTTGATCCAGCACTGTTTAGAAGCTTGGAGTGCGTGGGGAAAACCCCAATGCATAAAAACAGACAATGGCCCAGCCTACACAGCTCGGTCCTTTCAACAGTTTTGTGAACGTATGCAAGTTAAACATATTACTGGTCTACCTTACAATCCCCAAGGACAAGGTATTGTAGAACGTGCCAATCAAACGCTAAACATTATTTACAAAAACAAAAAGGGGGAGATGGTCAGTCTTCAGTCATCTGTTTAGTAACCCCTCGACAAAAACTGGCATTAGCCTTATTTACTATAAATTTTTAAAAATTGGATATCAATAATCAGTCGGCTGCTGAGCGCCATGGACAATGGCCAACACCAACCAAGGAAATGGTTAAATGGAAAAACGTGCTAGATAATAAATGGTATGGTCCGGATCCGGTGTTGATCAGATCCAGGGGAAGTCTTTGTGTTTTTCCGCAGAATGAAAGACAGCCTGTGTGGCTGCCATCGCGATTGACCAGAGAAGTGACGAGGACGTCAGAGACAAAGGAGGAGATAAGAAAAGAAGAGAAACAAACAGAGATTGTTGAAAAGCCTGATGTGGCCCCATAGCCATTGTTTTGGCCTCAATTTTTTTAGCATTATCCCCATTGCTTTATTTTTTGCAATTGCCCTTGTTGCCTCCGCGCCAAACGATTGGTCTTGGCAGGACAGGATTTGGCTAGGACTTTTTTTATTGTTTTTGGGTTCTTGTTTTTGCAGGAACACAGTGCTTTTAACATTTGAAGATAGAAAATTACTATGATCATGATACAGGTCATATTTAGTTTGATTATTATAGTAGAAGCAACCCGGGCAGAAAAATTGTGGGGAGTGGTGAGAACCTGGCCTATACCCCATCCAGTAAATAGACAAGCCCCAGTTCTCCCAGTTTTTTTTTGCTCAAAAATGTGATAGATTGGGAGTCCCTTGTAGTCCTCCTGTGAGTAAAGTATCAAAATTTTATAATGTCACAAATTTTACTTTAGTTAATAGCTTATGTTTCCATATCGTAAAAAATTGTTCCAGTAATCAGTGCATAAATTTGAGAAAGATAAATGTTACAACATGGCTTGATCCTGAAGTTACCCCAGGGTCGACTGTCAAGGTAGAGGTCAATCAAGAAGGCGAGATGATTTTTAGTGGCTCGCCCCCAGCCCCGCAACTAGGCGAATGGTCGACACCAGCAACTCCGCCGGTGACGTGTGTCGAGACATATGTCTGGCAAGAAGAATTGCTGGCACCAGTAGAGACGGGCGAAGAACATGAGGAAAGAACTCGATGCAATGGTACTCTGGAAAGAGTGAGGGTATTCCCTCCCTGTCGTCCTAGAGAAAGATTTCCACCAGAGTTTGAAAACTGTGACCCAGGGGTACAGGATAAATTGTATTTATCTAAACTAAACCTCAATTTTTCCCCAAAATTATATAACAGCACCCAGAATGTGAGCAAGAATACATGGCCGTGGCATCAGTGGATTCTAAATAACAGATTGAATGCTGCCACTATTATGTCCCCTTTTGCTGGCTTGTTGGGAAGCGTCATACGTCTCAAAAGAGCTAATGTAGTTATTGTGGGAAATATGGCAAACGTTAGTGAAGGCTTGAGTTATAGCCATAATTATATTTATGATTATAATCCAGTTTGCGTAAAAAGTCCTTTTTTATTTTTAGTTTTTAATGATACATGTATTATAAATGATGTTGTTAGTTGCAATAGTAGTAAATGTAGATGTAAAATTAGAGAGTGTTGGTCTGGAAACCGAACGCATAATGCTATGGTCATTCGCTTTCCCACCTTAGTTCCTATACCTGTGGAAGCGGATCCGAATCAATTCCCCATTACTACTCTATTGAGACATAAAAGAGATTTTGGCGTAACAGCTGCAATTGTTACAGCAATAGCGATATCAGCAACAGCGGCCGTAACTGCGGGTATCGCTATGGCCAATCAAGTGCAGACAGCTAAAGTTATAAATGAAGTTGTGGAAAAAACCGCGGATGCACTAATGGAAGCCCGCAATGCCCAAGCTCATTCAGCGGCGGGAATAATTCTGTTGAATCAAAAAACGGATTTATTGCAACAAGAAATTGAGCAACTTACCAGCTTGGTACAACTGAGCTGTGTATTATCAACACCTTCGGTTTGTGTCACCCCTATTGTATATAATGAATCAAGCAGCATTATTAAAAACATTTCAGATTTTTTGACAGGCCAATGGAGTGAAGAGCTGGAAGCGATACAGGACCAGATGTTGTTGAAGATTTTGAAATTGAATGGCACACGTACTAAGCCTATCACGCTTGGAGATTACACCTCTTGGTTGTCCTCTGCTTTTTCCTATTTCAAAGAGTGGGTGGGAACATTTTTATTTTTGGGCTTAATCTGCTTCGGAGGCATAATTCTTCTCTGGATGATTTGCAAGCTCAAGCGCAATCAGGCTAGCGAAAAGCGTGTGATATTACAAGCCCTCATGGCTCTTGAAAAGGGCGAGCAGCCAGAGATTTGGCTTTCCCTCCTCAAGCGCTAGACCATGCGCAAGCTGAGTCCACAGCCAAAGACGGGAAAGACCAGTGGGACATGGTACCAACCTAAGACAGGAGCCTGCCGCTAGAGGGCAGGAGTTCCGATGACGGGTAAGGACCATGTGGCATGCTAGGTCACCTAAGACAGGCGGGATTCCAAAATCTTATTATATAAAAAGGGAGGAGATGTGGACGCCATTACAAGATGGCGCTGGACCGCGCCCTTATCTTCAGGGTTAGTGATAACAAGTTATGCCACGCATGCGCTCAGTCTGGACTTTGACGCAGGAGAGCTTTGCGCCTATCTGAGAGAGCCCCGTCACCCCGAAGCATATATAAGCCAGGGTTTTTAGCCTGCCCGGGGTCTTCCATAGCTGACCTCGGATCTAGAGGCAGCTCTCAATAAACTCCGCTTATCACGCTATCAGAAGGATCCTGGTCAATTTGTCTCGTCGTGTGTCGCGTTCATCCTCTTATCTTCCGCCGTGGGAGGGTCGCGCGTGACAGAGATGTGCTTTTTGAATGAAGCCTTTGCCACATTCACTACATACATGGGATTTCTCTCTCTCCAGGATGAGTTTGCTGATGAACAATGGGCTTATTCTTCCTAAGAAAGTCTTTTCCACATTCACCACATACATGGGTTTTGGTTCCTGTGTGAATTCATAGATGAGTTTTGAGATCTCCTTTCTGAATGAAGCTTTTGCCACATTCACTATGTACATGGGGTTTCTCTCCAGCATGAAATCCCTGATGAACACTGAGGTCCTTCTTCCTGATAAAGCCTTTTCCACATTCACCGCATACATGGGATTTCTCTCCAGTATGAGTTTGTAGATGAGCTTTGAGATTTGCTTTCTGAGTGAAGCCTTTTCCACATTCACCACATACATGGGGTTTCTCTCCAGTATGAATTAGCTGATGAACAGTGAGAGCAGCCTTCCTGAGAAAGGCTTTTCCACATTGACCATATAGATGAGGTTTCTTTCCAGTATGAGTTCGCCGATGATCAGTGAGGTTCTTCTTCCCAATAAAAGCTTTTCCACATTCACCACATACATGGGGTTTTTCTCCTGTGTGAAATGCCTGATGTCCTAGAAGGGATTTCTTCCAGCTGAAAGCTTTATCACACTAATGACATACATAGGGTTTTTCTCCTGTATGAGTTCATAGATGCATTTTGAGATGGTTTTTCTGAATGAAGCCTTTGCCACATACATGGGGTTTCTCCCCAGTATGAATTCGCTGATGAGCAGTGAGAAGACTCTTCCTGGTGAAGCCTTTCCCACATTCATTGCACACACAGAGTCTGTGCCGCATGAGTTTTCTGATGTTCCTTGAGGTATGATTTACTGGGATCACATTTGCCACTTTCTAAGCATTTATATAGCTTTTGTAGTTCGTGAGCTTTTTGATAATGTTCATTAAGTTTGAACATTTTATTGAATTTTTGCCCACAATATCTGCATCTGTAGGTCTTATCTAGTGTATCAATGATCTGGTGCTCATAGAGCAAAGACTCTTCAATGAAGGCCGTCCCACGTTTATCACCTGGGTGTGGTTTGTCAATTTCATACGATTCCTGATGCTGAATGCACTGGGACTTCATGAGCCTGGATTGTTCACACTCAGGGAATCTCATTTCACTATAAAATTGCTCCTGTTCAACATGGAGAAAAGTTTTCTCATCTCCATTGAGCACAGCTGACTTCTGTACTTTGTTGCTCCTGTTCTGATTCAATTCCAGAATGATTAAATCTGATTTTACAATTTCTTCATGTAAGCCAAACATCTCATAATTTTCCTTGAGAGGAAAATCAGTTTTGTGCTGAGAAACCATACTTTCCAATGTATTACATTTATAGCACCGTTCCTTTCTGTCCATATATCTTTCATGTTGCAAGTATTCGAGTATATGATCACCATCTTTCTGGAGTTCTATAAAAGAAGAGAACAATGAATCTTTCCATCATCTTGATTTATAATCGATCTCTTAAAAGAAACATTGATACAAGGTAAATGTTTAGTGGCAACCCTCTTATATGAATGTAAATAAATCACTATGCTTAAAGTTTATTGTCCACTGGAAGAAATACAATCATGTAAGCAATCCAAATGATAAAAACAGTTATTAAAGAAACAAGGTTGGATATGAAATTAATGAATGAACACAGATTTGGTATTTGTTTAAATAAGGCCATAAAAATATACAACAAATGTAATACAAATAAGACATTGAGACCAATAGGCCAAAGTAGTGGTAAGGCTTGCTAATTTCAGTTGGTAGATGACAGATGTATTCATTCCATCAATCTTTACGGAGAGACAACTAAGTACTAGACAAAGTTGGGAATGTGAAACATGCTAAATGTTCTACTTGGGAGAAAACCATTTTTACAGGTATATATGAAAGGGATTATGGTACAGAAACACATTCTTTATGTTTGTGGAGCCTGTATTCTAGCTCACAGCACTCATCTTACAGTGCTGTCCTGTGGTGGCGTGCAGGTTGCTGTGATGCCAGAAGCACTGCCACCCAGTGTTTCAAATACAAGCAGGACCACCCATGGTGCACAGGTCTTAGTGGATTCTCCAGAAATAGGGACTGGGAGGAAGACCTGGTGATCAACTTCTGGAACATGAACCCCTCAGGTTTAATGGCAATGAAATAACACTGAACAAGTACTAAATCCTCAAAGTACAATCAACAGTAATGATGTGGATGGAGGAGAGCTTTGGGGACCTTAAGTGTTTAACAGGTCATGACTGAAAATGAGGAAAAAATCGCTGCATATATCCTCTAATAATTGGAAGACGGGATATATGAAGTATTATCAAGAACAATTGCAAATTGTCAAAACAAAATGGAATGTTTAAATATTGATGGTATATGGCTATTAAACTTTAATAGACTGGTACTGGCTATTTTTAATTAGATAATCAAGTGGTTTATAAGGCTGATATTGACAAATCCAAAATACTGGTGTCATATTCATCATCAAAAAGTACATAGCAAGATCTTCTCTGAAGTATAGTTCTGTCAGTGGTAGGGTAATATTCATATGCATGCAGGTATGACAAGTCACAAGAGTTATATAAATCTGTGCACCAACTGTTAAAACAAACGTAAAGTGTGGGATTTTGCCCCACAACCAAACAGGCCCTTAGAAATAGCATGTGCAATTAAGGAAGATGAAGGAGACAGCAAAATGGGGCAGAGCGGCCTCATCTCCGATGCCAGAATAAGATAGCGAGGTCATTTAATAGTGAATTTATATAGTCGCAAGGGGTGGCAGCCTCCAGATGGCACAAACATAACAGAATGGACAAATATGAATGTGGGAATATCCTGATTACTTTTAGAACACTTCAAGACAAGTATCAGGCTGTAGGAAACTGAGGACCAAGAAGAGGGTGGATGGAGACAAATTCTTTATTCTCAGAATTAAGGAAGATTGCAAGGCCTAGTATCTGGGAAGAGGGAGGCATTCACATTTGTAAGTTCAAAAAGAGTCCCAGTCACATTCTCTGAATTAAAAATCATCCCTACAATATCCCCTTATTATAGTATGACCTTAATGATACCTCATACAAGCACATGGCTAGTTACTAGCTGCCACCAGCTTTAACTATATGAGCAGACCTGTTGTTATTGGCCTCCCTGCTCAGGGGACAGTTACCCCCCACCCCCACCGCCACCTGCCCTCAGCACTGGTCTTAAGTTGCTCACCCAAATAGTTCAGGACCTCCAGGTTAAAGACACTGCCTACCTTGTTAGTTACATAGGTGTCTGTGTTTCTGTTTGTGTGGTGGTGGTGGTGTGTGTGTGTGTGTGTGTGTGTGTGTGTGTGGCTGCATGCTCCAGACATTATAGCATATATACTAGAGTATAAGCCAATCCAAATATCATAAAAACTGCATTTTACAACACATCTGCATTAAAAAGTGCTGAAAAACTAGGCATATACATGAGTATATATGGTAAATTGGTGAAAGAACATTCACTCTCCTGCTCAGACTTGACATCCTGGAAGAGGTGAGTGCCTTTTTATTTCTGCCCTTCAATTACACAACCATCCCTTAGGACCCTTCCAGAAGGCATTTAAGAGACAAAAGGATAGTTGGTTCCTTGAGTGATAGCAACAAAAGGAAGCTAATTGCTTTTCAAGCCAGGCATCTTTAGCTGAGAAGCAAGAAGTCAGCCACCTGTAGGAGCTGTATACGAACATCTGTAGTGGAGGGAGGTTAGTTGGGAAGAAAACTCTATCTGGAGATTTTGCGTTATCAGCTTTAGCTTTATCCTTGGGGCTTGTGGAGGTTTTCTTCTAACAGTAGTACTGGTCTTTCAAGCCCTGTGGTCAGGAGTATAGAGGTAAGGCTGCCTTATACTTTCATCCAGGTTCTGTTTTCCACAATAAAAAAATTGAGGGTGGTGGAGGGAGAGAACAAAGGAGAGCTGATATCAAGGAGTTCAAGAAGAAAATGTTTTGTAACTGTGGTGGCAATTGTACAGTACTGCTCCATGTGACTCAATTATGAAATCTTATGATATCTGTAAAACCTCCAAATTAAATGATTAAAAATATATATATTGAAAATTTTGCATAACTTTTGCAACCTGACACTGATCAACCATACAATCATGTGCAGCGATGAATGTAAAATTTGGGAACAATATGAGTAATTGGAAAATGTGGCTTTAGTGAAAGAAATGACACACAAGTTAACTGATAAAATTTCCTCAAATGCAAGTTGAAGCTAGCCAAAGGATTTAGATCACAGAGCGTAGAGACTATCTAAAGAATAAACTTGAGGATTTGAACGCTGATGAGAGAACACTAATGACCGAAGACCAGATAAGTTGTCAGATGACACCATGGACATCATACACATGGAAACCAAAAGAATACTAAAAAGACAGCAATATTGAATATACTATGCACTGTTTCAACAACAACAACAAAATCAGTGGTGGAATATAGAGCCAAAATGTTCTTTAGAAGCAGCAAAGCATCTTTTAGGTTTTAGACCTGTTAAGAAGGTGTGGACTTAAGAAGGCATACTGCATAGCAAGGAATATTTATCAGACATGCATTTAATGAAAAGAAAATAAGAAAGAAAGCAGGATGTTAATAATGTCCATTGCACTTACAAAATTATTGGAGGAACTGGCAACTTAAAAAAAAAACTGAGCCATCTAGCTAAGAAGCAACAATGCCCACATGGATGAAGCACACCAACCAGTGTGATCACGAGTTATCAGAGAGATCAGGTATCAGACATCATCAGAACAAAAAACTCGTATCATTGTGAATGAGGGGGAGTGCAGAGTGGAGACCCAAAGCCCATCTGTAGGCAATTGGACATCCCTTTAAGGAAGGGTCGCGGTGAAGAGACAAGGCAGTCAGGGTGCAGTGTAGCAAAGATAAAACATACAACTTTCCTCTAGTTCCTAAATGCTCCCTACCCACCCCTCCCCCCGCCCCATCATGATCCCAATTCTACCTTACAAATCCAGCTAGATCAGAGGATGTACATTGGTACAGATAGGAACTGGAAACACAGGGAATCCAGGTCGGATGATCCCTTTAGGACCACAGTGTGTCAATACCAGGAAGGCAGAGGAAGGGTGGTGTAGTGAGGGGGAACCTATTGCAAGGATCTACATATGGGTATGGACAACAGAAAAGTGGGTGAAAGGAGACATTGAACAGTGTAAAATATGACAAAATAATAATTTATAAATTATCAAGTGTTCATGAGGGAGGAAGGAGTGGGGAGGGAGGGGAAATTATGAGTAGCTGATGCCAAGGGCTTAAGTGGAGAGCAAATGCTTTGAGAATGATGAGGGTAAAAAATGTACAAATGTGCTTTACACAATTAACGTATGGATGGCTTGTGATAAGAGCTGTATGAGCCCCCAGTAAAATGATTTTTTTTTAAATCTTACAGGTAGAAAAAAATTGAAGGTACAGTGCTAAAGGATATCCTAACTTGATAACAATTTTCTTGCTGGGAAGATGATCTTAGATACTTGAAAATAACAGAAGTCACACATGTATTTCACCAAAAAGATTAAACTATGGGAAAATATGTCTGTTAAACAATTCCAACAGAGACGGCAATTTGACCATCTCCATTAGAAAACAGAAATAACTTATGTCCCTAGAATGAAGAAAACTTCAAAGGGAGAGGAGAAAAATTGAGAAAATCAAACCAAAACATTTAGAGTAGTGGTTCTCAACCTGTGGGCTGTGAAGCCTTTGGAGAGCAAAGGACCCTTTCACAGGGGTCACCCGATTCATAACAGTAGCAAAATTAGTTATGAAGTAATAACAAAAATAGAGAAACTCCAAGGGGGAAAGCTAAGGAAACACAATGGAGACCTATTTATGGTGGGAGCTAAAGATCCATGCTTGCTCAGTAGTGGAGGAATGTGTTGTATTCTGGGGGCAATTATGTACTCCAACTTCTCTGTTTGGAGAGAGGCTTGCAAGATGGATTTCATAGTAAGGTAGAAGCATATAAAAGGGAAAGTTTGACAATCTTAAAGAAAATTATGGACACAGACATATAATAATGTAAATCAAATAAATGGAAATCTAAAAATCTAATTTCAGAAGAGCTACAGGAATACTTTTTGCAACTGGTAGGAAAAGTGAGGTCTCACATTTGAAGGAGCACACACTTTTATGTATTATCCGACACCTATGATGGATGTGAGGCCTTCTACCTGTTGAATCAAACTCCCCGGCCAATTCCCCTTAAGGTATTTTGACCACGCACCTGAAAAATTTCCACTATAGCTTGTCTCTAAAATCGACCACATTTCTCCTTGTTCCTATTGAGAGGAAGCCTCTGAGGTAACAACTAGATTACCTGTTCATAAGAAATTACAGAATCTTAGACACACCAAATTTAACCTAAGGTTTGTAAAGCCTGCAGACTGTTGTGTTTCTAGGGAAATTATGTTCAAAGGAACACAGTAAAAGGTGTTCGCACAGAGTAGAAGATCTTACTCACTAACTTAGTACCAGAGAATGCAATGCGAATCTACCTCTTCAAGAAAACCACAGACACTGCAAAGATTTTAACACCTAAGATAGGAAAAGCCAGTGAGGAGGCCAATGACTCGAGAATTCTCCTCACCAATGGAAACCAGGTTGCGATAGTTCTCTGACATCACATCCTGATATAGGGTCTTCTGAGCAGGGTTCAGGAGCTGCCATTCCTCCCGGGTGAATTTTACAGACACGTCATTGAATGTCAGTGATTCCTGTAGTAAGAGGAGTCTATTTAATGACATATTTTCCATTTGAAGATTTTAAAAAAGTTGCAGATTAAAATATATATATATATATATATATATCTTACAGTAAAGAAAGCAAAACAGCAATAAAAGCTATTCCATGCTAGTGCATTCCATAGTGTGTGGTAAACTGAGGACTTGGTAGAAAGCATTTGACCTTGTTTTCTACAGTTGCAACCATGGGCATGGAATACTAGCCTTATTTTCCGAAAGATCTCCATTGTTCTGATAAAGAAATGTTTTCAAATACACGTTTTCCAGGCCAAATACTATGCAACCAACAATACACCTCCATGAAGGAGCAGTCTTAAAGGAGCTATCATACTGTGTTTCCTCGAAAATAAGACAGACCCATAAATTAACCCGTAGCAGGGTATCGAAGCATTTGTGCAATATAAGCCATATCCTGAAAATAAGACATAGTGATGGGCGTGGATGTGCAGTATGCCACCACGGAGAGGTAATGAAGATGGGCAGCCCTTCTCATCTGCCCCATCGTGACAGCTGCTATCTCAAAGATGACCAGAGGTGTGTGAGCAGCCCCATCAACCTGGTCGCGCCCCATTGTCAGGCCCCAGTTGTTCCATGCGTGCTGCAAGCTGAGGCATAGAGGAAGACATAGACAGTGAATGTAAAAGTCTCCTCAGTGAAGTGAGGAGCAGGGCGCTCTGCTTTAGGTATTGTGTGTCTTCAGGGGGAAGAAGTAAAGCTGTGGCTGCCATTTTACTCAGCACTGAGGGTTGATGTTTCACAATATGGTGACTTAACTATATTTGAATAAATGTAGATTGTTGTGCCATACTTAATAAAAATAAGACATCCCCTGGAAATCAGCCATAGTGTGTCTTCTTGAGGAAAAATAAATAGAAAACAATGTCTTATTTTAGGGGGAACATAGTAGTAGAAGAATTATTTCTCTATCTAGCTGCTTCACTATGCTTGAAAGTTATCTGTAAATTAGAATAATCATGTTCTGTAGCCAGTCCACCATAAAATGTAGCAAATGTCTGAGGAGGGCTCAGGGCAGGTTTGAGGTCAAGCAGCATTAGGTCAAGATGGTGACTCACCTTCTTTTTGTTTGTTATATTACCCACTTACAATATTACCCATTGACTATGCATATGCTAACTGCATGAGGTGCGTGCCTTACGAATGATCTGTAAGCTCCATTATATATGCCCACTGGAAAATACATTCACTCTCTCAGTCCTGGCATGGGAAGGGAGCCCCTGTGTCCGGCTGTCTGCTCTCTGTCTTTTAATATTTGCCACAATTGCAATGTTACTCCTAAGGTTCGAGTGTTGGGGCCCTCTGTACTACCAAAATAATCCACCCACTCAAAAAATTAGAATTTTGAGTACTAGTGAAACGAGCCGAATAAGCTAGAAGTAGCAGATTTATATTCACACAAAGTAGATAAACACCTGTTTATATTAACAAACAAGTTTACAGTGCACTGTGCAATGGAATGTGGAGTCCTAGCAGCATCACCAGCGTACGAGGCTCTGCACCTTCGGTGGCACCCGCTATCAGGAACAGTGCAGATGGGGGAGGTCAAACAGAGCGCAGCTCTCCCACATTTTTGGTCAATTCTTACACAAGTCATTCCTGCCACACCACTCTTTGTCTCACTTGTGGGTTTGATAATCCATCACTATGGGCAAACAAAACTCATAAATCAAAGTGGACTATTAATGAACAAAGTAAAACCTGGGATCAGGAATAAGAAGCTATAACTCAGATCCCTAAACAGAAAGTTCATAGGGTTTATCTCCCTTCCTGAGTTCAGGAAACTCTTAGAAACCACCTTAGGACAAGCTCTACTTGTCAATCTTAGGACAAATTCTTCTCAGCCACCTTCGAGCAGTATTGACTTAACTTTAATTAAAAGGTCCTCTTGCACCTGCCTTCTTTCCTCACATGCTCTCTAAGGGGCTCCTCCTAATCTGGCCTAAGCAGGGAAGGTGCTAGGTTGAACCAAGAAGCCATCATATCAAGAGAGAGATCTGCCTGCAGGTATTGTTCAGAGGAGACAGTGGGACACTGGCCTGTTATCTGAACGGTTGATTTGGTTTTGTTAGCCCCTGCAGCCACATAGTTCAGAATGAACACATGGATTAGGGATTTGCCAGCTTGCAGACATTCAGGAGCCATTTCCATGACATCCCTGCAACTGTGAGCTGCCTGTATGACCTGATTTGAGAGCTTCCTCCACTCCATGAGCCAACAGTTTGCTGCCTGACGTTTGAGATTCACCAGCTTCCACATCCTGAAGAGTTATTTACCTGATGGCTATTTAGTTTTGTGAGATACTGCAGAGCAAATCAAGGAACATTGTGAACCTCTACCTCCTAGGGACTGGTCTACTGCTGCTCCTGCACAATGCACTGTAATATTCATGAGTCAAGAGCTGTACCAATGACAATAATGCCGAGGGCAGAAGGGACACAGTGACAGAGCCAATTGTGACAGATCCAGAAAGGGCTTTTCAGCCATGATATGGGTAGGGCAGGCAAGATCAAGAGGATATACCTCAAGGAGTGGAGAGGAGCCTAGAGAGATGGAATTGTGAAATGAGCCTTCCTTCAGGGGCCTAAATGTCTGAAAGGGAGAGAGAGAACAGGCCTGTCCTGAAGAAGAGCAAATTTGCCTACATGGTTCTTTAATATGAATGCCAACGCATAGCCTACTGATTCTGATACCAAATTACATTCTGTTACTGAATAAAATTTGTACCTCTGACTCTGGACTGTAATTTGTACATGGCCACTGCAAAAATTTAATGAGCTGAGTAGGACTGCTCTGTTCCCCTTGCTGTTCTGTTGCACACCATTAGGACTGTTGGAAAGATACTAGTATCAGAACTGGAAAACTATGGGAGGGCACAGGTATGTTTAAGCTCTGCCTCACATAAATCAGGGATGATGTTGATGGGTGATTGTCCCTCCTACTTCTGTAGTTAGAGGAAGTGAGACGTTGTCACACATTTTTAAGCTGCTATGACTACAAGGCCACTATGAATGTGGCTGTTTGGGAGGATATGTAACATATCACTTTCAGAAAGAAGCATTAAAGATACTTGACCAGACAAAAATCCCATGGAAGACTGAACTGTCCTAAAAAGGTGATCTTATTTCTTAAAAAACTAGGCATAATTTAGGAGTTGGAAGCAACTCAAATTTCCACCAACAGATGAATGGATTAAAAAACTGTGGTACATACATACAATGGAGTACTACGCATCCCCCAAAGCAGTGATGAACGCATGAAGCACATTACCGAATGGGAAGAACAGGAGGAAATTATGCTAAGTGAAGTGAGCCAAGCACAAAAGGACAAGTACAACATAAGTCTGTTGAGGTAAGCTTAAAAGTGTAAAAGAGTCATAGGGAAAAAGCTACTATATACAAACATTCCTGGGGTGAAGTCCAGGTAGTATGGCAGGGGCCAGACCAAAATCATCCAGGGATACATATGGAAGGCAACTAAAGAGGAGGGGGGGTGAAATAAAAAGACATGAGTAGCAGGGGAACAGGACACTAACCCACCCAAGGGGAAGGTATTGTTTATATCTCCACAGAGAAAGAGGGACCAGACTTCAACCCAGTGCACCAACATGTGAATGCAACATACCAGCATGAAGCAGGGAGCCAATAGGGAGGTCTGAGGGGCCAAACCAATCCCAACTATGGGGACAGTCCCTCCTCCCGCAGAAGAATTCACTTAAGAGGACAGCATTGAAGCTATAACTCAGGGGGAGGGTCATATCATTATCGGAGCACACAGGAGCAAATAAAGGGAGAGGAAGAGAGAGTGGAATACACCTGGCCCACCAAGTCTTGAGGATGATATTCCCACTCAGAGCAGTCAAAGCACAGAGAGAAACATAGGGCCGGCCACAGTAGGAGACACAAGGTCCCTCACTGACCCATAGTGCTATGAGGAAAAACACTGGAGACAGTGCAGGAATTGCACCAAATCTGTCCCCACCACACTGAGGTGAAACACTAAGGGGTGCAACAGAACACCAAGGGGAACAGAGCAACAAAGTCCCCAGGGAATACCAAAAACAGACTTTGGATCCAGGCCATGTAACCCCATCAGACACAACTGGAAAGCACTCCTAAAGGTCAACAAACAGACCTTGAACGATTTACAAGCTTTTCTTTTTGTTGTTATTGCTTTATTTTATTTTGTTGCTTTGTTTTGCTCTGTCTTTTTTCTGTGTATATTATTATCTCTTTAGTTCTATATAGATAAGATAGGCAGGATAAACAATCTGGAGGAGAAAACAAAGGGATCAACTGTTGGGTGGATGAGGGGAAAGCAGGGGGAAAGGAAGAGGGTGTTAGCAAATCCAGGGACAAGGGAACAAGTGATCCAAAGTTGATGTTGAGGAGGGTGTAGGAGACCTAGTAGGGCCTGATCAAGGGCAATGTAACCGAGAGGAATTACTGAAACCCAAATGAAAGCTGAATGTGATAGTGGAACAAGAGGAAAGTAAAAGGAAATACAGGAAGGAACTAGGAGGCATTGATAGAGGTCTAAATATAGGCATGTACAAATAAATATTTTTATATATGATGATGGGGAAATAGATCTATGTGCATTTATTTATATGTTCTCCTATTGAGGTAGCAGATGGACATTGAACCTCCACACAAGTTCTCCCTCAACTCAAGAACACATTTTTCTATTAACCTGGAATTCCATGGTGCTCACCTTCCCAACAGGATCGCTGAAGGCAGAGCGGGTGCACAAGCAAATGTGGTGAATAAAGTTGATGGTGCCTGGCTATAAAAAGATATAATGCCTGGGATGTTAAAGGCTTGAAGATAAACAAGCAGGCATGTAGCTGAGAAACAACAAAGCCCACAAGGAAGAAACTCAGCCCCTGTGATCACGAGGTGTCGAAGGGATCAGGTATTAGGCATCAACGAAGAAAAAATCCTATCATTGTGAATTTGGGGGAGTTCAGAGTGGAGACTGAAAGCCCATCTGTAGGCAACTGGACATCCCCTTACAGAAGGGTTATGGGAAGGAGAGGAGCCAGTCATGGTGCAATATAGCACCAATGAAACCTATAACTTTCTTCTATTTCTTTAATGCAACCTCCCTGCCACTATCATGATCCCAGTTCACCCTTACAAATCCAGATAGATCAGAGAATGTACACTGGGGTGGATAAGAGCTGGAAACACAGGAATCCAGGATAGATAAACTCCTCAGGACCAATAATGAGAGTAGAGATACCAAGAGGGGAAGGGGAAAGTAGGGGAGAACAGGGGAACCTATCACAATGATCTACATAAAAGCACCTCCCTGAGGGACGGACAACAGCAAAATGGGTGAAGGGGGACATCTGACAGTGTAAGACATGAAAAAATAATAATTTATATATTATCAAGGGTTAGTGAGGGAGGGTGAAGGAGGGAGGAAAATAATGAGGAACTAATATCAAGGCTCAAGTGGAAAGAAAATGTTTTGAGAATGATGATGGCAACAAATATATAAAGGTGCTTGACACAATAGATGTATGTATGGATTGTGATAAGAGTTGTACGATCCCCCAATAAAATGACTTAAAAAAAACTAGGCAGAGTATATCATTTGAATGATTCTCATGGGTTGGCCATAGAATAATAAGTTGAAAGATAATGTCATCCAAAGTACCCTCAATGATGTATTATGTTCAATGTCAATAGTTTAGTTCAATGTCAATACATAGGCAATATGTATATGATCAATATACATATTCCTAATCTTCTCCTACCCAATGTTTGAAGTCAGAATCTGAGTTTATCTATAACTTCTACAATTTCAAATTCCGACTTTTCCAATGAACTGAACCAGTGTTTTACAGGCTTCTACAAGTCAAGTAGGAAATATAGAAAAGGATAAAATACATCAAAATCACCTGAGCTTTGGTCATTTTCTTTAGTCCTTAGACACTGCCAGCAACTGGAATGCTCTATGTTTGTCTTACCTGTATCAGCTCCAATGATGCTCACAAATTTCAACCTCTCATGGGGACATCCTAGAAATAATAATACCCAAACCAGGCATTTCTTCCTCTTTCTTCTGTGCTGCTATTGATGCACAAGTTGCAGGCTGATGAGAGAATACAATGTATCACAGAACCTGTAGGTCCAGATACTGTTACTGTTCTGTCCCCCTTCTTACACAAAGTCCCCAATACTGTTAACGTTGCCATTATTGAATGATAGAAAACATGCTTATACCATGGCCAATAAATCTAAAACTCTTAATTTTTAAACATGTGAGTAAAAGATGACTTTATAATACAGATTGGACAATCAAATATACATGCCAAGAGGAAGAAACAAAAAAGCTGGATCCCTACCTCACAGCATACAGAACTATCAATTCCTTACTGTGTGACTCTCAAGGAGAATGACAAATCAATGAACTTTGAAAATGATTGTTAATTAAACCATTGGGAAACATTTTAAATGGGCTATATAAAAAACTATTATAAACTGAAAATGAACTTCTAGAGGAACTAGAAATTGTACAAACACTTCAGTTTAGAAACACTTTAAAACACACCATAATGTAAAGTTAGACATACAAACACCCAATAGGACACAATAAAACTGCTGCACAGTTTCCAAGACTCTGAAGCCATGACAGGCAGCTAATGGGTTTGTACTACTGACCATGAGATTAGCAGTCCAATTCGTAATAAATGCAAAAACCAGGACTCCAAAATAAACACTTATGTAGCATCTATTAGATTGAAATATATATATATATATATATATATATATATATATATATATATATATAAAATGAAAAAGTATTCATCCCCTATAGTGAGTGCACTTTTGACTCTCAAGATAAACAATGTTATTAAGATAGCATTGTTTGTAGCACCTAATACAGTTTGCTATTTGGTCTATACAAATATACAGTCTTAACTCCTTCCAAATATTTATGTGGGTTTGTCACCCGCCAATGTGAACAAGGCAAAGGAGCCCTGGTGGCATAGTGATTACTGTTGGGCTGCTAATCGCAAGGTCAGCAGTTGGAAATGACATATTTCTCCTTGAGAGAAAGATGGCACTTCCTTCTCCCAAGAGTGACAGGGCTCTCTACTCTGTTAATGAGACAGTCTTTGAAACTCACAAGGGCAGTTCGACCCTGTCATATAAGCTCTTGATGAGTCCGTGTTAACTTGATAACATTGTGTTTGGCTTATTTGGTTTAAGAGGATTGGGCAGCTTGCCCAACAATAGATTGATACCCTTGTGGCTACGCCATTTAGATGTCTGAAAATCTAATGCAGAACTAATTACAAAGATCTACATATTACCTTCTCCCTGGGGGATAGACAACAGAAAAGGGGGTGAACAGAGATATCGGACAGGGAAATATATGACAAAATAATAATTTATAAATTAGCAAGGGTTCAAGAAGGGGGGAAAAGGTAGGGAGGGGGAAAATGAGGAGTTGATGCCAGGGGCTTAGGTGGAGACCAAATGTTTTGAGAATGATGAGGGCAATGAAGTACAAATGTTGTTTACACAATTGATGTACGTATGGATTGTGATAAGAGTTGTATGAGTCCCTAATAAAACGATTTTTTTAAAAAAAAAGAAAGCCTAACGTGGGAATTAGTCACATTGGACATCTAGTTAGGTTTAATTGAGCCATTTCAGAAACAGAAATTGGGATTTCGCTACCATCAAAAAAGAAGAGCCTGGATCCTAGATTCTATTTTATTTTTGCTTTTGGGGAAAATAGTTTTAATTGTTGTTCAGAAATATCCCCCAAGGTCTTCCAGGCATGATCTTGCACACATCGGGAGCATTGGGCAAGAGTGCAGGTCCACCAGCCAGCTAACCTGAGGATTGCCTGGCAAGCACACTCCAGTCCTGGCTCATCTCCAGCGAGTCTGTCAGGCCCATCAGAGCACTTCCCAGGGTATTATAGCTGTCCTTAAAGCTCTTCAATTGGAGGAAATGCTTGGCAGGTTTACTCTTCTGACTGGAAGGTAGGTATGTCACCTGGAAGGTCGTTGGGAGACTTCAGGAGATTGGGTAAGGTTTTTGGCTGCTGACTGGTGGTGTTGCTGAGAGCTCCCACTTTGTGTTTTGACCGCAGGGGCCAGCTCAGTCAGGGCCTCCTGAGAGCGTAGGTATACTCACTCTGGCCAAAGACCTCGAGCCCATAGCGGGCTGCCTCATAGCCATGCAGTAGGGGATCAATGAGGGCCTTGCACACACCCTTGAAAGGAGTGGTAGCGTTCTGAAGATTGAGCAGTAGGAATGGAAATTTCTGCCTATTAGGGGATGAGGATGCCAACCTTCAGTGTGAAATGGGATCCAAGAGACATGAATGGCATCCAGAGCTTTCATCTTGTACAGACAGTTGTAGCAGTTTATATTTCCCTGGGTTTCCAGCTGTGGCAGTCTGGCATTATCATCTGCAAGGAGCTGAGGTTCCTACTTGTGATCCTGAATTCTGGATAGTTGAATATCAATCTCTTCTTTCAGATCCTTGGGGGCATGAGGGCTCCTCACAGGGACATGAGGGCTCTTCCGAGATCTCATTGCAAAGAACATGATTTAATTCTTCACAAAAATATATAGTAGTACAAATACCAGGCTCCCGTAGGCCATTACTAGCATTATATTCACCCCGACAGCCAGTCACTAGTGGACACCATGGCCTTCCCACCCTACACAGAGCTGCTCTGGTTTATCCCGTTGCCTTGACTCATCAGCCTGGGTTCGTTTGCATTTCCTGGAGCTCCCCAGACATTTCCTTATGGGGGAAGACTAAGTGAGAACCGGCCTGAAAACATGGCAGCTTGCCAGGGTGGCGGGGGGGAGGGCATATCCTAGATTCTTGCATTGAAACTCTTCAAACCAGAAGACAGAGAGCTGTGACACAAGAGAGAAAATTATGGGGAGAAGCAGCAACAGAGACATGGTGGCAGCAGAACCAAGAGACTGAGACAGAACAGATGGGTTCGCAGACCACCGAACAAGAGAGCTCAGTGCATTTGGGCAGGAAGTTAGTAGGTAAAGTGGTGTACATCTGGGTATTTATTTCGGGAACTAGATTTGCCAACCTACACAGAGCTGGGTGTATTTGGTCTGAGGCTAAGGGGCAGAGTGAGCATCTATCCACAGAGCTAAAAGACATTTGTAACTTTTCCCCATTCAGGACAGAAGCCAAAAGGCTGCAGGGCCTGCCCTTACCTGCAGGGATGTCTGACAAGATGCTGTCCGAAAGCAGAACTGGACCTTGAGTTATTTGTGATCCTAAATTTTGTGTTAGGGTAGAAAAGTGAACCCTATGTCAAATATAATTTAAGGAAAACATTTATTAAACTTAAGATATAATAAAAGATGCATGTGCGCACGCACCCACACACACCATTAGCACAAAGTCAAAATAACAACGGAGGATTCAGTGAGGACCCTGAATAAACAGGGCATAGAATATAAGGCATGCCACAGATCACAATTGGCGCCAGATTAATACATCACAGGTACGGATGGGACTGCAGCAGCAGGAATGATTAGGCATGCACATTATTAGATGGAGAGACTTACAAGATAGGTCCAGGGCCTTTGTAAAAACCCCGTGAAGGCAAGACTCGTGACAATGGCCCCTGTTCTGTCCTCAGGACGTTGACCTCCGTCAAGCATACACCTAGGCAGGCAAGTGGAGAGGGGCTGGCTGGAAATGAGTGCTGGCAATCTACTTCTAAGGCATTCTCCCCCAGGGGAAGATTATCTACCTGCTTGGTTAATGATCACAGAGAATTTAATGGTGTCTTAATCAAAGTGGGGACACAGCAAATGGACATTGAGTTGTCACTGTCATCAGCAACCCAAACCTAAAACCTAACTCACTGACATCAAGTGGATTCCAAGTATAGCGACCCTTTAGGAGAAGATGGAACTGCTTTTGTGGGTTTCCAAGACTGTAAATCTTTACAAGTGTAGATACCCGATCTTTCACCCCAAGTGTGACTTGGAATTTTGAACCACGGACCTTGCAGTTAGCAGCCCAATCTGTAACCACTTCGACACGAGCCTTTTGTTAAGTTGGAGTGCTCAGAACTTAAGTTCTTTTACAATTATGAACAGTTACTTTCCCAGTGAATTCCATCGTTCAAGGAGATGAGCAAAGACCTCGGACGCTGACCATCAGGACAGCCTGGGCCCTTGTACACTGGCGCTCTCCTGGGGTCAGACCCCAGGAAATACAGATCCCTCCTGCTTCCCCTCAAGCTCCTATGCCCAGCACTGCCCTCAGCAACCCCAGGGTGAATGGATTTGGTTCACAACCCAGTCAGAAGTTGAAATCCTTCCTTGTGATATTTCAATGTGCAAGACAGTAGTCACAGATTTCTAGCTCCCTATACTGGCTCATATTTCTCTGTAGCAAATCTCTGATTTGAAACAGAAGAGGAGTCAATGTTGAGAAAGACATGGCAGGTTCTTCGCCTATACTTCGTGCATTAAATAGTGACCACCCCCACACCCTGGGATCAAAACCATGCTCCAATCTGAGGGTGTTTGCATTAAACACAGGGCCTACTCTATCTTTACAGAGCAATTTAACTAATCTCTCAAATATCGTTTTCAACTTCGGATCCACATTCTACATATACAATACTTATTTTCAGAATAAAATGGAAGTATTTAAGGCCTCAAAATTCTCAAGCTCCATTGAAGGTAAATATCTTCTTTTCGCCAGCAATCTAACTGAAGGAGTATTTTATGAAGAATGTTCTTTACCAGCTCGTACTGCACCTCAGACCACAACCCTTGACATTTCTGCTGAAAGTGATCAAGCTGAATCATGCTCATACATGCCACTCCAACCCATTCTGAGCTGTTCATTAAGTTAACCTGCCTCTATCCTCTTGCATCCTGTGAATTCTTTAAAATATGTATTGTGTGTGAGGAAATGCCTATGGTTGGGTAGTCCGTTTAAGCACAATAGTGTGGTTACTAGAGATACTTGCTGTAGAGGTGGACAAGAGAGACAAAGGGACACCAATAGGACATCGGAGATGTACCTTGGCCAAGACAGAGATATCCTAAACAAGAAAACAAGCCAGGGAAATCTTTATTTGCTACTCTTTAAAGCTATTGTGTTTACAGATGTCCAATTTTCAAGCCTTTGGGAGAGACTGTAGCCTACAGTCAAGGAATAGCAAGGGTTAGGTAAATGGGTGATGCCAAGAACCAAGGTGAGGGCAGAAGCTTAGATGGATCCAGGAAAGAGATGACTGATCAACCATTGTGTCACCTTGGCCTAGATTCTGGATTCCAAGCTCTAGGTAATGCTGGCAGATGGCAAACAACACAAACTTTAGGAGAGGGCTTACTGACTTGGGTTCTAGTGTCCCATCCAGTCTTGCTCTTCTAGGGAGAAGGAAAAAAGCTAGTGCCTAGGCTTGAACTTCTGAAACATGCTCCACCCAGGAACCTAGTTTGGCAGGAAAACAAAATGAATGTGCTGGGAAGAGGCTATGCTGGGATAACGTAGGGAGGCATTAGCCTGAGTGGCTCCTTGGATATCATTGGCAATGCCCTTTTGCAACCCCCAGGGTGTCTCTGAAGGCAGGGCTGTGTGAGGTTGCAGTTAAAGGATAAAGGGTGCAGACTAGTGCTCCTCTAAAACTAATCAGCAATCAGGCTACTAGAGAAAAGCACAATTTGTTCTAGACTCTCTCATGTATACCAGTCATCAAGCATACCTTGAATATAAGGCTCACCATTTCACCGGGTCTTAAGGATAGACTTCAACTCATGGCTCTTACATTGGTTGGTTGCAGAGTAAAGTTGGCGTCCAGGCCCCTCCTGAGCAACATTCTTAATTTAAGCTTGACTAAGTTGTAATGCCTTCCAGAAATAATAATAAATTATGAAAAAAATACAAAAAAACAGAATGGTGATACTAACAGTCAAGAGATCAATGGCTACATTGTATATATGCATAATTAGGCGTATTTATAGTATTTAAGAGCAGGGATCTTACTTTGAGGACAAGGTGCGCCTCACCCAAATCATGGTATTGTCAATTGCATCCTATGTATTGGAAGTTGAACACTGCACAAGGAAAACTGAAGAATTCATTTGTTTGAATTATAATGCTGTCTAAGAATACTGAAGTAACATTGGTGTCCAAAAGCACAAACCAATCTGTCTTAGAAGAAGTAAGCTCAGAGTGCTACTTAGAGGTAAAGATAGTGAGAGTTCATATTACATTCTTTGGACAATGTTGTCAGAAGGGAGCAGTCCCTGGAGAAGGATAGAGTATGTGGTAAAGTAGAAGGGCAGGGACAAATAGGAATCCCCAACTAAATGGATCGACACTGTGATGGCAACAATGGGTTCATCCTAAATTGTGAGTATGGCAGCGGAGAGGTTAGTGTTTCCTTCTGTTGTCTACTGGGTCCCTATGATGTAGAATTAACTCAATGACATCTAACAACAACAACAACTTCAGAAACCACTAATCAGTACCCAAGAAATGCACAAAATACCAGTGTGTTAGTTATGTTTACAAAAGTTATTTCCATGGTAACCGATGCCAAACCTTTCATGCGACATTTTCAGGAACATAAGCTCGCTTACTAAAAAGAAGGAATGGGTTTCGTGTGTGTGTTTGTGTGTGTGTGTATAACAAAGCAATGGCAAAATCACTGAGGAATCCCTGCCCCTTATTGATTTACACCAATCTCCTCGAAGTGAGCTGAAGGAAATTCTCTAAGATTCATCCAGCACATCTTATGAGAGAGTATTTCCCAAACTTGGGCTCAAGTGTGATGGCAGCACACAGTCACTCAGGTGTGAGTGCCTATTTGTCTGTCAAGTGTTGTATAAATCATTTATCTCTCTACACTGAGGAGTCTCAGCTACACGTCCAGCAGACCCACCTAGAGCAAGTGATCTATGAGAGATGAGTAGGATTCAGGATACTCAGAAGGTCTATCATTACTGAATCAAAATTAAATTCCATGAGAAACCTCAAGGTTTACTCTAAGATAGATTAAAGTTGAAGATTCTGTTACCTAGAGACCAGAGTATTCACATAGTATGAATAAACACTTTATGTTGTGTTATTTAAGTTCAAGTTATTGGGTACAAACATAACCATGGTTGTGAGAGTACATTACTAACATTTTCTTTCTTTTTTTTTTTTTTTTTTTGCTCACAACCTCCTCGCTCGCTGCTAGGTCCTCGCTCCTCACATTACTAACATTTTCTATGAGACCAGTTATAACCTAATACCAAGGTCAGATGATACTTCAAGAAAACTGCAGACTGATATTGGTAATGGATCTACATGGAAAAGTTCTTAATATTATTGGGAACAGAGTCAGACAACACATCAAAACAATTATATACCATGATTAATTGAAACCTGACCTAGAGTTGATTTAATATAAAATAAGCACTGTAATATAGCAATAAATATAAACAAATTATCTTTTTTACATTACAAAAGAATGGATAATTATCAAGTATCAAAATAGACACATAAAACATACCAAACAAAGTCAAAGGCTTTTAATGTTAACAAAAACCCTCCACAAAGTTAACATAAAATGGGTATATTTCAATATGTTAATATGCTAATAAACATTCCTTTTTTAAAAAAATAAAAAAGTCAAAATGTCAGGCTTAGAGGAAAGAGAAAAAACATCACCACACCTCAGAAAAACTACAAAAATATCCACTTTCACCAGATATTAAAAACTGACTGTATATTAAAACTATATTAATTAGAATAAGATTTTGTAAGGACAAGGCTGCCACAGAGAAATGAAAATTCCTCTAATCATATCTTCAAGATATGCCATAAATAGGTAATAAATATAAAAACATAGGCTACATTTCAACATGTAAAAATAACTTTGGGGACTTAATTCACAAACCATGTATTGCTAAATAACAGCTCCCAGACTATTAACCCTTACACCTTAACATGCTGAGCATCCTGACAACACACTGATTATCTCCTCAAATACTGAAACCCTAAGCACCTGAAAAGTCCCTCACCATCCAGAATGGCTATCAATACCCTGAACATTCCCTGATACCAAAAACCAATTTAAAATATTTAGCCTAATTCATTTATTCCAATTTAAAAATCAGGAACACAACTTGGAATATATTCTATAACCCAAATCCTAACTTTATAACTCAAAGTCTCAAATTGAAAAACCAACTCCCAAAACTGTACTGTTTAAATCATAGCTCTATATCTTTTTACCATAATACATAAGCCCTAAGCAACTCAAAACATAAGCTGGTAGGAAGGACACATTCTAAATATAAAGCCCTTTCCCAGACATCCCGCTTTTGGTGGGAATGTCCTGATTTTTAACAGTTTTTCTCGCATCATGCGGCATTTTTTAAAAGTCCCAATTTTTGGAAAGAATGCACAACAAGCTAGGTTATACGGTTTTTGGCTGCCATGTGGCTATTTCACCAGGATATGAGTTTTATCAATGGTGTACTGCTGGTGTCCTCCTTTACCAATGTTATAATCTGGACACAATACTTTAATCTCTCCACCAACATCTGACTCTTGACACTTATGTTCTATTTCTATCCATTGACTCTTGTTCTTAAACAGAGAACATTAATCCCAGGACCTAGATTCCAATTTTACCTACAGACTAACCCATCAAGAAACTCACATTGCTATTTATGTATGTGGAGCTATCTTCTCTCTCAGACTTTACCTAAATGTAAGGAACTAAGGTAGGTCTAAATGTAAGGAACTAAGGTAGGTAGACAGACAAAACCAGGAACCACAGGCACATTTTCAGTAAATTATTAAATCATTTTCATCTGATTCATAGAAGTCAAAATAAAGTGGTTTATAAATGTTTATATATGATAACAACATCATGTCCATATCACAGGTGTCTTGTGGATCTCCCCTCTACTCTGTCCTGGCCTCAAAGAATCTTTTCTGTTTCAGACATATGCAGGGATGTTACCCAATAAGCAAGGTGCCTGAGGGTTCAGTTGTAGTGATTTACTAATTTTTACATCCCAATTTCATCTGGTTTCTTCCTCAAAGATGTAGTGAAACCCATGTTAAATAAGGCATATTAATTATTGCTTATTTTGTCATCGACCCCATCCCTCCCCTCATTCCCAGAGTTCACTCAGGTCACAAAAGATGCAGGAGGCAGAAAATTAAAGGTACATACACTGGAACCACTGTATCCATTTTTCAAAACTAACAGTGGCCTTTTGCTGAGACCTAGGGAAAGGGCTCAGAAAATGATTTTATATACCTCCTCTACCGGTGTGCACTGATAACCCTAAAATATTTGGCTCCAGCCCCACACCGTAGCGGCGTGTGAGCAGGCCGGGCTGGCGGCCGAGTTTTCCAAGAAATAACTCCAAGATGTCCAGTGATAGGCAAAGGTCGGACGATGAGAATTCCAGCACCAGCACTGGGAGTTCGGATGCAGACCAGCGAGACCCAGCCGCTCCGGAGCCTGAAGAACCAGAAGAAAGAAAACCTTCTGCCACCCAGCAGAAGAAAAACACCAAACTCTCTAGCAAAACCACCGCTAAGTTATCCACTAGGGCTAAAAGAATCCAGATAGAGCTAGTTGAGATAACTCTTGATCCTCCTCCCATGACATTGATGAATGGAGATCAACTATACTTGGTCCGCCAGGTTCTGTATATGAAGGTGGTGTGTTTTTTTCTAGATATCACATTTTCATCAGATTATCCATTTAAGCCACCAAAGGTTACTTTTCGCCCCAGAATCTATCACTGCAACATCAACAATCAGGGAGTCATCTGTTTGGACATCCTTAAAGATAACTGGATTCCTGCTTTGACTATTTCAAAGGTTTTGCTGTCTATTTGTTCCCTTTTGACAGACTGCAACCCTGCGGATCCTCTGGTTGGAAGCACAGCCACTCAGTATTTGACCAACAGAGCAGAACATGACAGGATAGCCAGACAGTGGACCAAGAGATACGCAACATAATTCACATAATTTGTATGCAGTGTGAAGGAGCAGAAGGCATCTTCTCACTGTGCTGCAAATCTTTATAGCCTTTACAATATGGACTTCTGTGTATATGTTATACTGATTATACTCTCTGCTTTTATCCTTTGGAGACTGTAAGACTCCCGAAAAAGGTAAATGCTATCAAGAGTAGAACTTTGTAGCTGTAGATTAGTTATGTTTAAAATGCCTACTTGTAAGTCTTGCTTCTTTGGGATATCAACATGTATTTTGTGATGTACTAAGGATACTGGTCCTGAAGTCTACCAAATATTATAGTGCATTTTAGCCTAATTCATTATCTGTATGAAGTTATAAAAGTAGCTGGAGATGGTTAGGAATTATGTCATTTGTATTAAAACCCAGATCTATTTCTGAGTATGTGGTACATGCTGTTGTGAAAATATTTTACTTTTACCTTTGTCAGTTTGTAATGAGAGGATTTCCTTTTACCCTTTGTAGCTCAGAGAGTACCTGATGTATCATCTCAAACATAATAAACATGTTCCTGAAAAAAAATGGCTCCAGGCGATCTTTAAATCTGTGTGGACCAATAGCTTAACCTCACAGGACATACATCAAGTGGGGTATGTCTTCACCCCAAAACCCCAAACTGGAAATATGTCAATCCTAAGGACACTCTGTGTGTCCAGTGCCAGGGACTCCCTGTCAGAGCACACTGGGGTTCTCCTCTCATGGAGAAGTAAGTCCTCAAAGACTTACTCATGATAACAACAGCGGGCCAACCCCTCTCAGACGTAACCTGTGAAATGCTGACCAAGCACCCTGGCACATGGATATCTCAATGAACTCTGAATGAAAGTGAGAACTTGGTGTGGACCAATTAGCAACTAAGCAGTCATTAGTGGAAAATGATTATGGCAGCAAATGTACAAATGTACTTGACACAATGGATGCATGTATGGATTGTGATGATAATTCTATGAGCCCCCGATAAAATGATTTTTTAAAAGAAGGATTTATGAACTAAAGACCAGTTTAGTGCAATGAAAGAACTCTATGGATAAAGATAAAAAAGCAAAAATTCCTACAGAACAAGAATAATTAGACAGCTTGACAAAGAAGATTTAGACAAACTAGAGATTTCCTCTGGCCAGATAGATTGGGCACAAGAATCCTAGGGAAGATCATCAACGCTCAGAGGAAAAACCATTTTTCAGTACAGAATTTTAAAACCAGCCACACTATCAACAGAAGAGCACTCCACCCCCTCCCAAATAAAGGGATTTCCAGCCACATTAAAAAAATGTGGACACGTCATCTCCAGGATGATGGCATAGGACTGAATACCTTTGACCTTATTCGCAGGGGCTTCCAGAGGCAAAAGACATCATTTCTCCCTGAGCCTGTATTACATACCTACTGGATGAGGGTACCTGGACTAGGATAGGTCCACGTGCCCAGGTTCCAGGGTCTTTTACCTGACCCTGATCTGAGATCCACATCTGAGATCCACATCTGCCCCAATTTCAGCACCTTGAATAATCTGTCTCCAGGATCACCTTGGTCTGAACTCAAACTGGGAAATAAAGGGGAGGCCAGCGGCAGATTAAATGGTAACCACCAAGAAATACATGATCAATAAATCAATATAATTTTTCCTCCAGCTGCCTTCCTTATTAGAACAGCCATCCTGGGGCTTGCAGTGGATTACTCAATATAACCTGATGTTTGTGCTACGAATATGCAGACTTCATGAAGACCTGATTAGTCATCTATAGAGAAGGTGCTATATCTGTAAATCCATAGCTGGAAAGTGGGACATGGCCAGCTATTACTGTGTGAGACACGGTGAGGGAAGTCAGGGTGAACCCAGGAACAAACCTCACCTTCAGGAACGGGCTACAGGGGGTGCTTATGATCATGTGAGCACAAGAACTAGCCTCTGAGGCAGTTAGAGATGTGTTGTCAGGGTGGGTTTCCTGTTGTAGTCTCAGAATTCTCAGTTTCATAGTTTTCTCCAAGAAAACATCTCTATTTGTATTCTTATGTTCCAAAGCCCTGAGATCTATAAATTCAACCATCGGGCTTCCTTAGAAGTTAAAATAACCTGTGTATGAACTATTTGCCTTCAGAGATCATCACTTCAGTCAGAACCAGTTTTCATTTAAGAGAAAGTATAGAAATCGATGACCAGAAAAGGTGTTAACTGCAGGTCGGAAGGGAGTGACCTCACCTAGGTTGTAAACAAACCCTAGAAAAGCAGCTGCCTTAGAGAAGTGCTTAACGTGTCTTATAATTCTGTGCCTCTCTCTCATAGCTGTGAATATAACATTTGTAATAGGGGAAATGTTACTGTCCTACAGCAATGTCACAAGAAATAATCTTCAGCTTTATGAAGATTCCTTAACAGCTGTTAACACCTTTATAACAGGGAAGATATGTGTGTACTGACTGGAAGACAATGAACATCTAATAATCTGGACACACTCTAAACCCATACTGGAGGGAAGGGTACACAAGGGAAACAGAGTTGCCTTGCTGAATAATACAAGTCATTTAAAACACAGCATGAGCAAAAGTGCAAAATTGTTCATATTAGGACCCTGAAACGTGGAATTAGTTTCCACCCATTTTGTTAGAAAAGTCGTGGATTTAGAGTCCTGTAGTTTTCTGTGTAGTGTTGAAGCTTCTCATATACTGATGAATGAATGAACTAAAACAAAAAACTTCTGTGAACAGAAACACAAAAATAATTCTCATTAAGAGTCACCAAGTCAGAATGATGGGGGCAAAATATGTGCTTGACGCAATGGATGCATATATGGATTACGACAAGAGTTCTATGAGCCCCTAATAAAATGATTTAAATAATAATAATAATAATAATAATAATAATAATAATAATAATAATAATAATAAATAAGAATCACCATGTCTATAATGCAAAACATATCATCTTGCAAAATCTACATTAGTCAGTGAAGAAGCCCTACTTCTCCAGTGGTTAAATGATTGGCAGCTTGATAAAATGAAAGCAGTTGAGTCCCACAAGGTGGCAATCTGTTCACATACAAATTACAGCCAAGAAACCAGGAAAAGTTCAAGGCCCCATGACATCACTAACAGAATGCACTGGAGTGCCCCTGAGAACAATAAGCCAGTGAATAAAACAAGCCTTGTATCAATAACACTTGGATAAAAGGTTAGAACATTTAAGTTCTACCATGCAGTGGGGCAGAGAAAATGGTCACCTATTTTAAATAAGATGATATCTTACTACATATAAGAATTATATATCTGTATGTTGCCTTGTACTAGGAATAATTATAGCGCATTTTTTTAAATTAGGAGCTAACATCGGGACATAGTTCTACCCAGTAAAATGTAACAAATTGATAAAGAAAGTTACCAAAGGAAATAAATCAAAAGGATAAAAAGAATTTACATACTTAGAATTTGGTTGCAAAAAACATTTTCTGTATCCACTAGGATAGTGGTTGTTAACCTTCCTAATGCCACGACCCTTTAATACAGTTCCTCATTTTGTGGTGACCCCAACCATAAAATTATTTCCGTTGCTATTTCATAATTGTAATTTTGATATTGTTATGAATTGTAATTATCTGCAGGATGTATTTTCCTTGCTACAAATTGACCATAATTAAAACAGTGATTAATCATAGAAATAACATGTGAATATATTGTGAAATGGTTATTTCTAATTACAAAGAAATGAAATTTTGTCTTGAATCATTGTATAACATGGGTAAGAGTCTTCACCTCCGGGTACTCATATGTGGCGAATCTGCATGCGGGTGGATCTGCCTGGAGACAGATAGAGAAACAGTGTCTTAGCTCCTGAGACCATCGAAAATATGTGTCTTCCCATGGTCTCAAGTAACCCCTGTGAAAGGGTTGTTCGACTCCCCCAAAGGGGTAGCAACCCACAGGTTGAGAACCGCTGCACTAGGATAAAAGATAAAGAACCGATTTAAATTCTATGACACTGTGAAAATAAAATAACAAAAATGTGCTGACCTTCAGGACATGTGTAAATAAAATATGTTAATGCACAAAACCCAAAGTCACTGCCATCAAGACAGTTCTGACTCATAGTGACGTTATTGGAGAGAGGAAAACTACCCTGTGGATTTTCAAAACTGAAACTCTGAAACTCATTACAGGTGAAGAAAACCTAATTCTTTTTCCAGATTTAAACATAAAAGAACCTGAAACATCAATAAATAATTGCTGGATTCTGAAAATTAAGAGAATATAAAAATTGAGTGGACTTTACATCTGGGCTAGCAATGTGCTAAGAGCCAAGAGGAATGGTATGGGGGTGGTAGCAGTGGATTGAAGAGTGCAGTGATAAAGAGAGTTGAGCCAAATAGGATCAATCTCTGAGGTGAGGTTTATTTGGGGAGACATCCCCAAGTGGGACTCTTCACACTCCCAGTGGAAAGTTACTGCATCAGCAGAAATTAGGAGACACATCCGGGGGGTGGGGGGCTATCTTAGAGATTAAAGTCTTAGCACCCCAGTTAGTAAAGGTGTATGGATAACAGTGATTGCCTAACGTCAAATTGGAGGGTCTCCCCATAGATCAAGCCTCCATTGAATTATTTCTTATTAAGCAAGGACATAGGTTAAATTTGCCTAGAGGTAGAGGAAGTGGGAAAGTGGACGACCTGCACCATTCTCCAGCCAATCCAGGGTGTTCTATATTCCTTATGTTTAGCCCGGACTGCCTACATCAGATGGCCCTGGACCAGTCTTGTAAAATGTTCTGACAATATAGATGTCCCAATTATGGTCCTGTCCTTGCTTCTGTAGTCCCACCTTTAACAATGATTGTCCGTCAATCATGAACTTGTGACAGTTTCCTTTGTTCTAATATTATTTACTGTAATTAGATTCCCAACCTGAATGTTTCCTTGAACTGCACTAATGATCTCCTTCATCTGGGTGACGTCTGTTTGCGTCTTTGTATTCTCTTTGTCACAATTAAGACTTAAAACATGTTCTCCTTAAATTACATTTGAGCTTGGAGTCCCTTTTTCAGTCTAAAACAGAGCACAAGCTGATTTCTGGTGGGCAGAATTGATGGACAGGACATGCAGGAAAGATGTTTTAGAGTAAAAAGGAGACTCCATTTTAAATATAGTTTAAAGGGAACATTTGTTAAATCTTAAGTGACAAACAAAGCACAAAGACACAAATACATCATCTGGATGAGCGAAGCCATCAATAGGTTGAAATGGCTTCCCAGGTTCACAATTGAGATGTGAGATAAAGAGGTTGTGGGGAAGGGGCAGGACAAAAGAAACTGCCACAAGCATGATTGGTGGGCAATGACAGACACTTCCGAGTGGTCCAGGGCCTTCTAACCCAAGCAGTCAGGGCACAACTGATAAGGGATAGCTAGGAGAACCCTGTACTGTCTTCAGTTTGCTGACCTCCATCAAAGACACACAGGGTTGCAAGCTTCTAAGACAGACCTCCCCTCCCCAGGCAGTCTGGAGAGAGGTGAAGGTAATCCTCACTCCAAAGCCCTCTGCCTGAGGGCAAGAGTACCTATACTTGCTTCCTGGTCAGAAAGCGTTCAATGGAGGCTTACTCTAGGTGGGACTGTGCAATCCAAGTGAGGACTAATCTATGTGGGGATCTGGGGCTGTCACTGCTCTGGTACCCTTTTTCAAAGGAAGATGCTGAGAAGTTAAGCTCTAATACAAACCTCGGTCATCAGTGGGGTGGCCTGATGACTGCAAGGCTGGCCTCTCCTTTCAGTAAAGGCCACTCTGGGGTCCCCTGTTCTCATGCCCAATAACTGACAAGGAGGGAACGGGTCGTAGGCAAGAACCTCCCCCTCAATTGGGCATTTCTGGCACGAGGGGTGAGGGCGAATGAGGAAAGGGGGCCTAAGCAGGAAAGGGGGCCGGAGTATTCCCAGGGCAGAAGGCAGAGAGGCTTGTAACCAGCTCAGAAAGGATTTAACTGGAAATATCCTAGGGGGTCACGGTGACATGGATCGCGGGCAGACAGGGTACAGGAAAAGTAATATCCGTGGGGATCGGGGCACAGCTGGTGATGCGGGGCCTGGAGGGGACTCCGAGCCTAGGGTCAGCATAGAAACATAGAGACTCACTTACCACCTTAGGATACTCAGGCTGCACCTTCTCAGTCAGAAGAAGTGGTTTCGGCAGGAAGTTGCATCACTTGGGTAGGTGTGGGGTCTTTGCCAAGGGGCGGGGCCTGGAGATAATGAGCGACTCCTGGAGGGAGTGGCCTGGATGTGAAGCTCAGGGCCTGGAGTGGCAACTGATCCATAGTTAGAAGTTTCTTCTTAGTCTGGAAGTTCTGCTAAGAGCTCTTCACTCTGGGTGACCCTGCTTGCATTTGAAACAGTTTTTGCATTTGAATCACAACATGGAAGCTATGACAGAAAGACAAACTAAGGAAAAGTGGAGGGCATGCTTCCCAACTTCTTAGACTTATTAATTAGCAATTCAGGAAGAAAGTACAAAGAAACAAAAAAATTGAATGGGCTAAGTCTTTCCTTTAAGAACAGCTCTAAGTAGACAGAGGTAATAAAGTGAGCATAAACCTGATAAAAATGGGCCTTATCTTAGTGACAATTGAACACATCATTGAATGAATGAAAATTAGCAATTCAGAGAGAAAGAACACATTAAATTCCTTAAGGAGGTTTCTGATTATTTCATTGTTTCACCTAAAATCACATGGGTGTCGTTGTTTTTTTTTTTCTGAATCATGTAATGTCCCATTCAATGCCTTATGTACATTGGTCTGTCCTCCATGGTCAATGGGCCACAGATTTTTACCTTCCCAAACTACTCAGATCAGGAGCTCCCCTTCGAAGGTTGTGGCCAGGCTTGTTGATCATTGCTATTGAAATGGCCAGTGAAAATGCAGAAGTTGGGCTCACAATGAGAAGTGATCAGGGCTTCATCAGGCCATCACGGAAAATGACTTAAAGACTTTTGACAGAGGACAATTTCTATTGGACACTGAGATAGAATAAACCTCTCTGCCAGGGAAATGTGTTCATTAACAACTCTGGGAAAAAAGCATATTGCAATTTAAAAACCACCAACAACATTTTCTTTTCTCTTGTCCTAAGTCTTCACTTGCATCTTTGCTTATGTCTGTTTGACTAAGCATTTTACTATGCTGCTCTCAGTTTCCAGCATAACAGATAAATTAAGTCAATGGTTCTTAGTAAGTAGGGTACCCATTAAAAAAAGCCTTTACTGATTTCTTTTGTCGTTTTTGTTTGAACTTTTTTTCTATAGCTAAAGACCCTAATCCATTCAGTTTTACTCTTCCTGCTTTTTTATTTTTTGTTAGTCACTCAGACCTATATTTAGATTGGAGGAATAAGAAATCTTGAAGGATTTTTTAAGAAATATGTACGCTGTATATATTTACACAGTCCATCTCTCAAGAAATGGAAATCAAAAGTAATATTTTAAAAAGTCCATATAACTGTCTCTTTTCTCTGCCCCATCTTCCTCAATAACCTAACCCTCTCCTATCCCTGTTTCCTCCCTGCCCTTTGCCTCCTCACAGTCATCAAAGGCTCATCTTTTCAAGTATAATCCAAGTTTCTTTATGTTTGGTTTTCATTATAATGCTAGTGTTATTAAATATTTATGTTTGGAGGATTGACTGAGTTTGCAAAGCATAATACTTTTTTTCATGCCTCATGGAGTTTCAGACAGTCATTTTTTCCCCAAGTAAGTATATAACTCTATATGCTTACAGATAATGTGACTATTGATTCAACACTTTTTTCAAATTTACAAGATAAAACAAGGCTTAGACCGGGATCACTTGGCCCTTTTTCTCTTATCACCTCCCAGTTCAGAATGCTTGCATTTTAAATGGCCAGCATCTTCTTGGATCTACAGTTAAGCTCAGCACATTCAATCTCAGCATGATCTTCTTTTTGGTTTTTGCCTTCTTCCAGAAAATTGGCCTTGTCTGCCCACCACAGCCACTCTGCTTCCCATTATAGGGCCTCTTTCATTGTGCCAACAGGGAATCCTTGACCTTCTTATACTGAGCCACTTTGTGAGGTCGGTGTTTGCCGCACTTCTTACAGAAAGTTCCTTGGACTTGGGATACATTGACCATCTTTGCAGAGATATGGTCTATGCAGTGTAACGGGAACTGAGAGTCTGCAATCGTCGCCTCACTTCACTTGTTTCTAACCCGAAAGTCATTTTGTTTTAATTGATGCATGATATTCTATTGCCAGGGTTTGCCTATTCCTTTATAATAGGTGTCCTTGGTTGTTTCCTTGTTTTTGATATTTTGAAAAATGCAGCAATAAACATAGGTGTGTATATGTCTGTTTGTGTTGTATTCTTTATTTCTTTAGGGTATAAATAAAATGTACATATGTAAATATATACATAATTAGAGGGGAATAGATCTATATACTCATATCTATATGATGAGAATTAAGGTTGCAGAAGGATATTGGGCATCAAATCAAGTACTCCCTTAACACAAGAACACTTAGTTCTAACAATCTGACATTCTGTGATGCTCACCTTCCCAACAACATTGCTGAAGATAAAATGTGTACATAAGCAAATGCGGTGAAGAAAGCTGATGGTGTACTGTTATCAAAGACATAGCATCTAGCATCTTAAAGGCTTGGAGACAAACAAGTGGCCCTCTATCTCAGAAGCAAAAAAGTCCACATGGAAGAAGCACACCAGCCTGTATGATCATGAAGTGTCAATGGGATCAGGTATCAGGCATCTAAGACCCAGAATAAAACCATCCCCAATGTAAATGAGGAGGCACATGGAGTGGAGACCCAGTGCCCATCTGTAGAGATTGAACATTCCTTTACAGAGGGGTCACAGGGAAGATATGAGCCAGTCAGGATGCTCTATAGCACCAATGAATCACACAACTTTTTGTTAGCGAGCGAGACCCTAACCAGACCACTCACTGAAACAGAGATGGAAACAGTAAAGCTTTATTCAGACAGATTCGAATCTGGGCCCACACCCGTAACTGAGACAGGCTCAGTCTGTAAGGCGAGGGCCCTGAAGAGCATTAAAGAAGGTTTTATACTTCCTTGGAGTCTTGCCAAACAAGGGGAGGGGGAAGGCAAGTTCTTGTGTGAAACTGGTAAAGCATTCTCAGAAAAGTGAAACAAAACAGTTTTTAAGTCTAACAAAGCAAGTTCTACATTTAAGGTCAGTTTGTCCCCATGTACAAATTGACAAGAGATTTTGTAACTACCACAGCATAATTCCAAGTGACAACCCCAGTAGAACTCTGAGATTGAAGGGAATCTATGTCTGAGACCTATGTTAGCTAGGACCTCAGGAATAAAGAATTATCACTTTAAAAATAGAGAAACTGGATTTTGAAAAGGAAACGTCTTTCTTCTAAACACAATCCTATGTAAATAATTCTTATACAGGATCAAGCTGGGTTTTTGTTTGGTAGTTATTGGTCTTACATTTTTAATTGCTGTTGTTCTGGTATTTAAGACACCATGTCATTTTCAATGCATATGAATTTCTTCTATGTTTCTACAGTTCTACGTAGCAATGTCTAAATAATATATACCTGTGCCTTAAACAGTCTGTTTGTTCCTATATTAAAATGAATTTTACATTAATAAAGAATCTATGTGATCTTCAGTTTTTCTTTTCCCTTCTTTAAATTGAGACTCAGATAAATGTTGATATCTAATGTGTAAAGAATCAGAATGGTTTTTAACCCGGCCACATTTCTCAACCTATATTTTTTATAAGAAAATTTCACTTTATTTATTGTGTCAGTCTGGGTATATTAGAGAAATAAATACACAGAAACTTACTTGTATATATAAGCCAGTTTTATATAAAGGGTTAGTGCACATCAAGAAAACATACCAACTCAGTGCTGCCCAAGCCCACAAGTCCAACATTAGCCCATGTGTCCAACACCAATCCATAAAGTCCTCCTTCATTTCATAAAATACACACAATGATGCCAAGTGCAGGAGGAAAGCCGAATCAGTGAACGTGTAACCAGCACCCAGGGTTGCATGGGGGTAGGTCCATGTAGCTTCTCCTCAGGATGTGTTGCAAGAAGTGAGCCTTGCCAGTGGAAACAGGGAACTGGCTAAGGCAGGTGCAACCTGATCTTATCACCAGAAAGGTAGAGGCCCGAGAACTTGAAAGGTGAGGCTCACTGAGACAGTTATCTCTCCACCCTTCAATTAACCTCATGTGTTTATCAGCCAGGTTGGCATAATACACTTTAACTCTCTCATTTATTTATCTTGGTATTTATTCATTTTTATATATTTTAAATACTTCTTTATGATTTTTGTGTGTGGAACACAATAGTTGAAATTAAAACATATTCTGTATAGCTTCACTGCCCATCTCATCAAGTCAAATCAGTAAAAGTGACTCAGTTCTACCCCTCCCCCACTTTATGCAGTTCTCTTTTTGTCTGTCTCTTCCTTCAACATTTTATGACCCTTTCTGCTTACTGCCCCCACCACATTCCAGCACCCTTGCAGTCATTGAAACCTTATCTTTTCCTATGAAAACATTTTCTTAATTTCTTATAATAATTATTTCATAAAATAGTTATCTTTGTGAGATTGATTAACATTCCTAATCTTAATGTTCTCTTGCTAAGTCCATGTCTTAAAATGACTAACAGACTCATCATGTTTTTAAGTGATATTCCATAACATTCCATTATATAAATACAGATGTTTATCTATCTGTCTACAGTCCGTTTCTGGTTGTCCCCATTGTTTTTCTATTATAAAAATAGCCAAAATAAGTAAAATTTTGCAAATGTATGCCCATGTTTGCTTTTTCATTTTTTTTAATCAAAATGTTCTCCATAACTTTCTTGGCTTTAAAAGAACTGTGAATTTCTGATTTCAAGGAAGCCATGTGAAGTCCAATGTGATGGAAGAGTCAACTTTTCAGGTTGTGGATACCCAGTTTCACAAATATCCCATGAGGTCTTGAAGCCAAGGCTATGTGACACTTGGATACACCACAGGTGAGCAATGTAGTCTCCAGAATGCTTATTGTAGTCTTATCCTCTTGTAACTCTGGTTCTGCTTCTTTATTTATGTCTGTCTGGATCAGCCTATTAATATGTTGTTTTCATGGTCCCAATTGTCAGACTTGAGATGAAAGTATATTTAATGAACTAAGTGACCAACAAAATTCCCTTCACGAATCTCTCTGAGTACAACTGTGCTTATAGGACACATTCAACGTGTACTTAACCAGCCTTTGTGAAGGCAGGCAGTCTAGGATGTTGCTTCATGGTATCAACCTAGAATTGTGTACCATCGCTTTGTAGACCACAACTGGTAATGTAGCAGGGACAGAAAATGGATTGAGAGCAGTGGCAAGTGAACCCATCATTGAACTAATGAAAATTAGTAAATAAAGGAAAAGGAGCACACCATTAAAAATTAGGTGTTTGGTGATGTGCAGCTATGTAATCTCCTGTCAACTTCCAAAGGGGTGGACTTTCACCATTCAATCAGATCGCAGCTTCATGACCTCTTTTGGAGTTTCAAAGGGGCTATAGTTCACTCCTTTTGAGATACGCCAAATGACAAGCCACATGCAGCTACACTGATGTAGCCAGAGCCTGGAACAGAATGTGCCATTTGCGAGGTAAATTAGGAGTCCCTTTGGATCAACTGGTTGGAAATGCTCAGATGTGTGCATTTGCATCGTTGCCTGCAGGTCTGTTGGGAGCCGATAGCCATTAAGACCCTGGCCTCAGACACGTAGCAGAAACTTGGCCACTTTCTAACAGCAAGGCTTCCTTTCCTGCCCAACTTCGCCCCCACATTCCAAACTACGTGCTCAGTAGCATGAGCAGTTCCGATAACTGACCTTGTTGCCATTAGTCAAAGTACTGAGCACCCATTGAACTGCAGATATACCATATTAGGAAAATCATGATAAGTTCGCCCGGTAAGCCTTGATTTGCATGCAGACGTCACCATGGACGTCTTTGAGTACTGTTGCGCACCCTTTGTACCATATTGGGAACATGTGGCTGATTGGTTGTTGTACAGTGTGCGGTTGTTACACAGTGTGCTTCATTGGAATATGTGCCTCCCACTTCCTTCTCTATTGTGAATATATACCCAGAATTTTGGCAAAATAAATGGGCTTGATCAGCACTTGTCTTGCCCCATGTCTCTGTTTCTTTTCCCCATCCAGGTTCGTTGCCCCTCCGGGTCACCATGTATGGGTCTCGCTGGACGAGACCCTAACACAGGTCAAGTTTACTTTAAGACACTGGCATTTGAGGTTTATCTGGCATGTGCAGGTGTGTGTGCCTGCTGGGGTGTGTGTGCATGCTTGTACCCCAAATTATGTGGCAAAAAGCAGGTTTGTGTAACATCCACAGATAAGTTTCTATGCATATATTTCTCAAGGGGTTACCAGGCCATGGGCCCCTGAAGCATTAGACTTCATTGCTTATCTAAAGGGGATGCTACTGTTTTTCTGCCTACCTTACTGGCCTGGTTTACCATCTTCTTGAATTAGAAGACTTGCTCCACTAATTAAGCTTAGAATCAATTTGTACTGCAAGTAGGGGACTGCTGCATTTTAAAATTCCAACAACTAAATCTGATATGGTTATATTTCTTGTACTTTAACTAACAGCAGGCTAACCCTTTCACTCTCCCCCCAACCTCATCAGTTTTGACTCAACCATTTCAATCCCCTTAAGGTACTGTCTTCTGGAAATCCATGGTACTTTCAGCATTCTTTGCCAATACTATAATTCAAATGAATTGATTCTTCTTTGGTCTTCCTTCCTCAATGTCCAACTTGCACATGCACATGATGGAAATGAAAAAAGGTGCACCTCTGTCGTCAAAGTGACTTCTTTCCCCTGCAGTAATTTAAAGAGATCTTGTACAGCAGATTTGCCCAATGCAAACATGTGTCCAAACGAGATGAAATCCTTGACAACTTCAATATTTCCCCTATTTATCATATTATCTATTGGTCCCGTAACGAGAGTTTTGTTTTCCTTACATTTCGTTGGAATCCGTACAGGTTTCCATCCTTTTAAGCAAGCAAGGTGTGTCATGTGTAGATTGACAAATGTTAAAACGCCTTCCTCCTAGAAAATGAAAAGTATAACGCCAAGTTCATCTTCAGAAACTCCAGCTTCTTAGATGATTTGCTTAGCATATAGATTGAATAAGCATGATGAAAGGATACAATTCTGACATACAACTTTCCTGATTCTAAACCACACGATAGTCTCTTCTTTATAGATAAGAGCCTCTTGGTCCATGTACAAGTTCTACATGAGCACAACTCCATGTTCTCAAAGTTGAATTCTTCTCAATGCTATGATCCTGTGGTAGACCAGGTTGTCTAGAGAAACAAATCCAGTTGACACTCATATATGTATAAGAAAGAGTTTTCTATCAAGAAGTAATATTATACCAACAAGGCACCTAACCCGAGTCTAACTCAAGATGACAAGTCTGATGCAGGGCAGGGTCCTCTGCACACCCACGGAGCTGCAGACTGATAATGTACAAAGGTGAAGCTGGATGTGGAAGATAACAGGCCAGTGGATGCGGGATCAGATGGATCCAAGGTCAGTCGTAGTGTGGAAGGGCACCAAAATCTCTCAGGTTCAGGCAGCCTACAAGGGGCTACCCCTAAAGGAAGAGAGTTATATCAAGCAGGAAGATGGAGTGGCAGAGAGATGGAAATTTCAATATTCTCCAATTATTAGATGTCCACAACCCCACGGAGGCATCATGAGGTTGTGACATGACTGGCAGGTTGGATTCCACCACTACACATTCATACATCTTCAAGTTGACATAAGTCTATCTGCCACAGATCCACACAGTTAAATGCTTTTGCATAGTCAATGAAACACAAGTAAACATCTTTCGGTTAGCTTTCAGGCAAGATCCATCTGATGTCAGCAATGACGTCTTATTTCACATTCTCTTCTGAATCCAGATTGCATTTCTGGAGTCTCTCTGTTGAAGTACAGCAGCAATCATTATTGAATTATCTTCTGCAAAATGTTATATGCATGTGGTACTAATTCTATTGGTTGATAATTGCTACAGTTGTTTTTTTTTTTTTGAGGGGTCAGGTAGCTGAGTTTTAAATTTCTTTCATAAAGAAATGAGTGATTCCCGTGCTTCAGCAGCTGGTTGAAACATTTCAGCTGGTATTCTGTCAACTGCTGGAGCCTTGTTTTTTTCTAATATCTTCAGTACTATTTGGACTTCTTCCTTCAGTACCATAGGTCCTTGATCATACACTACCTTTTGCTTTGTGCATTCCTTCCATCCTCTTTTGATACTTTCTGCATCATTTGAATTATCATTTGGCGAAGAATATTGAAAGAACCATGGACTTCAAGAAGAAGTAAACAATCTGTCTCAGAAGAAGTACATCGAGAATGCTCCTGAGAAGTACGCCTTGGGAGATGTTGTCTTATGTGCTTTGGATATGTTATCAGGAGAAATCAGTGCCTGGAAAAGGATATCATGCTTGGGAAAGTAGAAGGGCAGTGAAATAGAGCACAAACAGAACAACAACTGTGAGATGGAGCAGAACTTGGCAGTGTTTCATTCTGTTGTACGTGGGTTCTCCGGGAGCTGGAACTTAATTGAGGACAAATATCAACAACAACAACAACAGCAACACACTATCACTCATCCCACTCTCTTCAAGGCGTTCTTGTTTCTATTCCTCCTCATTTCCTAAATTCTGTCCTTGGGTCTGTACTGTCCTTTTGATCTGACTTACATGGTTGGTTAGTCTATCAACAGGGTGAGTTCAGTTCCGGACTGTGGGTAAATAAGACCTAGAGAAATATGATTAGGGCTATATTACCTAACTTATAACAGAGGGAATCTGGAAAGCTAGTATTCCATGGTAGGAAAGCCACCACTTTGGTTTGTTAAAGTACAAGTACATTATTCTGCTTTAAACATCATTCTCACAGATTCTCCCCTAACACCTATGCTGCCTTAAAGTGAGCACATGGTTGATTCTCTCTCTCTATAGAAGCAAACATTCTTGTTGTCCCCTCCTGCCACAGCACCCATCCCCCCTCATGCTTTTCCCCAATGCAGTTATTAGGTTCCTCACCAGTGAGCTCAGAGACTTTACTGTGGTTACAACCCACCTTGTGAGGTATGTAACTACTGAATGTGCATAGCTTATAGTTACCTACAAATATCCCGACAGTAAAGATTGACTCTCTCCTCCTCCCTCTCTTTGCGTAAATCTGGCTGCTGAGATCATGGCTATCACAGAGGTAAGTGTTTGGGTCGGGTGTGAACTAGGCAGCCCCCGTTTGGACTAAGCTGAAGCAGGTCCGGACCCTGCACGTCCTTCCCTGCACATCCCAAAGGTCAGCAGCATCTGGGCGCCAGATAAGATAACCAGTGAAACCAGATGTTACTGGTTCAAAGAAAGCAGCAAGGAGTCCACAAGCAATTCTCTCTCCTGGTTTCCAGACCCCATATGCTAATTGCCCTACATTTCTTACCACCCCTTTAAAATCCCTCAACCTCAGCTGCTATGCACAACTTCCCTGACCTGTTGGCCTAGGTCCTGGAACCTCGTCCGGGAGCTCCCCCGCACCTAATAAAGTTATTTCTGTTTCTGTTCTCCCTTATCCTAACTGTCTTCCTTCCTGTTCCTCAGTTTTGCCATTACAGTAAGCATGCTACCATAAAATGTGTCTGAGTCCTTTATTTTATTTTCTCTCCCCTATCTTCTAGGACTTTACTAAGCTCTTTGTATATTCTAGCCGTACAATTTCAACTACAAACCCTGGGATTGTCACAGGCTTGTTGACACAAAGATTGGACTTGAAAGGTGACTAAAGACCACTGTGTTGAGGGTCTCTTTGGTGATTTGAAGTTTGGTCCACATTTTCCTCCTACTGTATCTATGATCTTCTAATAGGATTCCTTTTCGAGCCCTTGGTAGTGGTAGCTGGGCACATCTGGGTCTGATCAATCACTAGCATTAGGTTAGCAATTCAATGGAAAGTAGCTTGCATAACTGAGGGATCTTTTTGGACTACACTTGTGTGCTATTGTCGGTAGAGCTACAATGATAGATAATGAGCCCTGTTTGTGTAGTGGTTACAAGTTGGGCTGCTAACTGTAAGACTAGCACTTTGAATCCACCGTTCATGCCACAGAGAATGATGGAGCTTTTATACTTCAGCAAAGATTTAGTGTTGGAAACTCATTGGGGCAGTTCTACCCTGTCCTATAGCGCCACTTTGAGTTCACATTGACTCCATGGCACTGAGTTGTTTTTTTGTTTGTTTGTTTTGACAATTCATGATTTATCCATCGGGACAGAAATCCTCACATGAAAGCAGGTGTAGTAGTTACATAACTTCATATTCATTTGATAAATAAGACTAGGGTTGGAGTGTAGCCTGTCAATCAAATCACAGTTCCATGATGTTTCCTGGTGGGCTTGACCATCTCATGAGAATTCTGGGAACTTCTACTCTTTCTCACTGGAGGTAGGCTACCTTCTCTCTCTGATTCACCTTCCCACTGTTCAGAGAGGTAGAAGAACCATGAGAGACTTGCGCCAGCCCTAAGAAATTCTGCTGCCACTGGATACACAGAATTTTCAGTCACCGACCTGTGATCTTTCTGCATTCAGCATCATTGAATGTGCTGTGTGAGTCTGAAGAGGAATCTATGGACTAATATTTGACTTATGGGCTCATATCAGTCTTATGGACTTGATATGAACTGGATTGGGGTGTTTTCTTGATATCCAATTACTCTTTGATGTAAAGCTCCTTCTTATACATTATGAGTGACCCTGGATTTGTTTCTCTAGCCTACCTAGTCTAACAGGGCAGGTATTTTAAGAGAAGTACCCTTTTAGTTGCAAAATCTACTCTGTTTCCCAAGATCTAAGTATAAGGTGGCTCCATCAGACCTGGGAACATAAATCAGTTTAATTCAGTAAATATTTGTTGATAAGTGACACAGAGTTTTCTGTATCATCTGTGGAACTATCTGACCATATTGGGAAATGTAACAAAGTATTGCAATCCTCATATCTCCATTTTCAACCAGCAAGTTTGGAATCTGACTAGAACGTCATAAGGAAATTCTCTAGTGTATCAAGCATAAGAGAAGCATAATCCCTATGGATGCAAATTAATAGGGAAATGCTTCACTTTGATCTGTCCCATAAGCACTTGTTCTGAGAGACCCAGCAGACAAGAGTTACTTAGAAGAAGTAAATTTAAATTCCAGACCTCTCAACTTGGAAGAGTCTTTACAAACATTTTGCCCATGCACTTGAAACCACTGGACTGATAGAACCTCTGGTAAGTGATATTACATTAGTAGAGTACATAAATCATGATAAGCATCACTGAACTTAACTGTCAAGTTTAACTGCCCCAATAGCATTCAATCAAAATAAAACAAAAGTAAACTCCAACTCTAAAGATAGTTAGGTTTAACAACACTCCACCCCCTTTCTCCCATCACTTTTTAGTGCTCCTGCTTGTTTTATTTTTGCATTTTGTTACACTGACATAATTTACCTAGACTACATGATGCCAGGTACTTCTCTTTTCCTAAAGGCAATCATACACGCCAATGCTTTGTGGCGCACTATGGTCCTTCACCTCAAAGGTCATTAGTTACAGTTCTTTCTTCAGCCCATTAACACTGTGGCAGGGTTGGATGGCTGGGTGGTTCGCGTTAGTTAGGAGGATGCCCCATCCGGGGAATCTGATCACAGGCTCACACATGTACATTGTACATCGTTTTATGTCCCCCATGCACGCTCTCGGCGCTGAGGAAAGTACCGTTTCTGCCCCAGGTGCAATCATTACTTGAGCCTTTGCAGAGGCAGCCACAGCCAGGGCAGAGGGCCCATTGTTGCCTCACAGCCTCTCCCTGGCTCCTCCCCGCGCCGCCTGGGCCCTGGCCCCGGCCCCGCCCTAAACGGCCCCTCTCCTCCTGGCTTCGCAGTCACCTGGGTTTGTGCAGCCGCGGCAATGGGCGGACCCAGAGCCGCCTCAAAGGTGAAGTGAAGGCGGAGCCCCGGCCCCGCCGGCTCCTCCCACCCCGGGTCGCTCGGAGACGGGGCGGAAGTGGCGATGTCCTAGCCGGAAGTGTGGCTTTTCTGGCGGCTCCTACTTAATGTGCGCTGCCCTTGGTGCTAGAGGAGCGCCTGCAACCTGAGCACTTTGTAGCCAGCGCTCCCAGGTGAGGGGCGCTCTTCTCCAGGATCACGCGTGTGGGCGGCGGCCAGTTTGGGGTACCCTGGTGCACCCATCAGCCCTGCTGGGGTGCAAATGCCCTTTCTCTCCTTTTCATCTTCTCCAGGCGGCGCCCCTCGTGGTGAGAGGTGAGCATGTGTCCTGGTAGGCTGATCCCATCCCCCAGCTTTTGAATTGTTTGGGGCTCCTGGTGGGAATCCCCGCTGGAGAAAGGGGTAATCCCAGGCTGGGGGTCTTGTCCTTGGGTTGCCAGGTTCGTTGTCTTGTGGGTTTCTGCTAACCCCCCCCAATTGTTTCCTTTCTTCACAGCGGTGCCTTCTCTAAGACTCCTTGTACCTCTACAGCTCAAAGGTGAGCCCCAGGCCTGTTGTTTCTCTCACTATGAAGAAAACGCGTCTCAGGAAGAGAGTGGCTGCAGCTGGTGCACAAAACGTTAGTGCTTTGGGCGTGGGTTTGCTAAGTATGGTCACCTGTGTGGTACCTTCTCCCGGATGCAGGGCGGGGGAGAACCCAAAGTCCAGGTGTAGAACCTCCCTGGCTCTTCGCAACTGGTGTGTGGCCGCTGAGAGCACACTCAGCCTTGTGGGTGTTGAAGTAGGCTAGAGAAACTAATCCATAGAAAGTCATGTGTTATAAGCGTTTTATATAAAGAGTAATTGTATATTAAGGAAGCACCACAACACCGTCCAGTTCAAGCCCCAAGTCCAATATTAACCCATATGTCTGATACCACTCTATAAAGTTCCCCTCAGACTAAAGAAACACGTGCAATGACGCTTAATGCAGGATGATCCCAGGCCAGTGGGTAGAAAGTCTTTGGATCCTGTGGTGGTGTAAGCATCTCAGCATTGGCAGGGATCTCCATGTGGCTTCTCTAGTTTCAGGGCATGGGGTCTATCAGCGTAGTGCCATGGGTCTGGTCAGTAGAGGGTCTCTAAGGGAGTGAACCGAAAGTGAAACAGAGAGGAAAAGAATCTGCCTCCTGTCTCCAAGGAGGATATTCTGGAATTCCCAGAATTGTCAGGAGGCCACACTCACATAGGGGCTATTGCTAATATTTTGATTGACAGGCTAGACTCCAGCCCTTCAGTCTTAATCATCAAATTGACAAATAATTATATATAACTACCACACTAAACAATGGCATAAAATACCTCTTGTTTGTTTACTGGCAGACTTCAATTCGCTGGGACTTAAATAACTTATTCAAAGGGGAAAACTGATTTTCTTATGTAATCCGTGACTGCAGTACAAATTGGATTAAAACTCAAGATGGTCACCAGCTGGTATACTTGATTTAAAAATTATTCAAGATCTCAATAATTTCTTTTTAATCTACAAAATATATTCTGATATTCCATATATCCAAGTTTTCTCTCTCCTTCATGTTCAACCTCATTTATGTCAGAATGGTTCCACTATGCAAGCCCTATAGGTACAGGAAAATGTTCCTCTCTCAGACTAAGAATCAGACTTTGAACCTTCTGATCACACTGTGCCTCCAATTTCAGTGCCTATTACCTCTGACCAAACTGCTACTGAGCCTTCTTTCTCCCTTCCCCCTTACAACTCCCTTCAGGTCTCTCCAACCTCCTTGGATACTGCTGCATTCTCCCAGTTGCCACACTGTAACCCTATATCTCGTGCTATCTGGTCTCATTCTTCAGCCTTCCTCCTCCCACCACCTCTGAGCTCACAAGCTATAATCCAATATCCCCTACCTTGTTACCTCATACAATTTCTACCAAATCCCTCCCTTGTTCATATCTTAATCGTCCATTCTTCCCACCTCTCCTTTGTGACCAGTTCCCCTCCCACCCTTACCATGTTTTAAGACATCTGACACCTGTCCCCTACTGCCAGCACCATCTCTGCCTCTCACTCTTTTATGTTCAGCTCTCTCCAGTACAAAGACAGCTTGTTCAAACCCAAAGGATCCATCTTCAAATCCTGCCCCCCTCATTGCCCTCTGTGATGTCGCAGGAGCAGAGAGGCTAGTAAAAGTTCATATCCCTTTCTTGTTAAATTATCAGTTATAGGAAAACATCTTGGATGTTAGACATTGGACTCAGACACTTGCATTAAATAATTTATATATCGGCTTTGCAAATGCTGCTGCCTGAGTTCATAGTCTTATCTGGTCCTGTTGTGTGCAGCCATGATCAGCCTACTGTGTTTTTCAACATAGCCATCGGCGGCTTTGTCTCTATCTGTTTGCAGACAAAGTTGCAAAGACACCAGAAAGCTTCCGCACCCTGAGCATTGGGGAGAAAGATTTTGGTTATAATGGTTCCTGCTTTCACAAAATCATTCCAGGGTTTATGTGCCAAGGTGGTGATTTCACATGACATAATGTCCCTGGTGGCAAGTCCATCTATGGAGAGATATTTGAAGATGAGAACTTCATCCTGAAGCACACAGGTCCTGGCATCCTGTCTATGCAAATGCTGGGCCCAATACGAACAGTTCCTAGTTTTTGATCAGCACCACTAGGACTAAACGGTTGGATGGCAAACACGTGGTCTTCGGTCTGTGAAAGAAGGCATGAACATTGTGGAAGCCATGATTGTTTTGGTTCCAGGAATGACAAGACAGGCAAGAAGATCACCATTGCTGACTGTGGACAACTCTAATTAAATTTGATCTGGATTGTCATGTTTTCTCTTAAGCACCAGACCATTCCTTGTGTAGCTTGAGAAATCACCCTTCTGTTCCCAATATGCTTGCAGTATCATTTAATCTTGTGCTCTCACTCCAGTTTTTCAGGTTTCCTACTTTCCTTATTCCCCCTGAGTCCAGCTGGAAAGCAGAGTTAAGTTTATGATTATGAAATAAAAGGTAAACAATAAAAAATAATTTTAATATCTCAGTCATATGATCTTACCTGGCATGATGTCCATATGATTTTAACAATGACCTTGACCCGTGAAGATAGGGAGAGTGGATAGCTGACCAAGAGAGGTGATGAAGGGCATGCCCAGAATTGGGATAAGTCCATGGACTTCAAGGTATTCCCCAGCACAACCCTAATTGGAATTACAAGATGGTCCTGAGCACCCAATTCTTCAAAATGATAGGATTTGTATCTCCTTGAGGGTTTTACCAAAATTCTCAACCAAGGCAGTCATGACAAAATTAGGGAAATCATTCAGGAATCAAATGAAAATTCTGTCAAATGTCTGTCACATTGTTCAGAAGGTTTAAGTATACCAAAGTGTAGACCCTACTACACCAGAAGGGGTCATTGTACTTCAAATTTCATCTCACCATCAGCTCCAGGCACTAAAAGAAACATTAAAGGTTAGAATGTGGATCCCAGATTCACAGCAAGATCTTCTCACTAGCATTCAAAGTTTTCAACAGTAGGGAGGATCAGGAAAAGTTATATAAGCTACAAAGAGATAAGGTTAAATGTCAAATGTTAGCAAGTGTCCTCCAGGGGAGATTGGGTGTGTCTAAACTAGTTATTGGGCAGCACACGACTGTGCCACAAGGACCCTGCTTCAGATGCTCCCAATTAGGGCACTGAGCAAATGTATGCCCTAATCTGTGACCTCCAAGAAGGCCATGTCCATACTACAAACAGAAAGGTCACTGGGGAAATGACTGCCCAACTCGACAGAAAGTAGGTGGGATAGTTTATCCCACTAGACCTCCGGAGCAACCTGCTCAAGTTGCCTCAATGTTAGAGCTACTTGGCTTGGCCTTGGAGGATTGATGGAACCCAGGGTGTGAGGCCCCATTGAAGGTCACCCATCTCGAGTCCAGGTGACTATCATGGTCTCAAGAGAGCCCATTTCTTTCCTTTTAGAACCTAAATCTGAGATACTGCTTTCTCATTTGTTTCTTTCCTCCTGCAAAGTTTCTACTGGTCGACAAGCTATACCTGCCCTTTCCTTTTTCCCTTGCTGAAAAAGATTTTCAACTACAATTTTTTATGTTCTTCCTCTTCAGATTGAAGACTTCATACATAAACAAACTAAAGAGTGTTGCTTCTGGACATAATTTCAGATTTGTTCTGGTTGTGCCAGTTAGATAGAGATTTTTATGAATGTATACCTAGCCTTTCAGTGATTTTATTCTGCTGAGGGTCAGAAGAGCTAAGTTTGGTTGCTATCTTAGCCACCATCAAAGGATTAGAAGGAAATAGATTTTTATTATCTCCATCTTATGGAATGCTCTGCAATAAAACAAGTGTTGTCATCAGTCTGTACTTCTGGGACATCCTATTCACTTTAACACAAGAAGCTTTATTAAATATTTTAGAAAAACCTTTGTGCATTTTAAATGTCATCCAAGACTTCTACTCTAGCAAAGTTAAGACTTTAGTGTTTTTCTGTCCTAATGGGAACTCTCTCACTAAAAATGTGATATTTTTTATTGTTTTTAATATTACAATTTTGTTGAAGAAAATTTTACAGTATGGCCATGTTTGTTGCTGTGATTTCTGGTAATAAGAATGTGAATGCTCTCTTTTTATTTTAACACAAATAGTAACTTTCATTATAAAACCAGAAACAAGAAACAACCTAAATGTCTAAAAAGAAATGTGGTATACATCAAATCCTTTTGGGATATTCATTTATGTGTATGGTAGGACATTGCATATTCTGAAAGTATCCAGGTATAATTGCCACCGTATAATAGGAAGATAAGCAAATAAAGCCCCCTCCCCCATTTCTAATAAAATCCAAAACATTCAGCTCTGGGAGAAGATTCTCAGTAATATAAACCCCAGGTAACCCCATTCAGTAGTTTGTATGAACACCGTGTCATCTCACCCAGATATTTTATTTAACAAGTCACTTTACTGAGGGCTAGTGTGCATGAGTGGGTATGAGTAGGAGACTGGAAATGGGTGATGATTTTCATGACCAGCTCATAGTGTGTTTGCAAGTGTCAACACTAATGTGCAACTGGTCAGGTCTGAAGTATACTTGAGAGACCATAAGATGTCCTTGAGATTTTTGGGGGGCATCTCTGGATTCAGTTTTAGTAGCACTGCTGTGGCCTGTATCAGCCTTTCTCCAGGCTGTGTGGGGAGGTCAGATGCTTACAGACATCCTCCCTGAGGGCAGATAGTCACCAGACTACAGGGTAGCACCCCCCACACCTTCCCTGCTCCTGGGAACAATGAACTATTTCTCCCTGAGGCTTGTGACCAAGTTTTCACACCCTACCAATAATGGTCTCTATCAGTTGAGCCAGGGAACAAGTCAAACAGGCTCTGTGACATCCAAAGTTAAGTTGCCAATCTAAATCTAGGGTCCGCCCATCTTGCCACATGTGTACCCCCAGTCCCTCCTCTTCTGTTGCGTGGATACCCCTAGAGCACCCCCTCCCATTACTATTTTCCCAATAGCACAGCCCCTTCCTGTGACGTGGGTCCTCACATGTAATTAGGGGGCTTGCATGTTCCCTGATGGGCAGGACAGCCTGGGCCCCTGTACACTGGCACTCTCCTGGGGTCATGGATCCTTCCTGCTTCCCCTCCAGCTCCTCTAGCCCAGCTCTACCCCACCTCCCAGAGCCCCAGGGATGCTAGCCTTGTTGGGAGCCAGGTGAATGGATTTGGTTCACAACCCAGTTGGAAGTTGAAATCCTTTCTTGTGATGCTTCAATGTCAAGACAATAGTAACAGCTTTCTAGTTCTCTAGACTGGACTGTATTTCTCTGTGGCAAATCTTTGTTGACAAGCAGACAATGTTGAGAAAGAAATGGCAGGTTCTTGGCCTGTACTTCTTGTGCTAAATAGTGACCACACCCGACTCCTAGGATCAAAATTATGTTCTAAATTGAGGGAGTCTGGATTAAAAGCAGAGCCCATTACATTTACAGAGCAATTTTACAAATTTCTCAAATATCATTATTAACTTTAGATCCACATCTATATATTCAATATTTATCTTCAGTATAAAGTGGAAGTTTTATAGGCCTCTCAAACCCTCAAACTCTATGGAAGGTAAACATCTTTTCACCAGAAATCTAACTGGAACAAAAAGGTTTATTTTATGAAGAATGTCCTTTATCAGCCTGCACTGTACCTCAGACCATAACCCTTAACTTATTTGGCTAATGTGATCAAGTTGAATAATGCTCATAAATGCCATTCCAACAATACTGAGCTTTTCATCAAGTTTAACCTGCTTCAAACCCCTTGCCTCCTAGGTACTCTTTAGAATATCTAATGTATGTGAAGAAATGCCTATGGTTGGGTAGCCCATTCATGCACAGTAGAGTGTGCTAATTAGAGAAACTTGCTGTAGAGATGGACAGTGAGTCAGAGGGACAATAGGACATGGAGATGTACGTTGGCCAAGATAGAGATATCCTAAACAAGAAAACAAGCCAGGGGAATCCTTATTTACTACTCTCTTAAGCTCTTGAGCTTATAGTTGTCCAATTTTAAAGCCTTTGTGAAAGACTTCAGCCTACAGTCAAGGAATGGCAAGGGGTAGGTAGATGGGTGATACCATGAGCCAAGGTGAGGGCAGAAGCTTAAAAATACAAGGTGCATCCAGGAAAGAGATGACTTACCAACAAGTTTGTTCCTAGATTCTGGATTCCAAGCTTTCTAGGTAATGCTGACAGATGGCAAACAACACAAACTGTAGGAGAGGGGTTATTGGTTTGGGTTCAAGGATATCCAATCCATAGTCTTGGTCTGCTAGCGAGAAGGGGAAAAGCTAGTGCCTAGACTTGAGCTTGTGAAACACGCTCCTCCAGGAACCTATTTTGGCAGGAAAACAAAATGAATGTGGTGGGAAGAGGCAATGCTGTGATAAAGTAGGGTGGCACTAGCCTGAGTGGCTACGTGGATATCATTGTCACTTCCCTTCTGCAACCCCCAGGGTGTCTCTGAAGGCAGGGATGTGTGAGGATGCAGTTATAGGATAAGGTGTGTAGACTAGTGCTCCTCTAAAACTAATCAGCAAGTCAGACAACTAGAGAACATCACAATTTGTTTAATGCCCAGTCTTCAAGTATACCTTAAATATAAGGCTCGCCATAACACCAAGTCTTAAGAACAGGCTTCAACTCAGGGGTCTTATTTTGGTCAGTTGCAGAGAAAGGTTGCCTTCCAGGCCCCTCCATGAGCAATATTCTTAATCTAAGCTTGAATAAATTCCAGCTCCTTCCAGAAAACTGTTAGTTCATGCAAAAAAATACACAACAACAGAATGGTGAGAGTAATTCTATCACCAGTCAAGAGATCAATAGATACGTTGTATTAGGTAAATAATTCTTATTAGGCTTGTTGCGAGTGTTGGAGAGCAGGGATCTTACTTTGAGGAGTAGGTTCACCTCACCCAAACCACCGTATTGTCAATGGCCTCATATGTGGAAGCTGATCACTGAATAAGGAAGACTGAAGAAGAATCGGTTTGACTGAATTGTAGTGATGGCAAAGAATACTGAAATAACATTGGTCTCCAAAAGCACAAATAAGTCTGTCTTCGAAGAAGTGGGCTCAGAATGCTAGTAAGAGGTTAAGAGAGTGAGAGCCCATATTACATACTTGGGACAATGTTGTCAGAAGGGAGCAGTCCATGTAGAAGGACAGTATGTCCAGTAAATAGAAGGACGGTGAAAAATAGGAATCCTTCAACAAAATGGATGGACACAGTGACGGCACCAATGGGTTCATCCTAAATTGCGAGTCTGTTAAAGGAGAATGCAGTGTTTCCTTCTGTTGTGTACTGGGTCCCTACGATGTGGAATTGCGATAGTTTATTGTGCCAGCCTGGTCAATAAACAAGTAGGATTAACTGAAGGGCAGAGGGATAAATGGCTCGGTGAGCCTCGCCTTGCTTGTTCTGTGCCTCAACTTAAAGGGGCACACTACCTGTGGGATGCATAGCCTGTGGACTGTGTCGCTGTAAGGTGAGGTCCCTTTAAGCCCACACAATTGGAATGTTCATCTCTGGAGCTGGGGACCGACAGGTGATGACAGTTGGTGACCTGCCTTGCTGTTTGCTGCCTGGGTATATATAGCCCAGCTCTCTCTACAGAAAGGGACTGGCAACTGGCAGCTCTCAAGCCTTAAAGGACTGCTAGTGTCTCACTGCTTTATAATTTAACTGTTAATTTCTTGTATTATCTATCTGTATATAATTTAACGGTTCATTTCTTATATTATATATCTATCTTTATAAATATATTTATATATAATTACCAGCAATCTGGTCTTGTCTCTCTAGAGAACCCTGTCCAACACAGGAATCTACTCAATGACACCTAACATTGACAACCTCAGAAGCCACTAATCAATACACAAGACAGACACAAAATATTAGTGTGATAGTTATATTTACAAAAGTTATTTCCATGGTAACGGATATCAAACCTTTCATGTGAACTTTGCCAGGACATAAATTCTCTTATTAAAAAGAAGGAGTGGGTTTCCTTTGCTAAAAAAAAACAAAAAACAAACAAAGTGATGATAAAATCACTGAGGAATTAATTCCTGCCTTCATTGTTTTACACCATTCTCCTGGAGGGTGACTGAAGGAAATTCTCTATGATCCACCCAGCATGTATTATGGCAGAGTATTTCCCATCGTGGGCCCAAGTGTGAGGGAAGCACACAGTCACTCAGATGTGAGTGACTATTTTTCCATCAAGATTACTGTGAATTTATCCCTCTACGCAAGTGGCTCTCAACCTTTTGGTCACATCCCCTTTGGGGGCCGAATGACTCTTTCACAAGGGACGCCTAAGACCATCAGAAAACACATATTTCTGATGGCCATCAGAACTGATACATTATCTGTCTCCAGGAAGGTCTGCCAACATGCAGATACACCCACATATCAGTCCCTGACTTGAAGACTGTTACGCATGCTACACCAGGCTTCAACGTGAAGACTATTACCCATGCTACACCATGTTACACCATGCTACACCAGTCTTCAAGACTGTTACCCATGCTACAACAGGCTTCAAGCACGTTACACCATGCTACACCAGACTGTTACCCATGCTATACCAGGCTACACCAATTTTCATTTATTTATAATTAGAAAGAAATATTTCTAATTGTTTTTGTGATTAATCACTATCCTTTAATTATGTTCAATTTGTAACAATAGAAATATATTCTGCATATGAGATATTTACATTAGGAGTCATAACAGTAGCAAAACTACTGTTATGAAGTAGCAACAAAAATAATTTTATGGTTGGGGGGTCACCACAACATGAGGAACTGTATTAAAAGGTCACAGCATTAGGAATTTTGAGAAACACTGCTCTACACTGAGGGGTCAGCTGCTAGACCTGAGGATCCATCCAGAACAAGTGATCTATGAGTTGAGTGGGTTTTAAGTTGTTCAGAGGGTCGAGAATTAACTGAATCACAATTAAATTCCATGAGAACCTCAAGGCTAACTCTAAAATATTTTAAAGACCAGAGGATTCACACAGTATGAATAAACACTTTTTTTTCTAAAGTTGAAAAGTTATTGGGTGAAAACATAACAATAGTTGTGAGAGTACACTTACTAACATTTTCTATGAGACCAGTAATAAACTGTTAACAAGGTCAGATAATGATACTTCAAGGAAACTATAGACCAATATTTATAATGGATCCACATGAAAAAGTGCTAGAAAATATTGGGAACTGAGTCAGACAACACACTGAAATAATTATATACCATGATTAATTGGAATCTTCCACAGAGATGATTTAACATAAGAAAATAAGTTCTGTAATATAGCAATTAATGCAAAAAAAGGATTAACTAAATAGACACATGAAATATACTAAACAAAGTCAAAGGCTTTTCATATTAAAAAAAAACACTTCTGCAAATGTAACATGAAATAATAAAGTTCCATATGTGAATATGCTAATATACATTCCTATTTTTGAAAAGTCAAAATGCCAGACTTAGAGGAAAGAGAAAAACATCACCCCACCACACAGAAAGGACAAACATAAATGTTCACTTTCACTACTGATATTAAAAATTGACTCTATGTTCTAACTAGAGCAATCAAAATAAGATTTTTTAAGGAGGAAAAAAGGCTTCCAAAAGGAAATAAAATTTCCTCTAATCATAAATTAATGTTCTTATCCATAAAATATTCAAAATATGCCATAAATAGGTAATAAATATAAAAACGTTGGCTACATTTCAACACGCAAAAATAATTTTTGAAACTTAACCCACTATTAATTGCTAATCAACAACTCCCAACCCATTAACCCTTACACCTTCACACGGTGAGCATCCTTACAGCACACTGATAATATCCTAAAACACTGAACCCCTAACCACCTGAAAATCTCTTTACATCCACAATGTCTATTAACACCTTCAGCATTCCCTGCTACCCACAGCCAATTGGGAAAAAAATTAGGATTTCCTTAAGAAATCCTAAGACCATACACCAGTGGTCCTCAAACCGCAGCCCTCAGGCCACATGTGGTCTGCTGAGGATATTTATCAGGTCCACCAGTTGTTTTTGCCGCTTCTGCCTGTCCTGCTTAGCAAGAGACCTGTCCAGTGTGCATAAGAATTTAATCAGTTTTTAAAAAACCAAACTATTGTTTGGCCCTCCAACAGCCTGAGGGACAGTGAATTGGCTCCTTGCATAAAAATTTTGAAGACCCCTGCCATACACCCTCAAACTAACCTAATTTAATTATCCCAATTGTTTGAATTGGGAAAACAACTTTGAATATATTTTACACCCTTAATCCTAACTTTATGACACAATGTCTCAATATCAGAAACCACCTTCCAAAACTATACTGTCTAAATCCTAACTCTCTATCTTTATACCATAACACATAGCCCCTAAGCAACTCCAAACATAAGCTGGTAGGCACGACACATTCTAAACATAAAGCCCTTTAATGTGCTCACCAAAATCTGACTCTTAACTCATGACACTTATGTTCTGTTTCTATCCATTGACTCTTGTTCTTGAACCAGGAACATTAATCCCAGGACCTAGATTCCAATCTCACACAGCCTCTGACTCTAGCACTCTATAACCCTAAATTGAACCGAAATCTAAGCCATCAAGAAATTCACATTGCTAATTATGTATGTGGAACTGTCTGCTCTTTCAGACTTTACCTAAATGTAGGGAACTAAGGTAGGTAGACAGGCAAAACCAGGAATCACAGCACATTTTAATAAACTTTTAAGGCATTTGCATCTGATTCATGGAAGGTGGCAAAATAAAGTGGTTTATACATGTATATGTATGAATATTTTATATACGAAATGAAAAGCTCATTAGCAATAAGTATACATGGAAATTCCCACACTGGAAAAATAAATGGATCATGAAGAAACACTAGCAAAAAAGTAAAACAAAAGAGGCAATAGTTAGAAGAAATGCACATGAGGACTCTCAGGTTTATGATCAATATGTGAAGAGCCCAAAGTCACCATTCCAGTCCCCAAGAAAAAAGGTAACCAGATTGAACTCAGAATACTGGGGTCACAGGGCATGGTCTTGTTCTGTTGCCCATTAAAAAACAATGAACTGTCATTGAGTCAATTCTGACTTATAAAGTCTCTACAGGGCAGAGTACAAAAGGCCCTGTGTGTTTCTGAAACTGCAACTCTTTAAAGGACTAGAAAGCGTCACTAGTTAATGGTTTTGAATTGCTGATCTTGTGGTTAGCAATCTAACACATAACCCACTACATCCCCATGGGTGCATCGTGTTCTTATAAACTGGAGAAAAACAGATGGCAGCTAACAATAAGAAAGGTATTCTTTTCAATGTCTCTAATTAATCAGTTGGGACCCAGAGCAAACATCTGTCCTCAAAACGGGGGAGGTACACATAGGTAAGTACGTTCTCAGTTGATTTCTACAGTGAAATCATTCTATGGTCCTGCCTATGGGGCCACTTTGTTTAGTGGTTGTTTTCACCCTATGCCCTTAATAGTCTAATTAATTGAATTCATTGAAAACTGATTTGAAGGATGTGATGGAATTAACTAAGAGATAGACCAAAATAATTTGTTCCAGGAGAAAGTACCTTCTGAAGTTATCCATTAAAAATCTTATGAAGTATAGATTTACTCTGAAACCACATACGGTCACACTACAGAATCAAATGGTGGGCCAAATGATGGCAATTTATGAAATTATTATCTAATTTAAATACAAAGAGCTCATTGGTAGTCAATCTTTCATGCCGCCATTAATGCACAAGTGGGTTTCAAAAAGATCATGGAAAAATGGAATAAAAGATAATGGAATTTATCCATGATTCTTTTGAAGCCTCTGCATATCTGTTCCTAATAGATAATGCTAAAGACTGTAGTATTATTATGTTAAACAGAATAATGTAATACATCTTTTATAATTCCTCAATTATACATCTTAAAAATCTTTAAGGAACCTGTTCATGTTCCATGAAAACTCAGAAAGAATATTAAGAAATTTACATAGAGTGTCTCTCTTGAAGTTCTATTAAAGTTGATATTAATTTTATTCTCTAGCTATGGTAAAGAGACCAGTTAGGTTACAGTATATCTGTACGATCCACATAGAAAATTGTGAGAGCTGAAAATTAACAATGGCTTAATTTTTCTGAGTCCTGCAAATTTTGCATATTCAAAAAGGTGGTTTTTCATGTTATAGTTAAAAATTCAACCTCATTGTATAGTTTTGAGTTTTCCTTCTTTGAAAGAATGCCAGGTTTCATAGGTTCTGGCATGTGTGTACATGCACGTATGTGTGCCTGGCTTAGTTTTTGATGTCCCTGAGCATTATAATGGTTACCATGGATATGTGCTCATGGAGAGATTGGGAGTTTGTGTCTACTCAGAGTCTCCAGGGAAGAAAGTCTGCGTGATGCACTTTGAGAAACCAGTCACTGAAACCCCTCTGCCACATCCCTGTGCAATGACACACATGGAGACTGCAGGAGTTGGTGTGAATTTGATGGCATCTGTTTGGCCGGGTTTATTTCTAGCGGTGGGGGAGAATCCTGGCTTCATTTGCTACCCTCAAAGCTGGCAGTGCAACTCCACCAGCAGATCTGTACAAGAAAAATTAGGCTGGTTGTTCCCGTATAGATTTTGAATCTCAGACACCTACTTAGGAACACTATGAGTGAGAATTGACTTTGTGGCAGTGAGTTTGCTTTTTGGCGTTAAGGACAATGAAGTTTTGTAGGTGGCACAAACAGCTTGAACTAGACTGTTCCACTGAGGGTTGACGGGTTAAATTCAGCCTGCATTACTGTGAAGACAGGACTGGAGATCTGTTTCCACAAATGATACTCCAGAAATGTTATGAAGCTGTTCTGCTCTATAACACATGAAGTTACCATGAGATGGAATTAACATGACATGGCACCTAACCAAAGGGAAAACTAAACATGATGAAAGCATATTCATGTCTATGTATGCACATTGGTTTTATGTTGAAAATATGACTAAATCAGAAATGCAAAAATAATTTTCATTTAGAATCACTGTGCCCAGAGTGAAAAACATGTAATCCTATTGAGAATTTGGCCTATCTAAATAACTTAGTGAAGAAGTCCTACTGCTACAGTAAATGTATGGCAGCTCCACGAAATGTAAGCAGTTGTGTCCCACGATGTGGCACTCTGGTTCCATATTAATTATAGCCTAGAAACCACAAGAAAGAGTTTAAGGTCCTATGGCATCACAGAGTGTACCAGAGTGCACCTGAGAACAATAAAGCAGTCAATAAAACAAGCCTTTTATCAAGAATACTTGGATAAAGGATTCAAACAATAAAGTATTCCCATGCACTGGGAGATAGAAAATGGTAACTTTATTTTAAATAAGATGACATCTTACTAAATATAAGAATTATGTATCTGAAAGTTACCTTGTATTAGGAATCATTGTGACACAATTTTTTAAAATGAGCTAACATTAGGACACAGTTCTTACACAGTCAAATCAAACACATTGAAGAAGAAACAGTTAACAAATGAAATAAATAAATCAAAAGGATTCAATGATTTTGCATAATTAGAATTGGGTTCTATGAAACATTGTCTGTACCCACTAGGATAACTGATAAATGAACACTTTAAATACTATGCCACTGTGAAAATAACTCAAAACAACCAAAAAAGTGCTTACCTAGAAGGCATGTGTCACTACAAGATAATATTAATACACAAAACCAATATTAACTGCCATCAAGTCAATTCTGACTCACAGTGACCTTATAGGGCAGTGTAGAGCTGCTCTCTGGATTTTCAAAACTGAAACTCTTTACAGTTGAAGAAAATCTATTCTTTCTCCAGATTGATACACAAACGGGCCTGAAAACAAATAAAATATTTGCTGGATTCTGCAAATCAAAAGGATGATAAAGGAAACCAAAGTTCCCTATTAATAAAATGAGTGGACATTAAATCTGGGCCAGCAATGCTCTATGAGTCATGAGGGAAGATAAGGGGGTGGTGGCACGGGTGGAAGAGCGCAGTGATAGATGAGCTATTAACACAACCAGTCTCTGAGCTGAGGTGCTCTTCACACTCCAAGTGGAAAGGTACAGCATCGGCAGAGACAAAACCCAGGAGCTGTATTAGAGATTAAAGTCTTAGCACCCCAGTTAGAAAAGGGCTGTGGACGGCAGTGCATGCCTAAAGTACATTTAAAGGGTATCCCCATAGATTAAATCCTCCTCCGCATTATTTCTGATCATTAATGAAAGTTCTCCTTAAATTTTATTTGCGATTGGAGTCCCTTTTGCAGTCTAAAACAGAGCAAGCACAAGCTAGTTTACGATGGGCAGAGATGATTAAGGAAGCATAGTTTTAAAGAGAATATTTGTTAAATCTTAAGAGACAAAGACAAAGTAAAGACACAAACAAATCATCTATCTGGATGAGGGAAGCCACCAACAGGAGGTGGAAATGGCTTCCCAGGTTCAAAATTGAGATGTGAATTAAAGAGGTTGTAGGAGTGGGTCAGGGCAAAGGAAATTGCCACAAAAGCATGATTAGTGATTAATGAATACATCACAATGACAGACACTTCCATCCTTAGATAGCGGGCTTACAAGATGGGTCCAGGGTCTCCTGACCAATGCAATCAGGGAAAGGCTGATAGGACATGGTTCCTGACTAGGAGACCCCCTATACTGTTTGGTGACCTCCATCAAGGACACACATACAAGCAAACCTCCAAGAGAGACTGCCCCTCCCTGGGCTGCCTGGAGAGGTTAAAGTAATCCAGTCTCCAAAGCCCTCTGCCTGAGGGCCAGATTACCTACAGCCTTGGTTTCTGGGCAGAACACACTCAGTGGAGGTTTACTTTATGCGAGGACTTAAACTTTGCCCGTGTTTGGGGCTGTGACTGCTATGGCGCCCTTTTGCAAAGCAAGGTGCTGGGAAGTTAAGCTCTAATACAGACCTCAGTCATCAGTGGGGTGGCCTGATGACTGCAAGGCTGGCCTCTCCTTTCGGGAAAGGCAACTCTGGGGTCCCTTGCTCTCATGCCTGACACCTGACATGGAGGGAACAGACACTAGACAAGAACCTATCCCCAATCGGGCCTTCCTGGCTTGAGGGGTGAGGGTGCATGAGGGGTTCTGGACAGGATAAAGGAGGCATTGCATGAATGCTCTGTGGCCTGTACCCAGCTCAGAAAGGATTTAAATGGAAAAGTCCCAGGGGATCGTGGCATCCTGGAACTGGGGCCGACAGGATGCGGGAATTGTAAAGTCCTCCGGAAACAAGACACTGCTGGGATATCACCCTGCAGGGAACTCCACGCATGGAAGCCACATAGAAACATAGAGACTCACCTACCCTTTGGGGGAAACTCACTCAGAAACTTCTCAGTCAAAGGAAGTAGGTTCAACAGGAAATTGCATCATCTAGGTAGGGGGTGAGGTGGAGTCTGTCCTATGGGGTGTGACCTGGAGGATATGGGGAGGGAGGGGCCAAGAGGTGAGCTTCAGCACCTGGAGTGGCAACTGATTCATTCTTAGTTGCATAGTCTGGAAGACCTGCTGAAAGCTGTTCATTTTGGGTGATCCTGCCTTCATTTGAAACGCAACAACACAAAAGCCATGACAGGAAGACAAGCTGACAGAAAGTGGTGGGTGGAGAGCAGGCTTCCCAACTGTGAATATCCCCAAGAGACACTCCCATTGCATGGACTACAGAGACATACCTGACAGCACCTGATGCCATCTGCTCCACTTGACCATGCCTCTCCTGGAAACATGACTTTCTCATGAACTCCTCCAATCACGCAAGTCAAAGAAGAGGCCTAAGACTTGTAGACTCAAGAGCCACAATGCAAAGACCCTTCACAAAACTTCCTCCTCAGACACTGATTTCTGGCTCTGCTCCCTATGCTAGACCACCCAGACTCCAGATTCCTTTTCTCTGGTGCATGCTCAGGTGAGTATATAAATTAGAGATTCCTGAAAATGCCACAGTTGTCTTCTGCTCCTCCTCTTCCCCTCCCCCTCTGTCTCCATCTCCTCATTGCTAAAACGTATTCCCCCAATCTGTGGGTTCTGTATTACTCTTTTGATGCAATCTTGCTGTGTACATAAGTGTCTGATTTCCAGGAAGTTCCAGTCATCTAATTGTCCTTCACCAACAGTGTTTCCTTTAATACATTTGTTGTGTTGAGGTCTCTTCCTTCTATTTCCATATTATTGAGTGTTTTTATCAGGAATAGGTGTTGGATATTATCATATATCTTTTCTGCATCTATTAACATGATCAGAGTGTTCTTATTTTTCTCCTGTTTATGTAGTCGGTTACATTAATATTTTTTCTAATGTTGAAACATCCTTGCATCCCTGGTAATAATTCCACTCAGTCAAGGTGAAATATGAGCTCAAAGGCAGGGATAGGTGCTCTCTAACTCAATCCATCCCATTTCCACAAATCTGACCATAAACTGTTATGGCGTATGACGTAATCATTCTCCTCAATTAATTAGAGTCATGAAATCATCAAATTTGTTACTGTGTTGCTAAAACACCAGTATAAGATATCCCATTGTAGAGTGTATTTTTAAATGCTTTTACCCCACATTCTCTGCAGTTGTAAAATTGTGTATTAAATTTTCTCGTGCATGAAAATAAAAAATAAAGTTCTCATGCAAATCTGCAGTTGTTCAATATTGTCCTTAACTCTTGATTAATCTTGCAGTTATATAATTTCAAACCATGACTATGTTTTCAATAACTGTTCTGAATGATTATTACTTTAATGCTTATTTTAAAAATACTCTAACGTTTTAGTATTTATTATACTCAGAGCCAGTGTACAATGGAAGTTGTTATTATTTTGTGTCATTAAGTGAGTTCTAAATTATAGTGACCCTGTGTACCACAGGAAGAAACGCTGGCTTGTCCTTTATCATCTTCATAGTTGTTCATATATTTGAGCCCGTTGCTTCAGCCTTTGTCACTCTAAATAGTTTTCTTCTTGTTTGCTGCCCCTCTACTTTACCAAGCACCACTTTTAATGTGAAGTTACTATTGTATTTACCTTCAGTTTTCAAATATGAAAACACACTCAGGTTTTACGTTTATGAATAAGAACAGACATTTAAAAGAACAATAAAGTCAGACCTGTCATATGAATTCTAGACTCATAAAACCATAGAGAGCAGAGTAAAATCTCCTTAGGTGCCCCGACCAGCGGGACTCAGTTATTCGAGGGGTTCCGAGGGAGACCCAGCCTGAAAGAGAAATGGGCGAGAGAGAGGAGCGAGACCAAGCAGATTCTTGTCAAGGTCTGAGTTTATTGCTTCACAAGCCTCTCTATAAAGGGTGAGGCAAACAAGGGAGTTCAAAGGGGAGATAAAAAAAAGGAAGGGCGGGGGTGTAGAGCACACAGGGCAGGCAGACACAAATCTACTTGGAATGTCCGGTGCTGGGATAAACAAAGGTGGGTCATCTGGTGTGTGTCAGGGTAAGATAAGGTTGAGGTGACGTGGCTTTAGCCCTGCCGGGCAGGCAATATGGCGTTGGTTTTGTCTGGCTGATTATGTCCGGTTCCCAACACTTAGGCTTTTGGTTTTTCTTCCATTTTGTTGAAACATATTGTTTCATCTTTACCATAGCAGGTAGTGTCCTTAAAAACAACAGTCCAAAACTAGACTGGTGATGTAGTGGTTTCTTTTCTCAGTCTCAGACATGCATAAGCACCACATGGAAGTTAAAGTGTACTTCAGTATTCAAGAGATGAAGAAAGTATTCAGTTTGGACAACAGAAAAGGGGGTGAAGGGAGACGTCGGACAGAGCAAGATATGACAAAATAATAACTTATAAATTATCAAGGGCTCATGAGGGAGGGGGGAGCGGAGAGGGAGGGGGGGAAAAGAAGACCTGCTGCAAAGGGCTTAAGTGGAGAGCAAATGCTTTGAAAATGATGAGGGCAAAGAATGTACAGATCTGCTTTGCACAATTGATATATGTATGGATTGTGATAAGAATTGTATGAGTCCCTCATAAAATGTTTAAAAATTAAAAAAATCAGTTTGTTTTGTATAGCATTAAAATTGTGTTGCTTTGGTAGAAGTATATTGCTTATTCTTTTATGTGGCCTTGAGCACACCTTTTACCATGTGGATATTCAGTGTCACATAGGGAGGTTGATGTCTTTAGCTCAGTCAGTGCTGTCTATGAGGTATGTGACTTTGATCATACATCTGATAATACTCTAACCGTTTGTCAGGATAAGAAACGTTTTTTTTCCCACTAAGACCTACACATTTATTATTTCCAATTCATTGCAACCCCTTCCTGTATGGTCAGTGTAATGAAGAACAAACTTTCAAATAATGTTGGTGGGAATGATGTCATATTAATCTCTTCCATATCAACTAAGATTCTTATTTTCCTGAATGTCTATGCAGCTTAATGAAGCCTTAACTCCTGCCTGTTTTTTCACTTACGTGTTTCCGGATCACACCCATGACTACTCTCCTCCCATTTCGGGTCACGCTGAGATGGGCCGGAAGTGGCGGTGATCTAGCCGGAAGTGAGGGTCATACTGCAGTTCCTACTTGCTGTGCCTGGGGCGTGGTGCCAGAGAAGCGCCAGCAGCCTGAGCACTGTGTAGTCGGCGCGCCCAGGTGAGGGCTCCAGCAGTGACCAGTTTGCGGGGACCCTGGTACACACAGCAGCCTGGCTGGGGTGCAAGCGTCCTTCTTCCCCCTCCCCCGCTCCGTCAGCGCCCCTCGCGTGGTGAGATGTGGGGAGGGTGTCCCAGTGGCTGGTTCCATCTCCCGTTTGGGAATTGGTTGGGGTTCCTGGGGAAAATTCCTGTTGGAGAAAGGAGGATCCCAGACTGGGGCTTTGGGCGTCGGTGTTCCTGATTCATTGCGGGAATTTTGCGTGTCTCTCCCCTCCCTCCCCCGCCCCCCATTCTTTCCTTTCACACAGCAGTGCCTCCTCCTGAGATGCCTGGAATGTCTTCAGCTCACAGGTGAGCCGCGGGTCTGTAGCTTCTCTCACCACGAAGTGAATGCTATTCAGGAAACGGCTGCAGCTGGAGTACAAAACGTTTTAGGGCTTCCTCCTGAGGTTTGCCTAGTCTTGTCCCCTGTGCGGTGTCTTCTCCAGGAGTGGGGAATGGGAGAGGGAGGGGTGAACCCGGTCTGGAAACTCCCTGGCTCATTCTTGACAGCCTGAAGGGCGGGGGAATGGGCTCACCCTTGAGGGTGTTGAAGTGATATTCCAGCGCACCTACCGTGCATTGAGACATGATTGGCATTCCCAGGTTGCTGGAGTAAGTACAGGACTGAGACCTCAAGGGAGGTGACCCAGGTTGGTGGCTATCAGTCAACAGTATGGCAGGTGGCAAATAAAAGGAGAGACAGGCCCAACTGTACAAAGATGGGGGTTCAGTGAGCAGGAATTCAACCAAAGAGAGGGCGAGTCTTTGCGAAAGCATATAAGTCTCCAAAGAAGAGCAAGACCCCTCAAATACGGAAGATACCCCGGTCCCACATACACTCTTCAAAAATTTTGCATGTTGCTACTTTAATTTTTACAAAACCCTGTTTGTTTGTATTTAAGAGTAGAAAGAAGCTGGAGGAAAGCTTCTTAGTGGAGGACAGACAGCTGGAGGGAAGGTTTCTTTAAGAGGACAGGAGAAAATTGCCCTCAATAATGAATTGCTTTTCATGCAGAGAAAGTAGCCAGTAAAAGACATCCAGGCAATTGAACTGGATCCATATTTCTGCAAATTTGTTAGTGTGGGGGAGTGTGGGAGCTGCTCCTGCTTGTTGCCCTGAGGGAAATTTTTGTTTCTGTTGCCTCTGAAGAAGTTCCTAGTAGCTTGCCTTATGTTTAGATGTATGCTGACTCCATTTTAACTGTGTATTCCCACCTGGAGTTATTTTATCCTTATTCTAATGATTTCCCTGCATATATTGCTTGGTTTGGGGGGTTCTTTTTGCTTTGTTTTTGAATAAGCGATTTTAGGAAAAGTTCCAGCTTTAAGGAAGCCATGGCCCAGATCCGGGAGCTGAAGGAGGCCGTAGAGTTGCTCAAGGAGACCATCCAGGTGGGGTGTGGCTCTGCCAGCGAGAGACTGAGGGGCTGGTCTGGTGTTCCATGCCACGCCTTGAACACGTGCTGGCATGACAAGAGGCAGTACTCCCCTGAAAACTCACTGCCAGCGATTCTGACCCAGCGACCATATGGACAGGGTAGAACTGCCTGTAGGGGTTTCTCAGACTGTAACTCTTCACAGGAGTAGAAAGCCTCATCTTGTTCCAGCCAGTGGTTTCCAGCTGATGGCTTTGTGGTTAGAAGCCTAGCATGCAACCCACCAGACACCAGGACACCTGATGTCTACTGTAGTCTTAATTCTCCACTTCCCAATCTAGCGGTTCTAGGAAAGCTCATCCCCATGCCACATGGAACTTCCTACAGCCCCCTGGCCAGGGGGAATTTTTGTGCCAGTCCCTGCCTGAGTGTGGAATGTGATTCATGTGCATAAACCTGCACTTGTTGATTCCATGAAGGTTCACACTGTACTTTCTAGATGCCAGCTCCTGTGTAGAGACAAAAGCCCTCCAGCATGTCTGTGTAGGCTGATAGGCCCTACAGTCAGAATTGAGATCAAATTCTAGTGCTTCTATTCATTAGCTGATTTCCTTGGGAAAGTCTTTGAGCCTCACTGGGCCTCTAGTGGTTCGTCTGTAAAGTGGGCCGGATGTTTGCACTTGAGGGTTAAGTGACTCAGTGCAGGGTGTGGCATGCAGTCTGTGGCTGCTGCTGTGATCTGTGCCGCCCAGAGGCATGCACACACATCCTAATGAAGCTTGGCTGAGTGGAAATGAAGGGCATGGGACAATGACAGCTGAGGATGAAGGTGCAGGAAAATTGCTTGGGCCTGTCCTCCGTTTCAAATGCCTCGGGCACAGGCATTTGAAAGGACAAGAAGGAGCTGCGCACAGGTCAGCCAGGTCCTGGTGTTAACCAGCCTCCCAGAACTCATACCCAGCTTCCTGAATAGGGCAGGGAACCTTTGGAGGGAGTTGAGCAGAGCAGTGACATGGCCATGGCAGCATGAAGTAAATCACTGGGGCTTTAGTGTGGAGCCTGGTGCAGGTACTTGGAGAAAGGGGGCAGGTGTTATACAGGGAGAGCAGTGGGGAGCATGTTGTGATAGTTTAAGAAGGAGGTGTGGCCATGGCATAGGGATTGTAGTGGGGGCTGATGGGAAATATCCGGAGCCATTTTGCGTTGGGGCAGATGATAGAGGGGGGTGGCTGGCAAGATTTGGTAGCATACAGGGTCAAGAAATAAAGCTGACACTCAGCTTCGTGATGTAGCTAAAGCTTGGGGACCTCCTGGGTGAGGATCAGGAGGCAGGATGTGGGCATCTTATGCAGGCATTTGCATTCCTTACCTGAGTCAGGACCCCAGGAATAACTTGCTACGTTGACTGGCAGTAAATCAACTGGCTGGGTCTTTTTCCTTTGTGTCGCAGCAAGGACCAACCTGACTTAAGCTCTCCCGAGATGGACAAGCTGTCAGACTACAACCTGGAGAAAATTGACAACAAAGCAGAACCCACTGTAGACATGCTTCTCAATTACCTGCAAGGTGGGGCTGGTTGCAAGGGGGTGTGGGGTTTCAGGGCTGGAGAGTGGGCGGGGATTCTGCTGGCTCCTGAACAACTACAGGTGTTGACAGCTGTGCCTTGAGTGAGTATGGGACCTGGGGGACACCACTCACCCCAGTGGACCATGTCATTCCAGCTTTCAAGAAGGCCCTGGACCTGGTCATGCAGGTGCAAAAGCTGACCAACAAAGAAACCAGAATAAGAAAAAGCCCCAGTGATGACTCCAAACAAATCTGAAAACAATGGAAGTTTCCCACAAACTTTTTGAAGCCCCCTTGTATCTATCTCACAACTTTTGCCTGTTCACAGTTACTTACAAGTTTAAGCCTTATTGACAGCAATTATAAAAATCTGGTGAAAGCTAACATTCCATGATCCTTGTAGTTTTTCCATCCCCTCTACCTTCCACCCCCCACTTTCTGCATACTGACCCTATTAACCACCAATAAACTTTGATATCTCACTAGGGTAAGTTCTGTTCCAGTCCCTGCGTGAGTGTGGAGGGTGATTCATGTACATAGACCTCCTCTTGTTGATTCCATGAAGGTTCACACTACTTTCTAGATGCCAGCTCCTGTGTTACAACAAAAGCCCTCAATATATCTGTGTAGGCTGATAGGCCCTACAGTCAGAATTGAGATCAAATTCTAGTGCTTCTATTCATTAGCTGATTTCCTTGGAAAAGTCCTTGAGCCTCATTGAGCTCCTAGTGGTTCATCTCTAAAGGGGCCAGCTCTTTGTGGGTTAAGCAACTCAGTGCAGGTCTGGCAGGCAGTCAGCGGCTGCTGATGTGATCTGTGCTGCAGAGGCATGCACACACATAATGATGCTGGACAGAGTGGAAATGAGGCCATGGGACACTTACACCTGAGGATGAAGGTCAAGGAAAATAGTTGGGGCCTGTCCTCCCTTTCAAATGCCTCAGGGCCACTGGCATTTGAAATGACAAGGAGCTGGCACAGGTCAGCCAGGTCCTGGTGCTAACCAGCCTCCCAGAACTCATCCAGCTTCCTGATGAAAGCAGGGAACCTTTGGAGGGAGTTCAGTGTCGCAGTGACATGGTCATGGCAATATTCGGTATATCACTGGGGCTTCAGTGTGGAGCCTGGTGCAGGTACTTGGAGAAAGGGTGCAGGTGTGGATGCAGGGAGAGCTGTGGGGAGGTTGTTGGGATAGTTCAAGAATGTGGCCGTGGCATAGGGATTGTAGTTGTGGCTGATAGGAGATATCAGAGCCATTTTGAGTCTTGTAACTCATTTTAATATTTTTCAGTTTCAAACAATTTACAGAAATTTTAGACTAAATCTATAATAAAGTTATAGTTTATACTTAACATGTATCTTTAGTGACTAACTTCTTGACTAATTTTTAATTTGTTGAGTTTTAGTTTTTGACATTTCTTTATATATTCTGAATACAAGATTATTAGGTATCTCATGAATAGTTACTACTGTAGGTTGCCTTTTTAAATTTTTTGATTGTGTCTTTCCAAGTATAAGGGACTTTAATTTTGATGAAGTTCCACTTATGTTGAACTTGGGCTGCTTATGTTTAAGATGTCATAATTGCTTAAAATGCAAGATATCTCAAGAAACCATTCCCTAATCCAGGGTCACAAACATTTATGTATATTTTTTCTATTAAGGGTTTTATAGATTTGGCTCTTACATTTAGGTCTTAGATCTACTTTGAGCTAGTGTTTGCATATGGTGCAAGGTGGAAGTCAAAACCCATTCTTTTTTCCTGTATCTAGTTGTTTTGACAGCATTTGCTGAAATCACAGTGACTTCTCTGTATACTGTTTTTGACTATAGCTTTTTAGTAAATTTTCATATCAGGCAATGTGCATTCTCCACCTATATTTTATTGTATTTCAAGATTATTTTGGCTATACTAAAACTGTCACATGTCCATAAAAATTTAGAATCAAAATTTTAGAAGCAGCATGTCATTTTCTGGAAAAACAAACCTGGAGAGGAATTAGGTTGAATCTGTAAATGAGTTGTAGAATATTTACCAATCCATCAAAACATCAGCTTTGTACCTGGCTCATTTTTGCTCAGGTCTCAGTTTAAATGTTTAGTCTTCTCACATCTTATGCAAAGTTTATTCCTCTGCTCCACTATAGTACATTATTTATAAACTTGACATTTATTACAGTCTAAATAGTTTGTCTTGCTCTGGAGAGTTTATGCTTCAAGTAAGTCTTTTATTATAAAGATTCTCTAGGACCAAACACAATGCCTACTAACAATAATTTTTCTTAATTTTTGTCAGCACCAGTCTGTGCTGAGAGTGGGTGAATGGAGTGTTGTGGAGCGGGAATACTGCAAGAAGTATGCTTGAGGGAAGGGGGTTTTCGGCACCCCCATAGAAGCATGCACTTAGTGGATGATGGTTCCGGAGGGGTCCAGTCCCCCAGAGGATCTCTCTGGTGGGAGAGCAACTTTCTGGAGAGGTCTCAGATAAACCAATGTTTTCTGGCAAGTCCCAGACTCCTAGAGCATCATTCTGGTTTGCTCTGGACCCCAAATAGCATCATTCTGGCGGGGTCATGGATCCCTCAGAGCGTCATTCCAGCAGGGTCCCAGAACCCCAAAACATCATTCCACCAATGCTTCCAGTGCTTCATCAATTTGTTGAAACTTTTTAAATTGAATTCAGTCAATGCTTGGTAACTGGTTTTGGCTAATTCCGTCAGTGCAGCTTGAATATCTTCCATTAGTACTGTTGGTTCTTGTTTATATCCTTCCTCTTGAAATGGTGGAATGCCAACTAATTCTTCTTGGTAAAATAATGTGTATTCTTTCCATCTTCACTTCATGCTTCCTGGATCGTTCAATATTTACCCCATAGAATATTTCATTAGAGTACCTCAAAGCTCAGATTTGTTTTTCTGCAGTTATTTTAAGATATAGTGAATATGTTCTTCCATTTTGGTTTTCTCATTCTAGGTCTTTGCACATTTCATTATAGTACTTCTCTGGCTACTTTCTGAAAGTTTCTGTTCAGCTCTTTGACATAATTTCTTATGAAGTGCCTTAGCTACTCCATGATTAAAAGCAAGTTTCAGAGTCTCTTCTGACATCCAGTTTGATCCTTTATTTCCTGTCTCTTCAATGACCTTTTGCTTCATGTTATCGGTGATATCCTTAGTGTTTAGTGAGTCAAATCTGCTTCTGACATCTCAATATTGAGGTGAGATAGACTCAAGGTTGTATTTGGCTCCCGTGGGCCTGTTGTAATTTTCTTCAGCTTGAATCTGAACTTAGCTACAAGCAATTGATGGCATGTTCCACGGTTGACTACTGGACTGATTTTAGTGGCTGACATTTAGCTTCCCCATCTTCTCTTCCCACAAATGTAGTCAATTTGATTCCTGTGTGTGCCCACAAAGTATTTGCTATGAACAAGTTGTTAGCCTTGTAAAATTCTATCATGTGATCTCCAGATTTATTTCTATCACCAGGACCATATTTTCCAATTATTATTCCTTCCTCTTTGTTTCCAACTTTTGAATTCCAATCGCCAATAATTATCCATGCATTCAGATTGTGTTTGATCAATTTCACACTGAAGATGATGGTAAAATCCATCAGATTCTTCTTCATCAGCTTTAGTAGTTGGTGCATCAATTTAGATAACCGTATTGACTGGATTTTCTTGTCTGCAGATAGATAGTATTTTATCACAATAGCATCGTACTTCAAGTAGATCTTGAAACGTTCTTTAGGAAGATGAATGGGATTCCACTTGCATGTGTCATTCCCAGCACACCAAACTGTTTGACTGTCTTATTCAAAATGGCAGATATTAGTCCGTTCCAGCTCATTAACACCTAGCGTATTGATCTTTATGAGTTCCATGTAATATTTTAAGACTTCTAGTTTTCCTATATTAGTACTTCAAATTCTGAGTTTCAATGATTAAATAATTGTCACTGTTTCTTCTCATATTGAGACATCCTCTATCATATTGAGACATCCTCTATCAGCAAATGAAGGTCTCAACTGACTTATTCCATTCACATCATTATGATCAACTCTGCTTTGAGCTGGTAGTTCTTCTCTGACCATATTTTGAGTGCCTTCTATCTTCAGAAAGAGCCCTGGTGGCATAGTAGTTATGCATTGGTCTATGAACTACTAATTAGCATTTCAAAACCACCAATGTTCCTTGGGAGAAAGACAGGGCTTTCTACTCCCTTAAAGAGTTACAGTCTGGGAAACAGAGGGACATTTCTATCTGTCCTATAGGGTCAGTACGAGTTGACATCGACTCACTGGCAGTGAGTTGAGTTCTGGACTGAGGTCATATTTTTGGCAGTATATATGACAGTTCTGTTGCTATTCATGAGGTTGCAGTGACTAATTCTCCACAAGTGGACAAATCAGATCTTCATATGAACTGCTTTCAGGAATCACCTAGCTCTCACCTCAGTAGTTTAATTGATTTGGATTGTGGTATGATCCACTGGTTTGTTTTTTTAAACCTTCATTATAAGTGATTATGCTGTGTAACGAGGCTTGAGAACCACTCCAATATGAGTCAGTTCTCCCAACCCCAATATTTACCAAAAGCAGAGAACAAATCACATGCACCCAAATATTCAAACAGGAGATGGCATTATACCTCCCTCAGAAGCCCACTGTGGTGGCTAAATGGTCTCATTTCCAGACTCGCTCCCGACCCACCCACACACACAAAAAAGTGTTTCATAAGCCCCTTCTTTGGCAAAATTACTTTTGTTGGATCATTTCTCTATATTTGAATAGAGACCAAGATCATTCACCACCTTATTTGTTAGACATCCAGGAAACACAGAACTTCTGTTACAATCCCTGGAGATAGCTCTCACAGAGGCAAGAATGAAATATTGTACCTGTGTTCCCATGTTTTAAAGACTGTGTATCAGGACATGATGACACACTTAGCACTGCAATTTCAGACTACAGTACATTATTCCATTAAAAATAAACAACTACAATCATATTGTTTCAGTCTGGGTACATTAGAGAAACAAATCCACAGAAACATGAATAAGAGAGTTTTATATAAAGGGTAAGTGCACATCAAGGAAACATCCCAACCCAGTGCTGCCAAAGCCAACAAGTCCAACATTAGCCCATACGTCCGACACCAATTCATAAAGTCCTCCTCCATCTCACAAAACACACGCAATAATGCTGACTGCAGGAGGAAACCCAAATCAGCATGTAAGCATCTCAGCACTGGCAGGGGTCTCCACATGGCTTCTCCAGCAACCAGGGCTGCATCAGGGTAGGTCCATGTGCCTTCTCCTCAGGGATGCCTATCAGGAATGAGCCTTGCCAGTTGAAGAAGGGAACTGGCTAAGGCAACTGCATCCTGATCCAACTATCAGAAAGCAAGAAACCCGAGAATTAGAATGGCAAGGCTCACGGAGTCATTTATCCCTCCACCCTTCAATTAACCCCACATGTGTCAGCCAGTTTGGCATAATAAACTATCTCACATGCCAACTAGAAATTTTTCAGAAGTAATTTTTATGTGAGGTAAAACATTGTGCACACCAGCAAGGGATTCTTTTTTATAACCGAACTATCAATAAAATAAGTCAAAACCTATATGCTTTTCCCAAGACAGGATTTCACAAGAAGAGTGAAACATATGTGGGAACTGGCCACGTGTTAGAAAAACTTGAAAGGGACAGAATCCTTTAATCATAACAGTAAGGATGCTTAGGTGAACTTTCCCGGACTTATACAGTCAATAAGTACTAAGGCTGAGATTTCTTCAGTGTGACTCCAGATGAACCAACATGGCCGCTGAGATCTGCAGGAGTGAGAGTTAAAACCACACCACCACCAACAAGTCAATTCTGACTATTGGGACCCTCTAAGACAGACTTAGAAATGCCCCCTGGTGTTTCCGGAGCCTGCAAGTCAGTTCCCCACAGTGAGTAAAAGCGCTCCCCTCAGGGTGAGGTTGGGATCACTGGAATGATGCAGGGAGGTTTCAACAGCAGATACCTATACTTTATCCCAGGTTATGGACTACCCTACAGAAGTTTTCAATTGCCACAGAAGTGCTGAGTGATTATTACTTTTCTGTAAGGGCTAGTTAGCCAAATAAATTTGGGAACCTATGAAATTCTTTTTGTCAAAAGGTAGTCTCATTGTTCTCCCACAGAGCAGCTGGTGGCATTGAACTGGTGACCTTGTGTTTATCAGCCCAATACATAATGCACTACACCATCCAGGTTCCTTAAGTAGCAGCTAGTTAACCCAAAGTCAAACAACCAGTTGCCGTCCAGTGGATTCCAAATCTCAGAGACCCACGTGTGACAGAGGAATGATACCCTTCCTGGGGTTTTCAATGGTCATTATATTTTTGAAGTACGATGCCAGGACTTTCTTGAGGGTGTTGTTGCTTGTGAATTTAAACTGTCAATCTCTTGATCAGTTATGGGCATTGACTGTTCCATCCAAGGACTCCAGTTAGGAGACAAATAAGAACAAAACTCAAACAAACTCACTGCCATGGACTCAAGGCGGACTCACAGCAACCCTTTAGGACAGGCTAGAACTTCCCCTGTGGGTTTCTGGGACTGTGACTATTCAATGGAATAGAAAGCCTCGTCTTTCTCCTGAAGAGCAGCTGATGATTTTGAACTGCTGACCTGTAATTAGCAGCACAACACATAGCCACTCTGCCACCAAGGCTATTCAGGATGATTATGAGGTAGGCGAGAGCCTGGCAATTTTCAGGGAATTTAAGGAGATCATTGTGACTGGAGCTTTGATTCTGAGATGGAGAGAGAAGGCTTTGACACAAAATGATTTTCTCTTTCAAATGAATGCTCTAGTTATAACGTGGGAAGTAGGTCATGGGAAGCGGAGTATGTGCGGAGGACACCCTGATGGCACTACATGAAGCAGTTCTCAGCAGCTAACTGAAAGCAGTGCTGTGGAAGAAAGACCTGGCCATTCGTTCCTGCAGAGACAATAGCCTGAGAAATCCTGTGGGGCAGCTTTGCCCTGCCACACGGCTCTACCGTGAGTTGGAATCTGACTGATGGCACCTACAAAAGACTATGCATGGAGGAGAGGTAATAGCTTGAGCTTTTACTTTGTGTTTTAACTGTTTTATTGGCATATAATTCACATTATATACACATACTCTCCTTTATTGTACTCATATTTTTAGCTCCCTATTTCCCACAAACCTCCCTGTCATGGTGTGAATAACCAGTATTCCAAATGTATGATGAAGTTTTGAACACAAGGATGTGTCTCATTGTACCCCAGCACAGCTAAAGACATAGAGTGTCCATAATTCTACGTCTCCATTTATTTATGTTTTCTCTGTTGCTTCTACTTATGTCTGTCTGGTGCAGACCTACTACTGCACTGTTCTCAGAGTTCTAATGATCAGAGTTCTGTGGTAAAAGTATTTTTTTTTCTTCTTTTACATTTTATTAGGGACTCAAACAACTCTTACCACAATCCATACATATACATACATCAATTGTATAAAGCACATCCATACATTCCCTGCCCCAATCATTCTCAAGGCATTTGCTCTCCACTTAAGCCCCTTGCATCAGGTCCTCTTCCCCCCCCCTTCCCTCCCCATTCCCCCCTCCCTCATATGCCCTTGGTAATTTATACCTCGTTATTTTGTCATATCTTGCCCTATCCGGAGTCTCCCTTCCCCCCTTCTCTGCTGTCCCTCTCCCAGGGAAGAGGTCACATGTGGATCCTTGTAATCAGTTCCCCCTTTCCAACCCAATAGGTTATATGACCAAGGAAAAACCTGATCCCATTGAGTACACCTGTCCCTCTGGGATGTTATTCCCCAAGACTCACTGACCTTTCTGAGGGCAGGCAAGCTAGGACGCAGCCAGGAAGGTGGTTTCCTGGCTTGTTTACAATCAGCATGGAGGCAGCCACTGGAAAAGCAAAGCGAGGCTCACAGTGTGTGGTGTGAGTGGCCAATAGGTCACTCACAGAGAAAATCATTAAGAGGGGTATTTCCACACTCAATGCCCCAAACATGTTATTCCTGTGTAACCCTGTAAATTCCACACGTTGCCTAATGAACCAAGCCAAAGGATATGAGACATGTTTAAATTTACATATACAGCATGCATTGCCCACAATTAAACTAGTTTATTTCCTGCGTTCTGTTTGTTTAGTGGTTTACATATATGTTTCTAACTACAGGGTTGACAGTCCACATCAACCAATCATTTCTTTGGATAAAGATGAGGCTTCCTGCTCTTCCTGGATTTACTGGTTGGGAGCCTATGGGAGTATGTCTGAAACAAACACACAAACAAAAGCGCTCCACAATCTGCCTTATCTATTTAAGTTAGGTTATGCAGTCAGGGTGATTTGGACAGCGTGTTTCCAAGTAAAACAGTAACAAAACAGAGAACAAATATTTATTTAATAGAACTAAGGATGACATTGTTCATCAAAATCTCTCTCCCTGAGCAACATGGCCTGGGTGTTTATAGACAGTGCTTAAGGATGATGATGCTCTAGCAAGCCAACTTGAAATGGTGTTTTTTGTTTTCAGGTTTTTCTCCTTGTTCGTAAGGGTCTATCCACATCCCAGCAAAAAAAGTTAGCAACTTCTGTCCTTCAAATAGAAGCGGGCTTAAGTTTTTATTTCAAAGGAGGAGTAGCACTGGTGCGTCAACACATCGTGTACTCTAACAAATTTTGAAATTTGAAATGAGAAAAGGAAAGTACATGAAGCCCCAGTGAGGTCCTGTGATGTGTTGCAGCATCAGGAGTACACGCTGCGGACAGCAAATTAAGAAACCTGTACTTTATATTCTTGCATTAATTTATAATAAACTGCTATTAAATTAAGTTTAACTTAGGGATTGAATTCTGAGGCCTACATTTGTGGAAGACTGAGGTTTGCACAAGTTGTTGTTAGTTGCTTTGATAATTAAGATTTATTGTGCTAACCTGGCCTTTAAATACATGGGATTAATTAAAGAGCAGAGAGATAAATGGCTTGGTGAGCCTCGCCTTTCTTATTCTCTGGTCTCTTGTTCTCTGATGGTCTGACCAGTGTGCGGCTGCCTTAGCTAGTTCTTTGCCTCACCTAGCAAAGCTCACTTCCTGGGAGACATCCCTGAGGAGAAGCCACATGGACCTGCCAAGATGGAGACCTGGGTCTGGAGAACAGCGTGGAGACTCCTGCCAGCACTGAGATGCTTAAACACTCACTGATTTGACTTTCCTCCTGCATTTGGCATTATTGCATGTGTTTTGTGAGTTTGAGGAGGACTTTGTAGATCTGTGTTGGATATATGGGCTAGTGTCAGATGGATGGTCTTGGACTGGCCTGGATTGGGATGGTTTCTTAATGTACACTTAACTCTTACAGAAAACTCTCTCTTATATACATATGAGTTTCTTTGGATTTGTTTCTCTAATCTACCCAGACTGACACAGTGCTCTCCTGTCAGGTCTGAATCACTGACCTTATGCTCACAGATTGAAACACTGCTAAGTCCTCCATCATCCTGAACACTTTTCCATCCATGTTGTCCTTTTCCAGGGACTCTCTCTCCTGATAACATGTCCAAGATACATGAGACAAAGTTTTGCCATCCTTGAACCCAAAGAGCATCTGGCTGTACTTTTGTCAAGGCAGATTGGTTTGTTCTTCTGACAATCCATAGTACTAGCAGCACCTTTTACTAGCACCTTCATGCAAATGAGCACAATGAGACCACCAAATTCAGTTTGAATCTCACCTACTATCAGCCTCAATTGCTTATTTCTGACCACTAACCTGCAATGGCAAAAAAGGTAATGTAAAGGAATTCTGAAGAGTATTGGCAAGTCTCTTCTGGATAGGATAGGAGAGACTTACTCACTTTAGCACTTTCTCAGGACCTTACATATCCTGGATTGCCTTTGACAAGTATTGGAGTATTAGGCCAATATTTTGTGAATCACACCTGGAAAAGAGGGCTGTGATCCAATCTTGTAAGGTTTTAAAATGTCATTGCTGTCCCTATCCTAATCATGGTCCTTCTCTTCCTCCTGAAGTCAGAACTGAGGCTGTGTTTACTCAATCTTTCACCAGCCATGAATTTGTGAGTTTCGCCCCTACCTCCACCTTATTTTTCCCCCCGTGAAGAGGACAAAAGAGTTCTCTTCAAACAAGGATGGGCGTCTACAAAAGATGTAGGCCAGATTCCAAATTTTTTTAGTTGTATATGATTACTGTTTATTTTGAACTGACTTTTAAAATCAGCAAAGCTCAGGAAACCTCCAGGCATCCTCCTTCCTTCTTCCCAGTTACTCTCACAACAGCTGTGAGGAAGAGCATTCATTCTCACCCCCAATATTTAAAAACAAACAAATAAGACACTTTTAAATTACTCAATCTTTACAAAGTGACTTCGATATTGCTTTGTCTATTTGAAACAAAAGTAATAAAGATCAAATAGTGGAATTTTCTTGTATGTTCCAGGATCTTTTTGAATTTATATCTGAAAATGTTCTTCACTGCAGTACTCTGTGCATCCTTACAATTATTATTGTCCATTCCAGAACTGCTTGTTCATCAATAAACTCTTTGATTATTAACTCAAATTTCAATTTGGTCTTTGGAAGGAGGAGCAGAAAAAGGAAATACTATGTACATTTCTTGAGAAATGATGTCTACCAATCACTTCCAAATTCCTTAAAAAAAGAGAGATAGAAAAAACAAACAATACATAGCAATAGAGTTACCATCTCTGGGAAACGTTATCTTTAAGCCTTCAATAACTAATTTTTTGTAGCAAGATTCTATTTGTTGTAAGTATAATAAATAGATAAAATCTGACAACAGAATAAGAACAACCAAGTGGTGTTAACAAACACAGGGACAAGGGAACAACTTGGGACCCAAAATGGTAGTGAGGGGGGAGTGGCAGGACTGGTGGGGAATGATCAAGGGAAGGGTTGCGTAGAGAAGAGGTATAGCTGTAGTCCAGGTGGGGATGGAGAATGGTAGTAGGACAGAAGGAAAGTAAAGGAAGGTGGAAGAAAGAGCTAGGAGTCAAGGAGAATATATGGAGGTATAGACAAGGACATGTACATGCAAATATATATAGGAGGATGGGGAAATAGACCTATGTGTCTATATTTATAGGTTTAGTATTAAAGTGGCAGAAGGACCTTGGGCCTCTACTCAAGCACTCCCTTAATGCATGAATACTTTCTTTTATTAAATTGGCACTCTACGATGCTCACCCTCCCGACACAACTGCTGAAGCCAAAGCGGGTGAACAAGTAAATGTGGTGAAGTAAGCTGATGGTGCCCGGCTATCAAAAGAGATAGTGACTGGGGTCTTAAAGGCTTGAAGATAAACAAGCGGCCATCTAGCTCAGAAGCAACAAAGCCCACATGGAAGAACACACCAGCCTATGTGATCGAGTGGTCCCGAAGGGATCAGTTATCAGGAATCAAAGAACAAAAAATCATATCATTGGTTGCACACTTCCACGATATGATCGCCGAAGACAAACGGGTGCATAAGCAAATACGGCGAAGAAAGCTGATGGTGCCCGGCTATCAAAAGAGATAGTGTCTGGGGTCTTAAAGGCTTGAGGGTGAACAAGCGGCCATCTAGCTCAGAAGCAATAAAGCCCACATGGAAGAAGCACACCGGCCAGTGCGATCACGGGGTGCCAAAGGGACCAGGTATAAGGCATCATGCAGAAAAGAAAATATATATATATGCGCACCATATTGAATGAAAGGGGAAGTGCAGAGTGGAGACCCAGGGCCCATTTGTCGGCCACTGGAGATCCCCCTCATGGAAAGGTTTAGGAGAGGAGATGGGTCAGTCAGGGTGCGATGTAGTACCGATGAAGAACACAGCTTTCCACCAGATCCTAGATGCTTCCTCCCCCCAACTACCATGATCCGAATTCTACCTTGCAGGACTGGATAGGGCAGAGGTTTTAAAATGGTGCATATAGGGGCTGGAGGCACAGGGAATCCAGGGTGAATGATACCTTCAGGAACAGCGGTGTGAGGGGCGATACTGGGAGAGTAGAGGGTGAGTGGGTTGGAAAGGGGGAACTGATTACAATGATCCACATGTGACCTCCTCTCTGGGAGATGGACGGCAGAAAATGTGGGGAAGGGAGACTCCGGATAGGGCAAGATATGACAAAATAACAATCTATAAATTATCAAGGGCTCATGAGGGAGGGGCGAGTGGGGCGGGAGGGGAAAAAAAGGAGGACCTGATGCAAAGGGCTTAAGTGGAGGGTAAATGCTTTGAAAATGATTAAGGCAAAGAATGTACGGATGTGCTTTATACAATAGATGTATGTATATGTATCGACTGTGATAATAGTTGTATGACCCTCTAATAAAAGGTAAAAAAAAGAAAATAATTAGGGCAAAGAATGTACAGATGTGCTTTATACAACTGATGTATGTATATGTATGGATTGTGATAAGAGTTGTAAGAGCCCCTAATAAAATGTTTTAAAAAAGAACAACCGTGAACATTGAGCATTCTGTTTGAGCCCATTCCCCAACCTGCTTAACTTTGTGTCACAATGCAGATCCCACAGCTTGTCCAACTTCCCCTTGGATATGGGATGTTGCCACAGGATGTCAGAATACCTCATTTATTGCCTATATTTATTCTGCATTTTCCTTCCTGAGTCCCTTCCTCTGTTGAGCCCTTTCCTCAGAAAATTATCCCATTACACCACATGAGTATCAGTTTTGACTAACCTGGACAGGCTGCTATGTCCACAAAAGACATCCCCAACCTTCCGGTCACAGATCACGTAGAACAGAGTAACTTTGTTCAAATAACCAAAAGTCACCATAGATAAGTCACCAGACCAAATAAGACAACATTTGGAACCAATAACTATAATGAGCCTTCTCTTGTTAAGAATTGCAACTCCACTCTAATTTAAAATCATGACCATCCGTATGAAATGTGTTAAACATTCATCATCCTATACTTTGGTATACCAATTTATTGGAACAGTTGTCTAAAAGTGTTAACATGGTCCATTATTTTGCTCAGGATCTTCCCTTGGGGAATCTTCCAGCTCAGTCCTTGTTTGCTCCAAGGAGATTGGTCCCCGTTCACTTTCATGCAGCTCCTGTCTTTGTTTCTCAGCAAGAGTCGTGTTGGTAACATGTCACACATTGCTTTTTGCTGAGTGTTTTTCAACATAAAATTATACTCTGTCTTCTAGAAGCGGCTCAATGGCAGTGCGTTTCACTTTGGTTTTATTCCAAAGAAGATGATGGGGTCATAATTTATTTTCAGCTTCTGAGAAAACTATGGACATCTCTATTTTATTCCACAGGCTTCTAGTATGCAGAGCACCCCATCCATTTCAAGGTGAAATTTCAAATTAGTGAAAATGTTACATCATGGCCAGGGTTCTGTAGGATCCACAGACCTTGTCCATAAGTCATGAAATTCCTGTGGAGAGTCTTCTGGCTAGTGGGTACTTCTCACTAGTCATGTCAAGATTCCAAAAATAGTTTGACATAATTAGGGTTCCATTACTTGTCATCAGTGATTATTTTTCCTGTTCCCAGTTGTCCAAGATTTGGGTCCAGGGTGATAAACCCTTCATAGATCCTCTCCCTAAGCTTCACTGTCTCTGAGGACTCCATATTGCCAGAGGTAGAACTGCCAAGATGCTATTGCTGGGTATTCTCCTGTGCCTGGTGACAATTCCCCAAGGTGGAGATTCAGATATCTGACCTGGGTCTAAGGGAATGGTTGACTACAAGTGACTGACACAGAGATCAGTGTCTTTATTTACACTTGTCCTATCCCAGGTGTAGTTTCAGGAGTCGGGTCCAGGATTGGTGAAACCTTCCCAGAAGCTGTCTCTCACCTGCACTCTCTCTCTGGTTTCTCCATCACAAGCATTAGTTGTCTCTGGAGTTGAATCCAGCAGAGTTCGAGGAAGGAGTTGCAGTGGATAGGACACATATGGCCTGATGGTACAGATTATAACCCACCCTTCAAAGCCGACCCACCATCACCAGAGACATAGAAGAATCAGGTCTCCCTGCTGCTTAGCTGCATGACTGCTGAGGACATGGCCATGTATTACTGTGCAAGGAGCACAGTGAGGGGGAGTCAGTGTGAGCCCAGACACAAACCTCCCCTGCAGGGAAGACAACGGGCAGCAGAGGATGCACAGGACCCGCAGAGCACACACTCCCAGCCCTGGACAGGACAGGTGGATGATAGGGAGGATTTCTTGTTAGAGCAATGTGTCCTCCACCAGCTCTCAACATCCCCAGGGCCATTTTTTCTTTTTCATTTTTCTCCCTTCCCTCTAAATCAGTGGTTCTCAACCTTCCTAATGCTGTAACCCTTTAATACAGTTCCTCATGTTGTGATGGCCACCCCCACCATAAAATTACCATATATACTCGAATATAGGCCGAACTGAGTTTAAGCCAAGGTACCTAATTATTACCTGGAAACCCAGAAAAAACTGATTGACTTGAGTATAAACTTAGGGTGGAAATGCAGAAGCTATTGGTGAGTTTCAATAATCAAAACAAATGAAAATACAATTATTAAAAATGGAGACATCAGTGGGGTAATGTATTTAAATATTTATTTTATATAAAAAAACATAAAAGGGCAACGAGTCACTTAACATTAGTAAACCAGCACAGTAAGTGGATAATAGGTTCAGCAAAATTAATAAGGTATGAGCAATAATATACCTTAAGAGTACTATTCTCTGAGCTCAATCAGCAACCAAGCTAAAATGTAGAGTTAAAATCCTTCAAAACTGGATTCCTCATCATCATCCATATCCCAATGCAGATCTTCAGCTGGTGTGAGGTCATCATAGACGCTGTGTTCACTGAAATCGCCATGATCACCATCACTGCTGTAATTTTCATACAGAGCGCAGTCTTCACTGCCTTTCATAGCATTACTAATACTACATTTCTGGAAGGCACATTGCACCATGTCTTCTGGAATGTCTTCCCATGCATCTCGAACCTACTTTGCTATTAATGCTATGTCCGGCTTCATGAAATTTCCTCCTTTTGTTAGTCAGGCTTGACCAGATGACATCTATTCATGCCACTGACCTGTGTATAACCCAAACTCCAGACTCTGAGAGTCAGAAGAATCCCTTCTCAGTTCCATCGACGAGAAAGGCATTGCAAAGAGAACTGTAGAATCTGCAACACCATTTTTTGGAACTTGAGGTTCCAGTTCTACAGACCCATCTTCTGCCTGGGCTGTCTCTTGTTCGGGTGAGTTGGGTGGCACTTCAGACTCCAGAAGGTCCTGAACTTTCCTCTACTGCCTCCTCCATCTGCATTTCAGAATTGAGTTATTACATCGTGGGGCAGAGTTCAGGGAAGTACATCAATATCAGTGATGAAACAGGAAAGCCACCTGCTCTTCAATGTGGCACCACACGACCTCATCTGCTCAGAACACCCCTTTGGGCTAAGAACTGTCTCCCTGGTCCTAATTCTCTTGATCACACCAGGGACTGAACTCAGAGGTCAACTCTGCCTCCTCTTCTTCTGCAGAAGACCCTGTAGTGAGTCAGGAATGCTGTTGAAACCCTGCCAAGGCCAAAGCAAATCCTGACACATCCCGTTTCCACTACCACAAAGTTTCTTGACCCGACCACATCACCCTGAGAAATGTTCGTCAGAATTTTTTTTCCTGCTTGGACCCACAATCAATGCTCATGGAATCAGCAGTTGAAAGATCAAAAGATATATTACATTAGGTAAATCCTCTGTACAAGATCTCTTCAGAGTAATGAAGTGCAAGGATCTCACTTTAAGGACTTAGGTGTACTTGATTACCCCTACCCCCCAGAAATAGAAAACATAACTAACTCAGCATTATATTGAAGTTCAAGTACACTTGATCATTCTTCACGTATCCCCCGTGAGTGTTATTCAGGGTGAACCAAAGACATACCTTCAACAAAGAAGTGATAGGTCTATATGGAGTTCTTAGGATACTTGAAGCAAAGGAACCCACCTAGCCTCAGGTGCAGTGAATAGAATAATTACTGATTGCTCTTTGAAAC